>NC_137868.1:31169241-31769241 GCF_963924005.1 Protomyctophum bolini | reverse complement strand
AAACATCAGGTCGCCAGGTTGAAAGTGGTTAATCCAACAGAACACACATACTGTATCACTGCGCCATAATTGTTTTGTCAAAGTTATGTTAACGTGTTTTAATAATGTATGTTAAAGCACGGGTTGATTTAACTCTAGTAAGCAACAGCAACGCAAAGCCAACATATTGACTGAATGTTTTCATGACTTTGGAGGGAAAAAAATTACTTTAAATCTAAAAATAAAACTACTAATGGAAAATACATGTACAGTATGCATGATGATATACTGTGTGACTGTATGACATTCCATATTTTGCTACTCTGCCATATGTAGTAGAGGCAGAAGCCCTTACCTCAAAAGTCTGGTCAGAGTATTTTGCATGAACATACACATCTTCATCCCATCCTACAAGCACAAATACATAAATCACAAAATCAAAGTCATCTAAAGGTACAGTACAGAAATCCAAACCACATGTACAATGCACTGTATATAGAATGGAAAAGAGACAGCTGAGAGAGCAAAGGAGAGAAACATACAGTCTAGGGTGAGACAGGCAGACAGCTTGTCAGAGACAGACAGGGCGTGGCAGACACAAAATATGTATGTTTCTACCTGTGGATTAGAGATGGCTCTCACAGCATTGAGGTCTGAACCAGAACAGAAGGTCCCAGCTGCTCCCTGGACAATGAGTCCTTTGCCCTCTGTCCACGTCTCCAGTTGGCTCACACTCTGCTCCAGGTCCACCATCATACTACCTGGAAGGGAATACACAAGCAGTTTCTAGACCTTCATTTGCTAATGGGAGTCATACTAAACTAAATTGCACTAGAATTACTTTGAAGTTGTCTTAATTTGCAGAAGTTCCAAAAGTGTTGACCTCCGTCCTGCTAAATGTATCACATCATGTCAAGTCTCATACCTCAAAATGCTAGTTAAGAATATCCAAGGCAGGAACCTTGTATCATCTCCAGATTTGACCTTTTACAATTTAGGCATTTAGCAGACGCTCTTAATCTAGAGCGATTTACATTAAGCAAGAAGAAAGAATAAAAAAGCATGGCAATACATCAAATACATACAAAGTAGTTATCATGAATCATACGTAAGCTTAAGAGCACAACAGTGGAAAATCTATATAATGAAATTATGCATACCGGTATATATATATATATATATATATATATATATATATATATATATACTATGCAGTAACATGCTATAAGTCTACATAAACTGCTCTCTAAGTCTACATAAAAATGCTATCTAAGATACATAAGTTGAGCCTTTTCATACGCCTGTAGGAGGTCGAGGCTAGGTCAAATACTACGGCAAGTTCTATGGGCTAAGATGGAGTCAGAAGATTGGGAGGGAATCTGCAGTTCTGATTGCAATGGGAAGTGCATTCCATAGTTTTGGAGCCAGAAGGGAGAAGAGTTTGGGACGTGTGGAGCGTTGTCCCAGTGTTTTTAGGGCAGCTTCCCTGCGTCGGCTGATCTGAGCACTCGGGAGGGTTTGTAGGGTGCGATCAGACTTGCAAGATATGGCGGTGCCGTACCTTTAGTTGCTTTGAATGCCAGCATCAGAGTTTTGTACAGTTTTGTACAGTTTTGGGCAGCGACTTGGAGCCAATGGAGGGAGCGGAGAAGGGGAGTGACATTGCTTTACTTTTCGTAAAGTAATGGCCTACTTCATACTACAAAACTACAATGTAGTAAATAACAGATCTGTGTTTGCTATTTTTTTTATTTAAATCCTGAAAAGTAACAGTTTTGGACACTTAGGTTTCCACCCAACATCAACGGATTATGCAATATTATCAATTCAAAACTAAACATGTATTGTACAGTACATTTCCAGAGACTACAAGGTAAAGCTCTTAAACTACAAGCACATCAAAACAAACTAGGCAGTACAGAATAGGAATTATATGAATGCAGTTTGAAAACATAATTTTTCTACTGTTTATGTAACACCCGGGAATCAAACCCGGGTCTCCCACGTGAAAAGTCGACATCTTAACCACTAGCCTAAAAGGCAATTCCCCTTGACCGGGGTGAGCTTTTGGTCATCGTGCAGAGGCTCTGAGCCACTACTGCTACAGTACATTTACAGTACATGAGAAATCAACCCTTCAAAATGATTGACAGACAATGCAGCTTTGATCCCTGAACACCAAATCCCCTGGACGCAAATCAAGAATGCCACCTTGTACCAATATAAGATCTGACATCCATAACGCCACTGATAAATCCACAGCCTAACACAGTACTGCAGAATTCATACCAGACAAGGCGTTCATGCGAGTGGGGTTGTTGATGGTCAGCACCGCGATGCCAGACTCCTGTTTGACCAGGTCAACGGTACCTCCAGGAAAAGCCTGCAGCTTCTCTCTGATCTCCTCCTGGTTGAAACCATGGCTGCTAGAGTAAACACAACCACTGCTCTGTCTCTGAAATGGCCTGAGAAGAATAGAGATGGTTAGAACATGACAACTACTCCTTCTGCATCCAGCACAGGAGATTGCTTAACCTTGTGCCTCGGCTCTCTGGATTTGCAGAAGTTGCTGTTACAGAAGGAACAGGACTGATTGCGAACCCCAGTATATTTAATATTAAATACATACTTGATGCTCAACTGCCTGTAAAATGTTTAGAGCTAAGAGAGCAGGTGGTGTGGAACTCATGAACAGAAAGAAATATTGCATTCTCAAGAAAAATGAATATAAATGTTTCGTAACACAAACAAGTGCTGGAATCATAGGACTACAGACAGGCCAAACAGGCCTTTATATTTTATATAACTACATAAATCAGTTTGTTACATATGTGGTATCATGTCCCCAGGAGAAATACAGTCTACTTAGCGTAATATTTACTTTGCATAATGGTGTATTGTGAGCTGGGGGAGGTCATGGGCAAATGGTTTAAAAAGTGAAATATTAAAATATAAAACATTTCAAAAAAGTTGATGACCATGACCTTCCTCGGATCATAACACACTGCAGTGGAAAGTTTCAGCACCACACAATCTGGTTTGTGTTGTACCACAATGGAAACAAGACCCCAAGGACTTCTTTGTGTTATCCTTTTAGCCTTACTGTCTGACGGTACCACATGCTGTTTACATTCTGACTAATAAAGTATTCAATCAATCAAAAAACCTGTGTTGTGGGTGAGCATAAAAGACAAACATACACAGACAACTTCAAATTAAATTAATTCCTTAAACGCTATACTGTATATTAATTGACCGGGGTTCCACAGGGTCTATACATGGTCCTATCCTTTTTTCCGTCTAGGCCTACACCAAATATTGTCGCCAAAAACAGACAATCTAACAATGCTATTTTTGCAGAACGTTTGCCTGTTATGAGATGCCCAGAATAGGGATGCTAGGGTTGATGTGGTTAAAGGATCCTAACTGGACAAGCTCCTTTACCTAGTACTCCAGGACCCCCTGCCGACACTTCTCTTGAGGAGTCTACTTACTGCACACAGAACCATCCTTCTGCAGCATGAAGATGGAGAGGAGAACATCAAATTAATGGACATTCTAGGAGGGAAAGGTATCTTAAAGACAGGGCAATAAATAATTATAGACACTCACTGGATTCCAAACTAATGTCATAGTACCTACCTATAATTTGCCATTATCATAAACAATACATCTGTTTTGGTCCTTGGAAGTCGTGTTTGAACAGCTAAATCAGCTCAATACTGGCACACTTAAACTATCAATAATTCAATATGCTTTTTTTAATTATTTGCAAATATAGCTAGGTTTGAAACTTTGAAAGCTACTGATAGCAACTATCTCCATTCATTATCGTGCAGTTCAACCTGGTCCATTCTGTTACCCAAATGGGCATCTTACTTCTCCCATCTTAAGTCATTACTTAAGTTAATTATTACTTAAATATATATTTATACAACGCCTGATGATGGCAACATATAGTGCTGAGTCGCTGTGGTGCGTTGAAACAAGTAGTTCTTTTAAGTTGTGTTCGCGAAATACTTCGCTTATGGGAGGTTTCGATCTGAGAAAGCGAGGTGCAGATTTTCATTTATGAACTCACACAGGCATTATTTAATGCACTGTGGGTTTAAGGCTCGTGACGTAGGCACCCAGCGCCCTAGGCGTATATAAGGCCTAGCTGCTACGTCACAGGCCACTCGTTTTCCTTCTGCCACAGAGGTCGCATGATTAAGCTATCCAGCCTGTACTTTGGGCAATTCAGCGTCTCGAAAACCGGGCAAGAGGACAAGACTCAAGCTCCGTGAGGCTCCCTGGTATAACTGGTTAGCATTCATTGTAATTTTAAAAGCAGAAAAGAACTCTATTACAGCTTTTTTCTCGACGTTGAAACTTGTTTTGACTCTAGGAAAACTAGCTAAATTCCGATACGGCTTATTACCGTAGCAAGCTATTTAGCCTTAGCTGTGCGGCTTCACGGGCCTATTACCCGCGGCTCCGCTAGCTTAGCTAACTTAAAGAACAAAGGAACAGGCGAGCCCGCTCTTTTTTAAGCTAGCCGTCACTGGCTGTGACGTTAGTGAACGGAAGGAAAGGGTGAACCCGCTTTCTTTTTTAGTCTTGTTTTTTAGCTAGCCGTCTCTAAGCTGTGACGATAGTAAAAAAATAAGAAACAATATGTCTAAGTGTGCTTCGAAGAAGAACAACCTCTCCGGGGGAAAGACGTGTGCCGTGGGGGGGTGTAACAACACCATGGCTATAAAGGACGAGCATGCTATTTGTGTCTACTGCTTAGGACAGACTCATGCTCGCGACGCTATCACCGGGGAAGGCCCCGGCTGCATCCCCTGCGACACCATCCCTGACGCGCTCAAGAGGTCCCGTCTTCAACGCGTGAAGATGTTCTATGAAAAGTTCGAAGGCGAAAGACCCGACCCAGACTTGCCTCCTCAAAGGGAGAAGCAGGTCTGCGAAGGGCCTCCACGTTCCACACCTAGACAGAAGGTCGACTGGCCGCCGTTAGCACGTAGCACACCAGTGCCGCATGCTAGCGCGGCTAACAAAGAAAAAGAAAAGCCTGTGCCGGCTCCGCGCACGCGCGCCCCGGCCACGGCCAACTCTGCAGCCTCCCGGGTCCCGATAGACAGGGCCGAAACCCATGACTACGGGGCCTGGGGAGCAAAGCAGAAAATGTCGACCCAGCCAAAGCAGCCAGCGGAGCGGGGGAAGTTACACACTACACGGCCTATTACCGTGGAAGAGTTTCCCCCCGCTCCATTGACTAGACCGCGCCCGCTGTTAGTCAAAGCTGCAGCGGAGCCTCCCCCGAAGCGCGCAGCACATACTGTCGTGCCTAGGAGGATGGCTGACCGCATGGACCCGTCCCCAGGGTACGACGAGGAGGAAGAGGAGGGTAGCCTCCCTTCCTACCAGCAGGAACCCTACGTCCAGGACTACGTCGTCGTCGACGAGGCCGAATACTCGGACTACATAGACGACGAGGACGACGGCAGCATACCCCGCGGCACTCTCTACGAGGAGGACGACGGGGACATGCAGACCGAGGAGCAGCAGCACCGCGAAGAAATGCTGACGGATGAATCCGACATCATGGGCATTTACAAGAAGGCGGTCCTGCGCTGCGGCCACGAATGGCCCCAGTCTTCAGTCAAAAGAATCCAGTGGGAAGGTAGGAACGAAGACCGCTGTCCTCCCCTCCCACTTAAGAAGCAGAAGCTCCCCCAGGGGAAAGGTTTCCTCGACACCATTACTATGGCGTGGGGGGACCCACTGACGGAAGTGGAGTGCACCACTCGCAGCACCAGAGGGGTGATGGAGATGGTGGACGCCGGTGACATGGGTCTGGACGGCATGCCACCGATGGACAAGGACGTGGCGGCCTACCTCGCCAATCCATCCGTCCCACGCGTCATCCCACTGAACAGAGACCCTGTCTTCTCCTCCACAGCAGACAAGGAGGCAGCGAAAATCAACAAGTGGATGCACGCCCACATGTGTTTCGTGGCCAAGGCAGTCAACGCTGGAGCCCTCCTACAGGGATCTGCAGAAAGACTCCTGGCCCAGATGGGCAACCTGTCCTGCCCACAGGACCTCGCCGAGCTCCGCCGCCTCAATCACGAGATGGCGTCTCTACAGTGCGAGATAGCGGAGCACACTGGGAAAGCCCTAGTGTCCTCCGTTCTACAAGAAAGGATGAGGTGGGTCAGCCTGGCCCCTCTCTCAGAGCCCGTCAAGAAGGACATGATAGGAGCCCCTATCTCTCCTACAAGCCTGTTCCACGGGGTCCTAGAGAAAATGTCCGTGTCCATACAGCAGGCCGAGTCCTCCACTAAGACAATGAAGGCTCTCGAACCTTTGGCTGTCCAGGCCCCTTCCAACCGCCCTACCAGGCCTAAGAAGGCACCATGGAAGACCAGAACGGACGTCAAGGGACCACCCAGGAACCAGGACCGTGGCGGGGACAGACCAGCGCAGCGCGGAGGACGTACCAAGAGGGACGACACCCGCCGCCGCTCTCCCCCACCCTACAAGAAGGACGCTCCCAGAGGACGTGGTTATGGGAAGCGTAAGTGAGGCGCCCGGCCGGGTCCAGAGGGGGGTCAAGGCCGCACCCCCCCTTCCTCCTACAGTTCAGAGTTCTGCGAGGGGACTAGTGGTCACGGACCTCAGCCCCGAACCGCAACACAAGCGCTTCAGAGAGACTGTATATGCAAAAATTGCCCCTGTATTTGTCTCTCAGAAAAATGTTGTTTTATGTGCAAGAGAATCACATGTGTATGTTTTCAATTCAATAAAGAAAGAAAAAACAAAAAAACACAAAAACAAAACAATAAGGCGCACTCTGACGGGCATAAGCCCACATGTGGGAGGCATAACCCACTCTACGACAGCATTAGCTGTCGTAGGCCAGAGCCGTCACGCCCGATTTTCCTCTCACACTCTGACACAGAGTGTGAGCAGGAACAAGAGGCCATGCCTCTACGCGTCCAAAACGCTAGAGAGCGCCAGAGCACCACGGACAGGATCCCCTCTGAACATGGAGGGTTCCCTGTTACGTCACCTACCACAGTGGCAGACGCAGGGGGATTACCCATGGGTCATGCGCACTATAGCAAAAGGTTACATGCTCCAATTCGCCTCAAAGCCGCCCACTTTCGACAAAGTCATCTTTTCAAAAGCAAGCGGGGAGGCAGTGCACATTCTACAGGGGGAAATCAATTCCCTCCTGCAGAAAGGCGCCATCTCAGAGGTCCCTACCATACAATCCCTAAACGGATTTTACTCCCGTTATTTCTTGGTAAAAAAGAAAGGGGGCGGACTTCGCCCCATTCTAGACCTCAGAGCCCTGAATCAATTTCTGAGGAAATTTCGATTCAGGATGCTGACGCCGCCAGTCCTACTACGCTCACTCCGCGAGGGGGACTGGTTCACGTCAATAGACCTACAGGACGCCTACTTTCACGTTCCAATTTACCCCCCGCACAGAAAATTCCTGCGCTTCGGGTTCGAAGGGAGAATTTACGAATACAACGTACTCCCCTTCGGAATGTCCGTGAGTCCGAGAGTCTTTGTGAAAGTGACAGCCGCAGCTATAGCTCCACTCCGACAACAGGGCATTCGTCTAGCAACGTACATAGACGACTGGCTCCTGTCAGCAGACTCACAGCAGGAGGCGCTGTTGCACACACAACAAGTGCTCAACCACCTCCACTCCCTAGGGTTCCGAGTGAACCAGGAAAAGAGCGTGTTAACTCCGACACAGTCTATAGACTTCATCGGTATAACGCTGGACTCGATTTCTTTCACGGCTCGTCCGAGCCAAGAAAGAATAGAGGCAATAATACAGTCCACGGCGTCATTCAAAAGGGATCGCTCGATTCCATTTCATGCATGCCTGCGGATGGCGGGGCTTATGGCCTCAGTGGTTTACATAATACGCCTAGCCAGGCTAAATATGAGACCTTTTCAACGGTGGATGAATGCGTTACGCATACCCATGCACCGTCGCCGCCAGAGAATAACAGTGACGTCACAATGCGTGCTAGCACTGAAATGGTGGGCGGACAGACGAGCCCTCTCAGAAGGCGTCCCTATGGGCAGACCTCTGACCAGGAAAGTCGTCACCACAGACGCCAGCATGTCTGGCTGGGGAGCCACATTGGAGGGCACCACAGCCAGAGGACTGTGGACGGGACAATTACTGTCCTGCCACATCAATTATCTGGAGTTGATGGCGGTGTTCCTCGCACTGAAGAGCTTCGAACCGCGCATCCAAGGTTGGCACGTCCTGGTCAGGACAGACAACACGACAACGATGTGCTACATCAACAAGCAGGGAGGACTCAGATCCCCCCGCTTGCACCAACTGGCTCAGAAACTCACGTTATGGTGCGACGCTCGTCTCTTATCCATTACAGCATGCCACGTCCCGGGTGTTCTAAACACAGGGGCGGACCTGCTGTCCAGGGGAGACCTCCGATACGCAGACTGGTCACTACACCCCCAAGTAGCGAACCAGATCTGGTGCAGGTTCGGAGCACCCGAGGTAGACCTGTTCGCCTCAGAGCAGGACACGAAATGTCCTCTCTTCTTCGCCATGAGAGGACCATCAACATTGGGACTAGACGCTCTAGCTCACCAATGGCCCAGGTCCCTTCTCTACGCCTTCCCTCCACTGGGTCTCATTCTTCACACTCTGGACAGAGTGAGGACTCAGGGTCTGACGCTACTTCTAGTAGCACCAGCCTGGGGCGTGTGGAGGACGGAAATAGCTCCCCTCCTCTACAGCCAACCATGGCAGCTCCCTCTACGAGCGGACCTCCTCACGCAAGCGAGAGGAGAGATCTTCCACCCTTGCCCCAGGGACCTGGACCTCTGGGTCTGGCCCGTGAAAGGGTGATGCTGACAGAAACCGGCCTCCCTCCGAATGTTATTGCAACAATTCAGAGGGCCAGAGCCCAGTCAACAGCAATACGCTACGAAACAGCCTGGAACGTGTTCGAGCGGTGGTGCTTAGAACGACCTAACCAGGTTATCCCCTTCCAAGCTTCAATAGTCAACATCCTGACATTCTTGCAGGAGTTCCTGGATAGAGGTCTAGGCCTCTCCTCAGTGAAAACCCACCTTTCAGCCATTTCGGCTTGCCACGTGGGCATTGACAACCAGACAGTATGGAAACATCCGCTGGTAAAACAGTTTGTGAAGGGCGTACGCAGGGACTGTAGGGTCAACAGGCCCCTGGCCCCCTCCTGGGATCTGTCACTAGTACTCAGGGCTCTAACAAATGAGCCCTTCGAGCCACTGCAGACGGCTGACTTAAAATCCCTTACTCTTAAGACAGCCCTCCTAATCGCTCTAACGACCGCTAAGAGGGTCAGCGATCTACATGCACTTTCGACCACTCCAGAGTGCATGAGATTCGACGACAGGTCAACCAAGGTCACCATCAAAGCAAACCCAGCCTTCTTACCAAAGAACGCTTTCTCGGTCTGCGTACCGGTGGACCTACAGGCTTTCCACCCTCCCCCCTTCGCCACGGAAGAGGACAGGAGGCTGAACTGCCTTTGTCCAGTAAGAGCGCTCCGCGCCTACATGGATAGGACAGGCCCCTACAGGATAGGCCATCAACTGTTCGTATCCTGGGGTGAAAGAACCAGGGGAAAACCTGTCACCAAGGTCACTATCTCCAACTGGATAGTGCAGGCCATTCGCCTGGCCTATACCACTCAAGGGGTAGAGCCACCGCTTACGCTGAAGGCTCATTCCACGAGAGGCATGGCAGCATCCTGGGCGCTCCACAAGGGCATCTCGATCCAGGACGTCTGCACAGCAGCGAGCTGGTCCTCCTCCTCGACCTTTGCCACATACTATAACCTAGATGTGGCAGTGCCTTCTATAGCGCACGCGGTCTTGGGAGCAGCCGCACCATAGGTGGACTACGTACATTATATATATAATATATATAATAACATAATATTAATAAAGTCCACCTTACAGAGCCCCGGAGGGAAGGGAACAATGCCCCCTCCTTCCTCTATAAACCCAGGCTATCTGGGGTAACCCTTCTCTACCCCAATTAGCCACTAGGTGGGACCGGGCCACAAACCTGAGGTTTGTCCCCAGCCCTTAAATGATTCCCAAGTCCTAGGACTGGCTAAGTTCTGGATACGGGAGTTCATAAAGTCCCATAAGCGAAGTATTTCGCGAACACAACTTAAAAGAACATTAAGGTTTCTTTAGAAACCATGGTTCTTTAAGTAAGTGAGCGAAATACTTCGCTGAACACCCTTCTGTCATGCTCTGTGGCAGAAGGAAATTGTTCGAGTGGCCTGTGACGTAGCAGCTAGGCCTTATATACGCCTAGGGCGCTGGGTGCCTACGTCACGAGCCTTAAACCCACAGTGCATTAAATAATGCCTGTGTGAGTTCATAAATGAAAATCTGCACCTCGCTTTCTCAGATCGAAACCTCCCATAAGCGAAGTATTTCGCTCACTTACTTAAAGAACCATGGTTTCTAAAGAAACCTTAATGGTTTGTAGCTTGTGATGGAGTGTCGTTATTGCTTTGATTGTTGGGCACACAGCTACAATGTTAATTAGTAAACATTTACACGTCAGTAACTTTATACTATAAGAGTAAGACATTCTTTGAATTTAAATAATAGAGACTTTTAGTATTGTAATAATGGAATAGCTGGTGAACCCAGTCCAGTGTTTAGTATCATTCTAATGAGTTCCACACTGCATCACATTCATTTAGCCATTTTTGCTACTTCAAGAACTGCTTCCACTGTGACCTGTCCTGACTCCTGATCTATCATTGTCTTCGGTGTGCCTTTTGTTAACGGACAACGAGGCTAACATCTGGAGCACATTATCAACGTAATTGTTATGCAAGATCACACAACATAAATGGAATCGCTAACCTTGGTTATTATTGTGAAAGTCTTGCTGTGTTTCAATTAAACCAATCCCTCTAGAAACATGATCTAGTCGGGAAGCTTCCACATAGAGCCCCACTCTAAGCCTAGAGCCTACTGTTGCAATGTGATGCATTTGGCCACCCGGGGGCAGAATAACACCCTTGCAGCATGAAGAGGATTTGTGTTTTTATTTCTGCTCTTCCACACCAAACTTGGAAGTGTGGGTAAAAAGCAGTCTATGGTAAAAAGTCAGGTCCTTAATGAAGATAGGCTATTTGTGTGTAAAAAAACACATTAGCCATAACCTCTTGGTTTAATACTGTGGGCTAGCCTACCACAAAGAATGATCTGGTCTTTGTCTGTCTTAACAATTTGTAAACACACAGTCTGCTCAGGAAGACTTCGAGCAGGCATCCATGTCCTTATTCAGTATTAGGAGAGCTGGCTTTGAAATGCAGTATTGGCACAGGGAAATGGCAGTCGTAACTCGTAATAGTATGTCACATGATCATCTTTGGTCGATTGGCAAATGTATGTTTCAGTATTGTGCTGTGTGTTTGTGAAAATAAAGGCCACAATTTACTTTTGAGATGATTAAATGGCACTGTGCTTTGTCATGCAGGACTACCTTCATAGATAGATAGATAGGGGTGGGAATAGGCATATATCCCAAGCCGTGGATATGCACGGCTTGGGATACACTGCCATGTCTTCCTTCTCAGAATGCATTTCTTTCACATGGATTCCAAGGGATTCGATTTCCCAAAAGTTGCGTAACTGATCTGACAGTGCCTGTTCCTCTCCGACGCTGATGTGCATCACTTCAATGTCCACAACTTCAGTTATGATATTTAGCGTGGTGACTTCTCCTTGCACCAGCCATCCAAATACACTTTCCAGTGCAACTAGTCCTTCATTCAGTCTCTCCATTTTTCCTGTGACCATTTTCCAATATTGGTCTCCGCCAATTAGGACTCCTAATTCCACTGCATCCATCCCTATGATGGGTACATCTGCTATGGGCATTCCTTTTGCTTCCAAGTCCCTCCTTATCTTTCCGTTTGGCACTTTAATCATAGAAGAGCTCAACTTGGAAGATCAGCTTGTCTCAGGGCAGCTTAAATGCTATACAAACACCAATGTTTAATTGCTGCCCTGAGGGCAGCTTTTAAATGCTGGTCTCAGGGCAGCCTAAATGCTATACATACAACCATGTTAAATTAAAATTGCTGCTCTCAGGGCAGCATTTGAATGCTGGTCTCAGGGCAGCCAAATGCTATACAAACACCAATGTTAAATTGCTGCCCTGACGGCAGCATTTGAATGCTGGTCTCAGGGCAGCTTAAATGCTATACATACAACCATGTTAAATTGCTGCTCTGGGGGCAGCATTTGAATGCTGAATGCTTAAATGCATTAAATGCTTAAATGCTATACACCAATGTTTAATTGCTGCCCTGAGTGAGGGCCCTCTGTAAAAAATGACAGACTTTTCTTGGAACTATCTCTTTCAGATAGGCTTTTTTATTGCCTATGTGCTGAGTAACTTCATGGATCAATTTCAACCCTTTTGCAGTAAAAGTAAATCTCGGGACAATCCATTTCATGAAGGGGACATCCTAAAGATATGAAAATGTTTTGTCCCGTTTTGTTATACCTCGGGGAGGGGTATAGTCAACTTTTGGGGCTTTGTTTCCTGCACTATAAACGACTGCAGACGTGTGGGTGCATTATTCAAACAATCTGTCACACGAAACATCAGTGATTCACACCAGCATTGAGGTGTGTGAAGTTCTGTTAGATTCTTGTGAATTATTCAGGGTTAGAGGTACAGGGTCACGGCTTGACCCTGTACAAGCAGACAGCCAGTCAGGAAGATATAACCATCTCATCCATCATATCAACGCAAAAAAAACTTGCATGCGTTTTTCTTTTCCCCCCACAAATGAATCCCCTATTTGACATACTTCATCATGAGACAGTGTCACACGAAAGTAGCTAAAACAGCAGGATAATTTTTCTAATTTCCTGAAAAGTAATGGTCTTTAGTCCTTGGTCTATAAACAAACTGCTGTTGTTGAAGAGAGAGCATGTACTGAGCCCAACACAGCCCTTTTATAGGGCACAGGTGAGTGTGATTGGTTGAAGGCGGAGCCAGGGAATCAGAGGCTGGCAAATGAGGGCTGCTGGAGTCAGCCACACTGACATACACGATATAGACGATATAATCATCTCTATAAGAGACAGAATGAAAGAGGGACAAAAAGGAGAAAGAAAATTAGGACAATGGGAAACCAGATGGGCAGAGACATGGAGAAGGAGAGACAGAGATGAGTTCTGAGGAGAACAGGGAATTACTGTCAGAGGCAGCAGGATCTTGAGCTATGTTCTGTCGTGTGAGATAATCTATAGCTTCCAGGGACGTAAATCGTTCTTCACATCCTCCACCCATCTCCAACGCAATACTCTGCTCCGGGAAAACAAACTGCAGGGGGGGAATCAGAAATAGCTTGTAAGGAATGTACACTGCTGTGTGCATGCATGTGTGTGTGTGTGTGTGTGTGTGTGTGTGTGTGTGTGTGTGTGTGTGTGTGTGTGTGTGTGTGTGTGTGTGCGCGCGCGCGTGTGTGTGTGTGTGTGTGTGTGTGTGTGTGTGTGTGTGTGTGTGTGTGTGTGTGTGTGTGTGCGCGTGCCTGCGTTTGTTGAGAACACCCCTCAGGGGTCCCTTTTACCTGTATAGTCTATACACCAAATTTCTTCACTGTGTAGACACATTTATTTCTTTATTTAAATCACTGCACAACCTGGCTCCCCCCTACCTCTCCGATCTCCTCAAGCCACACGCCCCATCCCGCTCCCTCAGGTCCAGCGACGCCGGCCTCCTTGAGGTCCCTAAAAGGATCAAACGGAAATCCTGGGGCGACAGGGCCTTCTCCGTGGCTGCCCCTACCCTCTGGAATGCCCCCAAACACATCCGAGATGCCCCCTCACTCCCCAACTTCAAATCTGCACTGAAAACCCACCTGTTCACAATCACATTTCCAAGCTGATGTGTTTTTAAAACTTGTTATATGCACTGTTTTATTGGTTTTATTCTTTTAATAGTTTTTTTTCTAATAAAGTTGTCCTTTTTTTTCTTGTTCCCCCCTGGCCCCAACACATGTAAAGCGTCTTTGAGTGTCAAGAAAAGCGCTATATAAATCCCAGATATTATTATTATTATTTATTTTGATGTTCGCCTAGAATAGCGGACACTATAGGGTTCATGTGGTTAAGGGTCATCAGGATACAGTGGCCGTCCTAGTGACTCTGTCTCTGTTTTAGAATCCACGGTTCTAGAATCTATTTAAAAGCAAGAAGGAATCCTAAAAGGTCGGTGGGACTCTTCAGGCAGACATTCCAATGCAGACAGACTGGCAGCTCTGTCTCTTGCTGAGTACAGTATAGTCAACTGGGTCAACAGCCCACAACCTGTCTCTAGGCATCACGTTGGGTCTAAAAAAATTTCATCTCATGGACACCCAAATTGGTAAATGGTGCATTTATATAGCGCTAGATTGTGCATTACATTCACCCATTCACACACAGACATACACTGATGGCGACAGAAACCATGCAAGGCACCAACCAGCACATCAGGAGCAATTAGGTTCAGTGTCTTGCTCAAGGACACTTCGACACTGACTCTGGGGGAGCCCAGGTTTGAACTGGCAACCTTGCAGTTACCATCCAGCCACTCTACCCCTGAGCCACTGCAGATCCCCATCTGAAAATATTGTGAGATCCACGGATCTCACTTTGAGAACCACTATCATATCAAGTACAGTGCCTGATTAGAAAAGATTCTATTAAATAGAACATAACAATAGATGATAGGTCATCTTCTCACTAAGCCTGCCTCTTGCCTTCATCCTTTGCTCAGTCATTTCTGTTGTTTTGATGAGGTTTTATGATCCATCCCTGAGAGCCTCTACCTGATAATGGAAGTTAGAAAGAAAGAAAGAAAGAAAGAAAGAAAGAAAGACACTCACGTAGTGTGAGTGAGAGGCCCTCATCAACACTGATCAATATGCAGCTGTCCAGGGCTCTACAGGAAGTCTGGGAATGTGCTGCAGTCAGCATGGCTCTAAAATCAACCCACAGAGATAAGAACGCACGCACACGCACGCACACGCACACGCACAAACACACACTATTTCAGGGCAGGAAGAAAGGCAGGTTGGCAGGTGTCAGGCGTCCTGTGGTAAATCCAGGTTTCTTGTATGGACAGATCGGTGTCTTTCACAGTTTTTTATTTACTTTCTTTTTGTGGGCATTTTGTATGCTTGACACAAGGCAAGCCATTTAGTTCATTTCATATACAAACAATTCGATGCGCCATTTGAAACAGATATTAACAGCTCTATTTTGAATGTTACTGTGGTAAGTGAAGTACTGAACTAACATACCTCGTCTGCTTCCTTGTATCGTGTTTTAAAAGACGAATACAGTATTGATGAACAGTATACATAAATAAATGTTATATCACATTTTAGTTTTAGTTATTGTACAAATTATTTTGTAGATCCTGGCATCCTGCATGGGCCAAAGGTACATCCACAGGTGGATCACGGAAATGGACACGTTTGGGGACCACTGGGAGGTCAGTGGGACTGGAGGGCTCAAGCCCAATCTGAGGCCACTCCAGGCCATGCAGCGAGAACATCTCTGTTAGGCAGAGGATGAGAATAAACAAGCTAAATACTATATGTTAATTTCACTCAGGATGCTAAATTAACAGTTACAAATGGATAAATTGAAACGACAACATGGACATCAGCTCGTGATCGTTGAAATCACTGTTTATTTGAAGCAGGATCATTTACTACAGTGATAAATAAATTAAATTATTCGCTCCCCAAAATTATTTGGGGAGTGATCCTAGCCAAGGTTTCTGTGGAGTGTGAGTCAAGATGGTCAAACAGAATAATATTTTTTGACTGATAAATAGTTGTATCTAGCTCTAGCTGCTAAAAAGATATCAAAAGATTTGATATGGGATTCAAAGGTCTGTTGAAAATTACACTAACGATCGTGAAATGGCCAATTTCAGTCTGGTTCCCCCAGATGTGATCATAGGCCATAACGTGAAGCCAACCTGACACAGACATACAAACAGAACTGGGCTGGGCATCTGGAAAGGATGACAGTATTTATATCAGCATCGGTCCGGGGTAGGATTTCTGGCACCAAAACATTGTCCCCCACCTGCTATTCCTGTCAGTACATGGTGGCAAGTTTCAGACTATAAGGGGTTAGGTGTCTCAGGGGAGTTGTGTGTGTGTGTGTGTGTGTGTGTGTGTGTGTGTGTGTGTGTGTGTGTGTGTGTGCGCGCGCGCGCACCTGAGGGGTTGCCAGACTGACAGACAGAGTTAAGGAGGTGAGACCGAGTGTAACAATTTTATCAGCTCATCACAGCAGATTATAGGAGATTTGTGTTTATGTGAGATGACGAAACAAATGTGCGGGAGGAAAACATACACACGTGCGCACACGCACGCACACACACACACACACACACACACACACCAAGACACCATCATATGATGGACTGTCCAACTGACTCTGTCACATACAAACTTCACCACATAACAGTCATCACTCACACTCACGGTGTCACCAAGGATGTCAACCAATAAGATTAAGGGAGCCAGACAACCCGCATGATAGCATTATAGTAGAGCAAGCTTTTGTTGAAAATAGCCGACAACTCACAACGCGACAGGAAAAGCAAGACAAATCATATGTTCATAATAGTAGTAGTTATATCTTTTTGGTAGTTGTTTCACAGGCAACAAAGTCTCTTTTTTCTGCGAAGAGATTTGTGTGTAGAGGGAAAAAGGAGGGGGACCATGAATCTGCCATTGGGGGACCCCGGTCAATGAAGTAGAATAGGGTACTTTTAGTAAACTGGACCTTAGTTTGCTCTGTGCACTAATGGCTCTATTTTCGTCACTGCCTATACCCCTTATCCCTAAACTTGTCTTTTTTACTATTGAAAAACATTTTACATTTTTTAACTAGCCGATCTACATCGACACGTTGTGCACTTGTAGATCGGCTATTTAAAAAAAGGTTTTTCAAAATAGTTTAGGGATAAGGGGTGTAGGCAGTGACGAAAATAGGGCCCCAAATCTCTTCCCACCGGAATATGGATATGGACCAGAATATGGATGCTGGGGTTCAAGTGGTTAAGGGGGTAAAATTACCAGAAAACTACTACCGGTATTACTGAATGAGAATACAATTTATAATGCTTCAGTCTGTGATGTGAAAAGAAAAACAGGAAATTCCTCATTACATTTATTACACAAAAAGAACAGCCATCACTTTCATCATGTTTCACCACATTAACCCAACAGACTGTAATACTCAACTGAGTGATGTTTTGATATGTACTGTATCTGTCCATTCAGTAAGTAAAAGTAGAAAAGTTTTTTTAGTTCATTTCTTGTTTTCAGAAGTTCAGTTATGCATAAATGCAAAAGTTGGCTCGCATGAATACTGTTACGGTATTAGCTATTGGAAAACTGTAGCAATGAGCAAAGAACTAAAATAATCAATGTAAAACATAATGTAATTTGTTTAAAAAAGAAAAGAAAAACAGCCTTTGGTACAAAGGTAGAAAAAGGGTGACATCTGCATTGTTATATAATTATGTAACGTGTAAAGCCATGAATAAAGAATGAACATCACAGAGAGGTTAAGTAAAAAAAACGACACTGAGAAAAGTGATGTTAAAATATTAAGTTAACTAAAAGCGAACCTTAACCTAAATCCAACATACTATACATTTTGTCACATTTTCTGTATTAGGCAAAAAATAAACTTGAAAATCAGATGAATTTGAATGGATTCAGACAAAACATTTTAAACAGTTCTTTAATAGGAGCTAGCATAAGGTTTTTTACAGTGTACATGTAGCTATAACAAATGGCATTATTAAAGAGTCCATTGTAGTTAGACCTGCAAGGCTACACGTGTCAAGGCTAGGCTCCAGACCTGAGCAAAGCACATTATTTCAAATGGCTGAGATTAACATGAGATGCACTTATTCTAAATTGCCTCGCAAGTGATGTTTTCCCTGTCCTCTGAGGCTACTCACATTGCTTGGCAAGTTGTCGGGAGCACACCTCAATAAGCTGAGATACTGTAGAATATGAAACGGTTTCAGATGTACAGAATAATTATTTTGCCTAAGCTCCACTGGATGGGAAATACATTCTAAAAATGAGTAGGTCAAGGCTAAAGCACTTCTGACTCAGTACTTTTGAGTCCATTTGGTTACATTTGTACACACTCAGAGGGCTCTGGGGTTTATAGTGTAAGAGTAAGCAGACAGACTGGGTTTGGTATGTACAGACTAGGTCATGGAGATTGGAAGGAGACTCAAGGTTCAGAGTTGGGGGATTAACAGTGATAAGCAAAGGCATCTTGTCGCATCGCAGGGATCAGTCAGGACATTTCAAATGATCACTGTCTCCATGTGAAAGGCTGAGTAGGAGGAGAAGGAGGACATGTGTTTCAGTGGGATAGAGGGTGGTGCAAGAGGAGTGGTTGAGGGTGAGGAGGAGGAAGAAGAGGGGGAGCAGTTGGCCCACCGAGAAGGGAGGCGTCGGTTTGCGGGCCAGGCAGGCCTGGAGAAGTTCTTCTGGTTGGAGGAAGAGGAGATGGAAGAGTCTTTGTTTTCCTGAGGAGAAAGCAATGAATTAACATTAAGGATTATCACACCCTTCAAATCAACCACTAAATTCACCAGTTTAGATACTTTACATTTTGTCACTTGTCCCATCTGTAGTCCCATTCTTGCCCCTAGGGAAAACAACAAGTATATTTCAAATAAAATGGTCAATACATTGTCTGGTCCTGTGGCAAAAGGAAAAGAAAATCACGACACAGTAGAAAAACAAAAATGTACATGCAAGAGAATAGTTGTATATACTGTAGAATTTGTAGAACTTGTCAAATTATATTTTTGGAAACCTCTCCATTTCATTATGATTTCAATACTCATTGGTCAAGGTTAAATCAACATTTTATCTGTTCCAAGTACAGAGATTACCTCTCAGGCCCCTTTTCCACTGGTTGGGAACCGGTTCAGTTCTTTTTTGTTCTTTTTGAGCCAGACCTCCAAAATTGGAATGTTAATTATGAATTGAGTGTGCAAAACCATACCTATATTAAATTGTTATCACCATGAAACTTCCCCAGTTGATTACTTACACAAAGACAATGATTTATTGTAGTACAAATCTTTAAAATGTAAATATGCAAATTAGGCATCATATAGAAAAATATGCAAAAAAAACATAAAATATGAAAAAGCTACTATACTGTGGAAGGGTTATCATATATTAATTTACTTATATTGATCCTATAAACAATTCAATATAGGTATGGTTTTGCCCACTCAATTCATAATTAACGTTCCAACTTTGGAGCTCTGGCTCATGGACTAAAAACTGGTTTTGAATTGAACCGGTTCCCAACCGGTGGAAAAGGGGTCCCACTGCATTCTTTCTGTGTGGCACGATTAAATTGACCAGCTAATCGTTCCCCAAAAAAATAAAAATAATAATAATCTGAAACATAATTCCTGTGGTCTGCTTAGGGCTTTCAGTCATTTGGCTGTTTCCAGATATTTCTGTAATCAAAGTAACGTGAGGGCCTGAAAACGACTTCCAAAAAGAGGCCCTCACAATGAAAGAGGAGATTTTCTGGAAAGGTGAATGCGTTTGTGTGTGTGTGTGTTGGGAGGGGGGGGGGGGGGTATTGACATCCTGTCAGCTTAGCTTAGTGTGCCACACCACCACTTCCTTTTATTAGGAGCCTTTTAGCAGTGCAATGGCCCAGATGCCAAGATTATAATCGAGGCTTTGGCCCGCTTCTCTCTCAGAGCACATACCAGAAATAAACACTATTCCCATTGGAGTTGTCCTCAGCCAAGGACAATCGCTGAGCCTTTCACAAGGCAACAGAATACAATGCAACAGAATGTGTGACGTCCTTCATTTACAGTGGTAGTACTGGGCATTTTCTACTTTAGTATTGACTAAAGCATCTATGTTTCAAATAGATGCGTGTTAAAAACAGATTGTGTCCGCACACACAACATGTACTATAGACTCCACTCACCTGCATTGTAAGACACGCGTCTCTCACACTGATGGCAGTGTGGCTGCTGAGCTGTGCAGTGTGTGTGATGTGTGTGTAAGAAGTCTGTGAAGAGTGCGTGTGTCGCGGGACGGGAGGTTGCGGCGCAGGCTCCATGTCCAGCATGTCCAGCAGTTCTGCGACCTTCTCCTCGTGCCTGGTGGGACTGATGTTGGGACTCGAGGCAGCCTGCTTCTGTTGGTTCTGGTGCTGTTGAGCCCAGGCCGCGCTCTCGTAGCTCTTCAGAATCCTCTCCACCGCTCCGTAATTAGACCGCGACCCCTCGGGCCGTGGATAGGCAGCCAGAGTGAGGGGCTTCCATGGGTGGTCGTTCATCACGCGAGGCCCAGGCCTGGAGGTGTCAGGCTGGGCAGAGGTACGCCCTTGCTGTGCTTGGTGACCTGACGGTGTCAGCTGTTGTGGCCTGGATTCAGTGAGGGGCTGCCGTGGCGAGTCGCTGAGTGCCACGCGGTGAACCCTCGCCTCTTGGGGCTTTACCCTGTTGGGACTGGACCCGGACAAATGATGGATAACTGTCTCTGTGGTGGCTCCGTGCTGCGTGCACCTGGTGGGGCTGCCAGGGGCCTGAGGTTTGCCCTCGGCCTCCACGGTCACCTCTTTGGGTCTAATCTGCTGAGGTGAAAGGTCAATAGTGAGGTCCGGGTGCACTCTGACTTCTTGACCGTGGCAGTCCTTTCTGCTTCTCTTGAGCCTCATTTCATGGATGTGAAGAACAGGGTCAGAGGTGGAGGGAGTTAGCGTGGCATTGAGATGCGTGTTGATGTCAGAGGTGACCTCAGTACATTGCGGACGAGGGTCAACGGTGGCCTCTCTGCGTGGAGGAACCTCATTAGAGACACATGCGGCCACAAAAACAGGTTCACAAACCACATCAGCATTGTGCTGCTCCTCCACCCCCCGGCCCATTTCAGCCTGAAACAGAGTTCTGTTAAACTCAGCTGTTTTCTGTTCCAGCATTATATTCCTTTTAGAGCCCTGGAGGTTAAGACAGGCAGGGGGTGAATCCAGAGATGACAAAGGCAACTCTACAGGTGATTCTTTGACAGTGAAAGGCATTTGATGTTCTTTAGGCGTTTGTATTAAGTTTTTAAAAGCAGGCCTGTTGTCTGAGCATGAGTCTTTTGCAGCAGTCAGTATGTTGACTTCTGAGAAGCTTTTCTGGACAGGCACATATGCAGATAATTTACTGCCACTGAACTTACTTGCGTCATATGACCAGCGGTTGTGGCAACAGCCGGCGTTGCAGTTGGAGTTAGCTGGTGCAGAACAGGACACGACCACACTGTCAGTCAGAACTTTACCTTCATTCACCTGCAGCATAGCCTCAAACTTTCTCACAATAGATGGACTGGGACACTTGTTTTCCACCAGAACACAGGGGCTGTGACAACTCCTGCCTGTGATCATTGAGGATTCCGGAATTTGAGGTTCTGGCTCTGGGGTGGAGCTGCTCAGGTTCCAGGACGCGGTACGAGGAGGAATGGGTGGTGCTGAATGATGTGTAGACATCTCAGTGGGTGTTTCTGGGCTTTCATCACTGTCGATCACGTTGTCTGGCCGATTGCTATTGGTCTTCCAAGATTCTTTCTCCTTACGATTGGCCCGCCAGGTATTATCTGGTGACACAGTGATCCAGTTTTCCTTCTCCATGGCCCGGAGGTCCTCATAGATCTGGTTGAGATCACAGAGGGGTTCCTCAATCACCAGGCTGGTTTTAACGTGGAGCAGCGTCTCTCTCTCCTCAGGCAGGTATAGAGACTGAGAACGATTCCTCAAGGGAATAAAAAGAAAGTAGGGGGGGAACATTCAGATTAAATTAATGTCAATATAATTATAAATTATAATACACTGATATTTACAAACTGCTAATGATCAAGACATGTGTAAAAGATCCTTTAGGACACAACTTAGATAAATACAGAGAAAGCATTCCACACCAAAAAAAAATCCCCCCCCCCAACAACAGCAGCTTATATCAACAACCAACAACAATTTCACAACACTGTGCTTTATGTGCGCTACACACAAACCAGACATACAGATGAACACGCTCGGCTGTACACAGCATAAACAACAGGGAGTGTTCTTGGCATTACGTTGTCCTATTTACCTCTTGTCCCCACTCTTCTTTCTGATCTCGTCCTGGTAACTGCAGAGCTCTTCGCTCACACGGGCTATCTCCTTCAGAGCCTGGCGAAGAAGATGGAGATGAAAGAGAGCGATTGAGATACATTTACACTCATTTTAACATCCTAATATCTTTCTGACCACTTTAACCCTGGTATAGAAATGTAATTACATTTTTTCTGAAAGATTAAATTTAGTTTTCAAAGAAATCTACCACCTCACATTGCATGTTTTGATCGGCAATTTTTTAAGTAGTTAAGTGGCTATATCTATTATTTCTAAAATGAAAAGAGAAAGGTGTGTGTGTGTGTGTGTGTGTGTGTGAAAACTCGAGTCGTGACCCATAAACATTGGTCCGTGAGGCACAAATGGGGTCGGGGTCTAAACTCACAGCATTGAGAGCAGTAGTGTTCTTCTTCTTGTCACTGCTGTAGATCAGCTCTGCACTCAGAGGACCTCCTTGAGGGCTGACAGACCGATGGACATTTTTTCTATTCCCTATAGAGACATTAGTATTCAACTCCAGCAGTCCACGGCCCTGAGCCCCCTGCAAAACAGCATCCAGCTCTGCTGTGTCCACAGCGGCCTGGCTGTTAATGTCTGGATGTGGTTGCAGTGGGCCTCTGTCTCTCAGCTCGCATGACTGCTTAACTTCGGCATTGTTATACTGGGAAAAATTGTCACAGACACTGGGTTCTCTATTGAAACTTGGCGAGCAGCTGCCACCGTCACCGCTGATGTTGCTTCGCCGATAGAAGCCTGGAAGCGGCGGCGGTTTGGGAGGATCCGACTGGCTACTACAGCTGAGGTGCTCAGACCGTGACTGGTTGCTGAGAAGACTAGAGCCAGTGCTGGTGGATTGTAGGCTGAGCCTAAGTGCAAGGTTGTCATCGTAATCCTGTGTTCCACTGTCGAGGTCATTCGTCCCCGTCCCTGTCCCAGTACCCTCTCGCTTGGCCCTCACCTCACAGTAAAGCTGCAATTAGAAAAGAGCGGATCTGAGAATTAACCACTTTGAACCTGGCTTCCCAATGTTGGGCATGTCATTATACTGTAGGTGAAAATGTCAAAAATAGTGAAAATTGCAGATGTGCAAGCTCACACTTTTTGAAGACCCCCTGGACTAAACGGCATTACGGACATATTGGTACAGAATAGATAGTGATGAGCACACAGCATGTAGTGGTCAATTGGTACAGATAGTTGTTGGATAAAAGGTCACACATCAGATGTGTCATTTCAGAAACAATAGAGAGGTTGGAGACTATTCCAGTAATTTTATCTAGCATCAAAATCAGCTGAACCACTTTAACTCCACATACATCAGCTATTTAAAAAGAGTTCACAATGTCTTGCATCATGATGCCATGCGTTGCGTCGTGCTTGCGGTTAGGGTAAGGGTTTGGGGTAGCGTCGTACTGATGCCATGCGTTGCGTCGTGCTTGCGGTTCCGGTAAGTATTTGGGGTAGTGTCGTACTGATGCCGCCGAGAAACACTACCGCAGGATCTACCGCGGGTGTTCCGTGGCAAAAATGCCGGAAAATGCACTCTCTCTCTCTCTCTCGCCAGAACTGGTATGTGAACTTCACGTCTGCTATATAATACAATTACAATACAGCTGGTTCTCAAACCGCTTAATTCCGAGGACCACCCTAACTCTGAGAGAGTACATTTGTACACTCTCAGAGTTACAGACTTCTACGGGTCCATTTGAAACCCCCTAGGAACCATTAAATATCCTTCTAATGTGTGAGGGTGCCGGGATTTTTCGCCGACTGCCGGTCACGGCTGCACAAATAACTTAGAGTCTAGAGTTTAAATGGACAGGTATCAGTCAAAAGGGAGACATCGAAGAGGAAGGATGGATGGGGAAGGATCAACATAGGAATGTCAAAACAGGAGATCTAAGGGTTTGAGGTTAGATGTAGAGTTGCTGGCCAATATTGATGACATCAGGGATCTCCATCCCTGATGATGTCACGTGATGTCACATGCCAACCAATACGACCAACCAACACACTGACGGGAAATGCACGATTCCATTATTATTATGTAGTTATGTTGTATTGTTAGCACAGTCTCTGTACAACGCTGCATTACCTGTATCAGAAAGTCAAATAAACCAATCCATTCTTATTGATTTAGTTTCTGTTTTTGTCATGCAAATCAACATAAAATGACAAAGTGCATCTGATTCATTAAAAAGATTTGTAAGTTGTGTATAACTATTTTGACAAAAAGTGGCATTATTTACCTGACACTACCAATTAAACCCTATTTTAACCAATAAAAAATGCTGAAAGGGATGTTAGCTGTCACAACCCTTTAATCTAGGTCTAGAGGTGTAAGGGCCAACCTGACTCCACCAGATTGCGGCAGTATTGAGTTTACAAGTCCCCTCCTCCACCTTGATCTGGTCTCTCTCAACCAGGGTTGAGAGAGACATAATAATTTCGAGTTGTAGTCCTGTTAGGTTGTGTTTACATTTGCGCTGTGGCACAGCTACAATACGTCACCAGCGTTGATCCCGCCTCTAGCGGCCGCATACGGTCACATATCTCTCCGATCAGAATTTGTTCGAAGCGCATCGTTTCTTCCTGAGAGACACCAGATGGGAGCAGGAGAAGGAACTCACAGCTGCCACCAGCTGGCGGAGCCAGGATATTAAGGCCACTACATGAAAGAAAAGGACATCTGACTAAGAAACAGATAGAGGGATAGTGCTGCACTGTTGCCTGCTAATGAGAGAGAGAGAGAGAGAGAGAGGTGTGGGGGGGAGTTGCACCACTCTGTTCACACGGGTGTGATTTTTTTATATGGTACTGTGATGATTATTTTCCATGCAATTGCCTATTGTCACACTTGGAACTGGAATTACCTCTGGCCTCCTATCCAGGCACCGTGGACTAAGAACTATGTTGTGACCTTTGGGCGCCCTTCTCAACTCTCATGCAATGTCTGGACAGAACTACTGCCTTTGAGCTTGCCATATTGCTCTCATTTTCTGGTCTCAAGACGTCAAATGAGAGACACATGTTTTTCCTGTGCCTTAGCGCTCCAAGTTATTTTGTATGGTTTGCTCAAAACACTAATCTCCTTCTTGGAGTCCGATTTTAATTTGCTGGTAAACATAGCCATGGAGGGTCCAGCATCAATTCTCCCATGTCACAAGCTTTCTCTTGTCATCTTTAATGTAAAAGGAAAAAGTCCACAAACTAAAGATGAAAACTGAATTATTGTAGCATAAAGCTTGTTATAAAGTTTGTTTGTTTACTGTATATATTGATATTTGTGAAATATGAGACCTCAAATTGTTACTGATTGTTGCGGGAGGGACCTACAGTAGGCTAATTCATAATTGTTGACTGTCAAATGAAATACTGCTTGATCGGGTATACGAAATAGAAACAAATAGTCAGCTAAATACATTTTCAAGATCAGATTCTGTTTGTTGATATCAGACTCTTGGGTGTCTGCATGGTTGCTTCAGTTCTTTGGGGTCATAAAACATGAATTGAATGAATGAAATGTATCCTCTCCAAATTAAATGGGAATAATACATTTGTAATCATTCTGTCCAATCTTACACCTCTCACCACTGTGATCCTCTTGTACCCTACCATTCAACACAAACTGAGCTCAACAAGCATACTGCACCTTATACATGTGGCATACAGACCCAGAACAAAACTGGATATGTGTGTCTATTTATCAGACTATCAATTTTTTATTTCTCTCGTCCATTCCGCAAAAGAAAAGACTAGTCATACTTGTAAAAACTAACATGTTTCTTCCATCAAGGTAATACATACAGTTTTACCGTCCAACTCGGGCACTGTGACAGTTTCTTTTTGTGTATGTGTTCCAGGGGTGTCCAAAAGGTAGATCGCGATCTACCAGTAGATCACAAAGGCACATTGGAACTCTATAAACTGGTGATGTTCTACTCTCTTCCTTGATGTTTGCCTTGATGCCTGACTGAATGTCAGGCATCAAGGCCTGACCTGGCCTGAATATAGGCATTGAGATGTGCACACAATCTTCTCCGTGAACAGGTAGATCACATGACATGCCCCTATAATATTTAATTTAAATGTAAAACAAATGAATTAAAGTGACTTGATTGATTGATGAGTGTTGCTATCTGTGGCAGAATTACAAATTAAATACAAAAAAACCTAATCTATTCCATTTCTCCCCTTCGATTTCCCATTCCAAGCACATTTGTCATGTAACGCCAGCTCTGCTATTCCAAAGACCCCTCAAGTACATATTTAAACTATTTTCAGCGATAGTATAATACATTTGTCCGGTGGGTAGATCTTGTTCAGCTGCTCATTTTGAAAGTAGATCTCAAGTAAAAAAAGGTGTGGGCACCCCGGTAAATTAGACGCTCTAATGCATCCATCACAAAAATGGGCAGTGACACTAGGGGGTGAACAAACGCTATAACGCTATTTTCGTGCTCATCCAGACAGACCCAGGGACACACATAGCTGTCTATAGGAGTGGTTGCACCACTCAAAAATGCGACTAATAAATATTCTGCTGGTTGTGTTTGTTGGATTATGAGCTGACCACCCAAGTATCCCCGGTCAGAGAGATTGTGACACCAAAGTAGCTTATCAACAATGTGTTCATTCTCCGTAGTGGGTAGACTCAGTGAGGTCTGCAGGTGCTGCATGTAGCCTGTGTGAAGGCTGGAGACTGAGTGAGAGATGTGGAGTGAGTTGCTGGTTATATGTGGCACACCTAAACTGTGATTGGCTAATGAGTTGAGTGGTGTGATGGCAAACACATGTGTGATTGTGGATGCAGGGAATGGGGAGTGTCCACCAGAGGCTGCCATTCTGACAGCATGGATATAATTCACAACAGCGACAATAGCGAATTTACAAGCTCACAACAGGTCACATCTCTGTTGTACAACAGTATACAATTAGGATTAACCCTCTAAGACCCAGCGTTGCTTTTTAGCAACAATTCTATTTTAATTCATTACTAAATTATTTAAAAAACAATCTGTTATTTTTTCACCTAAACGTCATCAGTGATGTTCATTGCAATGCCATTTCAATGCCATTGGTCATGATATTTGCATATAAATACCCCCCACAGAGGCTGAAATTCACACAAATAAAAAATGTCTGGACAATTTTGAATTTTTTTTAACCTAAGACTTTTGACCTTTACCCTAATAAAAGTAGGTAAAATAATTGTAATATGTTTTTTTGTGATCATTAGAATGTCTAGAACATGTTTTATTTATAATTGTGAAAGATATCCCCCAAATGTAAATTATTAATTTATTATATTATTATATAATTATTATAAATTTTTCATCAAACTTTTTAACATATTTTTTGTCTTAGTCCTAGTAGTACAAAGTAGTAGTAAGGTTGAAAATGATTTTTTTGCAAGTAGAAATGAATGCGGGTCTTAGAGGGTTATTAAGTGGTTAATATGGGACACTAAAGCTTGCTGTGCTAAATCTGTCTGTGATCAAACATTCTAACACCATGTTAGATCCTGCTCATCCATCCATCATTCACAATATAAACCACATGATGTGCATCGGATGTGGAGTCTCTGCTTACCACATATAATTTCTCCCAACAATCTCCCAGTTGTAATTAGTCAAACTGTTACTGGAAACTATTTCCAGTACACATAATGTAGAATTGGGGTTATGTTTTTGTGCTGTACCATTATACTGTATACTGCAGTGCAGTTGCTTCTTGGATTATACTACACATAAATTAAACCAACGTTTACAGTAATACACACGCATACGCATGCTCGCACAGACAAATCCAGTTAATTAAAAATATTTCAGAAGATGATCTCCACTATAGATTTTGCTGTGTACACACAGTATGCATGCCAGATTAACAACAGGCCGGTCTGTTGGTAATCTATCAGTTCTAACATGCTCCCTGGTGTCTCACCTCCTCTATCTTTCCCTGCATGTCTCTCAGCTGGCTCTCCCATTCTCTCCTCTCTGTGTCGAACCTCTCCAGAAGCTCAGCCTTCTCCCGCAGCCAGTCTCTCTCGTTGTGCTCCAGCCGACAGCGGAGGTCCATCGCCGCTGTGTGAGTGTCTGTCAGGAGCTTCCTCTGCTCTTCCCTCTCCCGGCGGAGCGACGAGGTTTCGCCGGGTGCTTCCACAGCGTTCCTTAACACCACTGGTCCAGAAGGACCTCCCACTGACTGGACCCCAGCACCAAACAACCCTACACCTTCTCTAGCCTCCAGCTGCAGTGCAGAGGAAGCGAGAGAGAGAGACAGACAGACAGACAGAGAGAGAGAGAGAGAGAGAGAGAGAGAGAGAGAGAGAGAGAGAGAGAGAGAGGAGGGAAATTGGAGGATGAGAGGGACGATGGGTATGGGGAGATGGGAGCGAGCAGGAGGGGGAGAGAGGGGGAGGAGTGGGAGAAGTTGGTGGAGGCCAAGACAGAGAGGGAGAAACAATGACAGAGGAATAAAGGAGATTGATAGTGAGAGAAAGAGAAGTGGGAGAGTGAAGGAGAGGGAGGTTGAAATAAGGAAGAAAACGAATATTAGACACCCACAGTAAAACCCTGAGAGACAGTTTAATAAATATTAGACAACCACAGTAAAACCCTGAGAGACAGTTTAATCCTGAGTGTAAAAATTGACCCGTCATGTTCTGAGTGGAATTGCAGGAATGAAGGAGTGGCAGGAAGTGAGGTGGAGGAGTAAGAAGGAGTGAAAGACCACTGGGACGAGTGTGAATGGTTTCAGAGGAGGGAAGAGAGGATTGAAAGACAAAAACATCCTGCCAGAACTCTAACTCACAGGGATTCACTGATGGTCTCTGTGGCACTTGTCTAAAACAGGATGTGCAGGATATACTGTAGCAGATTCAAGCACAGTAAAGTATGTCTGCAACGGATGCACACGATGGCAGTAAAAGGATATGTGGTTGTTCAACTGCTCAGATTCGCACAAAGACAAGCTTGTCTCCTGGACAAGAAACTGGGCCTGAAACTTGCATGATTCCCAGAGTCATATTTGTTCGGCTCATGCAAAGATAGACAAAATGTTTTTCAGAGGAGTTTCATTTAAACAAGAATAGTATTGAATGTCCTGGCTTGGTTTTTAGGGGGCCATGCAGCAAGCACCTCAGGTATATAGCCAAGCCACCTGTTGTTTGTCTCTTTGTCTCTGCAATCTGTAAGATTTTAGCAAAACTCATTTTGTGATATTACTCATACAGATTTTGTCCAAACATCACTCAAACTGAACAAAATGCCTCAAATCATGAACGCAGCTCATTTTTTGTTTAGGTAGGCCCAATAGCCATTCCCATTTTCCGGAAACTTCTTACGGTGGCAGAACACCCCCATAATGAACACTGGAAGAATATAAAGTAATTTGTTGCACTTCTGCCTAGTGCCTATTAGCCCCCCTGGCCGGTATTGCTTGCTTGCTGGCTTAAGTAACAAATCTGCCGTCTGTCTGTCTGTTAGTCATTTCCAGACAGTTACCCCCTGTGTATTGTGGTCCCCACTGTTGGCCTGGGGACACAGTATACACTACAAACAAAGCCACATGCCTCCTCGGATACATATGGAGTCACCAGTCACTTCTTTTCATCTGACAGTGAGGAGTTGTACCTGGAGGGTGTAACACATACAGAGGTTCACGCTATCTTCAGAACAGCCTAAGCATTGCTGCTGGGAATCAAACCAGGGCCTCTATGGTGGTGGCCATCCATAACCATTAAAGCACTCAGACGGCCCTTTACTTTGTCTCTAGCATGTTCTTCTTATGCCCTGCGGCAGCTCAATTTAGGTAGCGAACGTTCATTCTTGTTCACAGAGAAGAGAAGAGTTTGTCTTATCAAAAAATCTGTAAACATTAAGCACAGCCGTGACGTGAAGGTCATTGTGATGTAAAAAGTTCAGTCATTCCACTACCAGACATTCCTCGATATCAGTTACCCATTCATTGTCAGTGAGGTAGATGCAGGCTATCTTGACATAACAGATAAAAAGTCATGGCTCTCAGGTTTCTAGCTTTGGGGAAGATGATCATGTTCACAGATCTACACTGACATGTCCTGAGCCACAGGGATAACATACGTGCGTTGTTAAACAGGGTGCTATTCCACTTTAAATGTATTCAAAGCCGAGGTTAGGCTCGGAGCAGGACAACTCCACTTTCTGTGGATGTTGTGTGCATTTTCGTGTGATAAAACTGAAAAACATGCAGTCTATGGAGTTGGAATGCACCCAAGACAACGCCTATGTGTACGTGCATGTGGTATGCTAGTGCATGGTTGTGTTTTTTTTTTATGTGGGGGAGGGGGGGGTTAGTATTCACCCACAGACATCAAGCTAGGCCTTCTTTGAACCCTCGGTCATGAGTCTATTTCTGCCTGTGGCCTGGGGTCACGAAATTATGGCGTAGGGAAACAACACAGACCTTTTCTGTCTGACTGTGTCTCTTTTCAAAGTTCTCCACAATTAGAGATGGAGGACAGGCGCTGTCCACAGTCTATTTAAACACCCTCAAATAAACAAACAGTGAAAGTGCAAAAACAAGGTGGTTGGAAGAAAAATGGAATAGCCGGACTTCCACTGACAAGACTTTTGCTGACTGTCTGTATAGAGAAACTACTTTACAGTAGACAAGCGTAACACTACATTCAATCAGAACACCGGTGGAAGAAACAAACGTAAGCAAACTTAAGAGAATCAAGCACATACTGTACAGAGTGTAAGTTATATACTTCAAATAAGCCATCTTCTGTTAACTTGGCTACCGTCACTGCTGTACAGTGTATATAAAGGTGACTGTGTCACCATGGTGGCCCACTATAAATAGGGGACACAGAGCTTTACAATGTCACATTCCGAGGGGAGGGGAAAGCAGAGGAGGGGAGAAAAGGGGAGAGGAAAGGAAAAGGAGAAGAGGAGAGGCGGGAGAGCTGGCTACTAAGTCAGAGTGAGATGTCTAGCTGCCAACAGCTTTCATAAATCACTGGTATGCACTGAAATATGCCTGGAAATACCCGGCCAGACCTATGCCTGCAATGCTTGTTTGGTGGTGGTGGGGCCAATTGGTTTGTAGAGCCATGGACACAAACTCTCACGCACGCACGCACGCGCGAGCGCACGCACGCACGCGCGAGCGCACGCACGCACGCGCACACACACACACACACACACACACACACACACACACACACACACACACACACACACACAGGCCAAGTATGCTGTTAATACAAGGCCTGTATTCATAAAGTAGATTAAAGTGTTTGCCTTTCCTTCAGAATAAGTATGATTTGACAACTTTAGGCATGATACTTGATATAATAGGAGTAGGATCACTGGTCAGGTCACAAACTCCAGCATAACTTCAACAGAGATGTAATTGTTTCAAATGAGCTCTCACATGATACAGAAATGTCTGGTTTCTCTAACTACAGCATCTCTTCCTTTTTTTATAAGCCCTAGACTCTACTTGGAGAAATAAAATATTTGATTCTGGGCTGGAACAAGTGTAAAGTAAACCCAGGCCCTGACTTAACCAAATAAAGGTAGGATTTCCTACACAAACCCTGGCTTACAGTAATGTGTTTAGTCCGAGGAGAACTTGGTAATATGTACCCAGAAGTATAAACTGTGGCAGGATGTGGTGTGAGGAGAAAACAACTTTTATAATGATGCCCCTCCCACCATACTGTTGCTCTATTCCAAGACAGCCTGTTTGTGCAATCAATGGAAAAAAGCATGCGTGCGTGCCTGCGTGCATGCATTTCAAAGCCAAGTGTAGGACAAGTGAATTCCAGGCATTTATCCAGGAAAAAGTCTATTTGATACAACATGGATTTATAATTTGAAATATGCCTTTTACCGTACATTTCCCTCTCTCTCTGTCTGTCTCTCACTGTCTCTGATTGGCCTGTGTGTGTTAACGCTGGAGGGAAGGGAAGGCATTTGAAGTCTAATGTAGATGATCCGCACCATTCGTGAGGGAGAACAGAATTACAGTCAAATTGAGTTAGTCTTTCTCATTCAGTGCAGGTAAAGAAAATGCTACTCTGCCATGTACTGTATCATATTGTCATACAAAATTTGTCAGGCCTTAAGCAACGTTTGTCAAACGCTTGCAACAACATGCACCATGCTGTTCTATCCAGCACCGTCTTGTGAAATTAGAATCAAAGTCAAACACATCAGCCAGAGTATCATTGGATATTGTTCACACTGCAAAATCCTGAAAGGTAATTCATCCTATTCCTAGTGTAAAAATTGACCAGTAGGGTCTAACCACCTTGTTACTAACTAAAATGGAGAAACCCAGGTAGGGAGTAGGAGATGGAACAAGAGGGGTCCTGTCTAGATGGGTGAATGCATGACCAATCATTTATAGAGCTGAAATAGGAATCAGATGAGACTCTGTTGGCAGACAGATACACAGATATTCCCTAAAATATGAAGAGATCAAATCTGTGTTCATTCAGCCCAATTTTCCAAAAATGCTCCGTTTTCCAAAAGTTCAACATTTTTCGAACTTTGTCAATATTATTTATTTTCAAAATAGCAGATCTAGAAGGTCAAAATGTGACACTCCAGCTGGACACATTTTGTACATTTGAACGAAAGGCTTTCATTGTTTTATGCAGAAAAGGATGGTTTAATTAAGTTTATATTTATTTATTCTGGAACGACCAAATAAAGCCACAGCTCCTTGCAGAACCATAAAAATGCTAAATCGCCCTATTCACCATTGTTAAGGTTTACGAGGATTATAATTCGCTTCCCTTGCCGATACGTCACAAAGCATGGCATTGCTATGCAAACCCTCAGCCACAGAAAAGTATTTTCTGATGTTTTTTGGAGAAACACTTAACCTATTGTTACCACAGACAGCTGCTGTTAATAGGTCATCTGAGCAAACTGTTGAAAGGTGAGCTGGGAGCCCATGTGTCGAGGGGGGGTTCTTTGGGGGCTAAGATTCCCTACAAAGCTTTTGTCTACACTGAGGTTGGAGTTGGATGGGTGCCAGAGCAATTTATCACCTCGCCAACTGAGTGGCAAATGTGGTTGGCCCAATTTACACAAACCTAGTGGCCTAAAGTATACACAGATAATATCTGTGCTCTGCACATATTATGTGCAGAGCAAATAAATGCTCACACACATGAAGAGGAATAAAGGCAAGCATAAACTAAATCTTGAAAATTATCTAAAATGTTTCAGTATAACTTGTATTTTCATTCAGGCGTTTCAAACCCCACAGACATGCCTAGTTGCCTAACATATCCTCTAACTTCTGTAACAATATGTATTTTGTTTAGGTGCTTTTGAACAGTAGTCATCAGGTGATGAAGGCCGTTCACGGCCGGAACGTTGTGTCTTATTTATGGTGTTTTAAATAAAAGAAAACACCATTGGAGCAAACTCTCTTCTCTTCACTGTACTTACCTTAGTCCAGCACCAGACACGAACTGGATGTGCGCTAGGCTAGCCACCTGCTTTTTATACTAGCTTTAGAACAGTAGCCCACAATTGATTTAACTCTGAGTGTACAAATGGAACACACACACACACACACACACACACACACACACACAGACACACACACACACACACACACACACACACACACACACACACACACACACACACACACACACACACACGTCTGCTTCTAGTACCTGTGCAATCCTGCATTTGAGCTCTGTTTTCTCCAGCTCCCAGGCACATCTGTCCCTGGTGTACTGCAGCTGCAACTCGCTCCTCTTCTCCTCCTCTCTCTTCACCTCCGCCTGCACCTCCTCCAGAACCAACTTCAAGTCCAGCAGTATCCTCCTGTTCTCCCCACCCTGCATGGGAGCGTTATATTTGTCATCTCAATCAATCAATCAGTCAATCAATCAAATAGCCTACTTTTGCCAACAGATATAGGCTATAGGCTTGTATGCACACCAAAATGGTGGTATTTTATCATGAACATTAGTGAGGATGGAGATAAGTTGAAAAGTGGTGAAGTGGTCCTTTAAACAACTAATATTAATACATTACTGAATTCTTAAATTAGTTTACATTCCTTCTTGGTAAGGGAATAACTTAGCTTACTACTAGAACTTTGTATTTGTCATCCAAATCCAACAATATTGTTAAATATGCCAGAGCTCTTATAGCCCAGAAGCATACTGTATTTAAGCAGCTCAATATTGTTAAAAAATTCTAACACTAGTCCTACTTTATATTTGAAATCTGAACGTTTATGTAGGCCTACACGTTTGCTTTGTAAATGTCTAAAAAAACAGGCTGAAGTGCTGCATGACTGCTGTCATGATTATGACATGGTTAAGCCTGTGAGTGTGACTGAAACTAAATTAATTTGGCCCAAACTGCAACCACTGTCAGAACGAACAAGCGATTATCTTCAATTAGCCTACTTGTATATCAGCGACCTCTCTTAACAGTAACTCTTTCTGATGCATCCATTCGTCCCTGTCATGTCCGTGGCGTTTTTTCAAGTCCTCGAACTTCTTTTTCAGCCGTACGTGGTGAGCCTGCTGCTGCTGCTGCTGCTGGGAGTCGTGCCCGCCCGGCGGCCACACTTGGCCCCTGAGAACCTCCAGCGGCGTCCCGACTCCTCCTGCACCTAGTCCTACCGAGGCACCGGACTGGGGCTCCAAGATGTGACTGAATATGCTCGGCGGGGAGGAGATCCTCCGGAGCGGGCTGCGGCTCTTGCCTCTGTCTGGCCGCTCCACCCTGGAGCAGGGCACGAACTCCCAGCCCTGAGACGCCACATAGCCCCCTCCTCCCCCTCCACCTCCTCCTCCTCCACCACCGCCTCCGCCGTGAATCCCTGACCCGTTACCAAATGCAGTCCACATTTCACAACCAGCAACGAAGACACAAAAAAACAAACGGGGGAAAAAAGCCGCTCCTTTCACTTAGTGACCAGAGCGTAATTATCCAAATCCTGCCATTTGGCCACTTGGCCGCTCAGCAGCACTCCAGGCAGCCGCCGGCGCTCTGCTCCCACAGGCGAAGGTGGACGCACTTGTTCCTTTCATGTTGTCGCTGCCTGCGGGCTCGCTTTGCTTTAACCTACATGGCCAGGTCAATCCGGGCACCTGCAGTGTGTCCCTTGTTGTTTAAAATCCCGTTTATTGCACGCATGTGCAACACACAGACCAACACGAGCTCTACATCTGTCGTGTCGTCGGTCCTTCCTCCTGCACTTCCATGACAACTGCACGGGCTGACGACTGACGAGGACAGACACAGTAAAACTACTCCGACGTAAACGGGAAGAGCGCCCAAAAATACCATGCAGCGCACTGGTGTATTTTTACCCTCGCTGTAACCATGCATTTACTCCACCCGAGCAGCTAGTGCAAGGGAAGGACAGTCAGTCAGCTGCATGGGACCGACTGAGACATTTGGAAGAGAAGAGGCAACTGTGGAAACATGAATGAATCACCCACCGATCGCAGTTTTGTTCTTCTTGTACTATAAAAGCGATATCAATAAACAAATGTACGCATGGCACGCGTAATTACGCACGTCACGTGTTTGTAGGCTACTTGGTACGCTTATCATCGCGTGCACTAGCTGGTTCCAAACGGACGAAAGTTCGCGCCCTTATAAGCCAAACTTTATGTCATAGCTAGGCTATAATCAGCCAACAAAATATAAGGGCATAACAATCAGACGCATAGGAAGGATAGCCATGCAGCTCCCTTACCTTTTTTGCTGTCATATATATAATCCTGTCTGTTCCACTTTCTGAAAGTTCTTCATTTCGGACAACGGAGCATATATAGCAGACATAGACGACCAAGGACCAACTAGGCTACGTAGAATCCATCATAAATAAAAACAACGTGACAGAAGCAGAGCAGCAGTTGTAATTTATAGCTGAAGCGATGCTTTCATTAAACTGAAATTACCCCCATCCCCTCCTCTCTCTCTCTCTCTCTCTCTCTCTGTCTATCCGTACACATTGCACATACCCCCACCTCCCCCTCGTCTGTCCACAGCTACGCTACAGCTGGCCTCAATATAATATGATGTGGAAATCCCACCGGTGGGATGAAAGATGTGGACGAGGCCCGCCCCCGTCGTGGTGGCCACATCCTAACATTTGTATAAACAGAACCCCTTAGCTACCATAGCGTGGATTTATATTGAAACCCCGGGCATTATTTCTTCACAATATTGAATATCTCGTTACTGTCATAATGACATTCCAATGTGGGGGTATGTCATAGGCCTAGTTCTCATTATGCTCCATGAACAGTATTGACGATGATGATCATTTGACAAAAATAGAGAATCTGTATATGTTATGATAAAAGAATACTGTAGATCTTTGCTTTGTTGCTTTGCTTTGCTTTGTTTATAATGTTCCAGGCTCAGTACCTCAAAACTGGAGATTTAGAAATATGCTACTGTACAGGATATGCTGATTTGGTGTCAGCATTAGGTCTAGAGACAGGCCTACAGGTACTACATGTGTACTTAAGCTAAATGTTAATAATGCATACTGTCAGGTATGCTTGCGTTTCTTTGCCTAGGCAGGCCTATATGTTGTTCCTATATCAATGCAAATGGAAAAGGGGTACAGAGCATAGCCTGTTACCCATACCACCAACCAAAAAATATCTACTCACCAAAACCAGTGTTCCTCCAAGTTGTGTGGTATCCAATAAGTTTTCGAAACATCTGGGTAAATGAGTAGCTTGGGCCATAGATTGAAAATAAGAAGGCATCCTGTACCTTGAGTGACCTTTTGTGATGTGCAACATGATGACAAATGAAATTAATGCCAAATTAAATAAACAAAAGTCTATGTTATATTGCATTATGTACTTTACAGGACAAAGAATAGGGTGAAAAGAAAAACCAACTTAAAAATGGTAGCATAAGAGAGTGAAGAAAACAGAACTAGAATAAGAATCAATAAAATAATAGGCTGAAACATCTTCATGAAGCAATTAAAAAAGCAAATGAAAAATGAAACATCAAGATTGATTTGAAACATAGTGGGAGAGAAAAAACAAAGACTGTTAATCAATACAGAAATTGTACCTTATATGTATATCCCTTCCATTTATTTATTTATCCATCCACTTCCACCACCAACTTACAGACAATGGTTCTTCCGCATTCTTATCCTCCTGCTTGGGAACGTCAAGTCGATCAATAAAGCCCTGAAGCTCCTTCCTGAAGGCCTTCAATTGGGCATTGATGCGGTAGAGAATCTCATGCTCCCTGATCCTGCAAAACATTGGTCAAATACATTCTAATTTCAATTACTGTTTTTGTGTATAAGCCTATAGAGATCCCTATACTGTCATCAGTATATGCCAAATTATATGGACATATTATTGGTGGTTCTGGACAACCAGATCTCCATTATATAAACCTATATATGGGCTTACACCGTTATCGCATGTGTGTGATAATGATTGTGTCACTGAGGACCTGAAGGAGTGTGGTGCCCTGTGTGTAGTCAGTCGGCTCAGCGGTTCTCCAAAATATATCGATAAATACACGAGACCCCATCCCCAATGGTCAGATCAGCCGTGGGGAACTCCATATAAACAGACAGATACAGAGATCTCATATATCTATATGGGCATAAAACAGACAGATATATACAGAGATCTCCATGGGCATAAAAAAGACACAGACAGACAGGTACAGTGGGTAAATGACCACAGGCACAATGGGTTTGCATAACATGAGGCATTCTCAACAGACCTCGTTCCCAACGGGCATCGGCCTAATAATAATGCAAGACAACAATGAATCAAGTAAAACATCAAGGTGAAAACAAAACAAAACCAAGGCTCTATATTAGGTCTCCTCCTGTATTCGCATTTCGCAATAAACTAAATATCTTTACAGAAAATCACATCATTTTAAGCTTGTAGATCTGATATTTTTGCTGAATGTTTGCCCCAAAGTACGCTAGGGTTCAGCATCGCTAAACATCCAAGAAGGTCAAGGTCAACCAGCTTGGTTTGGATATTATAACATGAAACTGTCCCACTTCTTCATACCTGCCCCCTTCCTCGTCATCATCCAGCCTAGCAAACAGCTCTCCATTTGTCACATAGACACGGGCCTCTGCAATGATGGTGCTTGTGTCAGCGATGAGCCTATCGATGGTCCGGCCCAGCCTCTCCGCCTCGATACGGATGTCAATCATCTGCTGCCGGTCCTTCAGGCTTCGGGATAAAAAACGGCTGTCCATGGGAGAATACAGGGATCGTGTCGGGGTGAGGCAGCGGATGTTCCTCACCTCATCAGGGTCACTCTCTCCTCCGACGGGCCCCTCGCGTTTGCGGTGGGGAGGGAGGAGCCGAGGGGAGGAGGCGGAGGCAGAGGGTGTGTCGTCATCTCGTCCTCCGTCACTTTCGGCATCGCTGTCCCGCGGGCTGCTGCGGATGCCCAGGTGTGAGGCCAGGTCGTAGCGCTGCATGTTGGACAGCAGGACTCGGTTCTCATACTGAAGCTGCATTACTTTGCCACTCAGCTCGTTGATCTGCAGACGTGCTGCCTTCAGCTCTTCCTGGAGGCCATCCACTTTGGCAGGATCTGCCCCGCCTGGGTTTCAATTAAGAATGGAGAACACTGCTAATAGTCTGTGTTGCAACATAACATATTCATCTTAAAGAATTAAAGATCTAAGGCAGCCTTTTCTTAATTATTTAATACAGCATTAATAATAATGTATAACCCAGAGATTGAAGAGACTGAAGGGCCATTCATACTGTACCTAGAACGGTAACTATCATTTTAACAAAAAGTGAAGTGGATGCTGGAGTCTACACCACAACAATAATAGCGATGAACAATATCATTGACCTAATTGTCAGACTGATAGAACAAGACTGATAGAACAAGAGAAACATGCAGGCTACTGACAGCCAAAATCCGTCAAAATCCATCAACATTTTCTGGGCTGCATTAAACACATCACATCAATCAATTCGTTCGGTATGGATGCTCACATCATTATTGTTAATTTGTTATACGATATGTAGCCTTATATTCATAGATATCATTATTGGTGTGGACACCCCTTTACACTGTGCTTGTTGTATGGCCTTTAGTAAAAACATAACTGAAAATGTATCTTAAATTCATGAAATAAACAAACCTCCTCCATGCCTCGAACCAGCTTCATGGGACCCAGCCTTGTATTTCATCTTATTAAGCTCACCGGTCACCTAAATATCCAAATGAGAAGTTCATAACCAGTTGTAAAAGAGTCCATACTATTAAAAGATTATATACATGGACCAAACGAGACTATAGCTTGAATATACATAGCATCACTGTCTGCATCTGATGGTGTGTTTAGACATGCACTGAGAAACACACCTGCTCCATTCAATGCTTACTGCTTGTGGCTGTACAATTTATAATTATGTCACAGACACTTATATGGACAGAAAGGACTACTGAAAACAATACCTAAAAACAGAATTTTAAACTAGAAAACAAAAATCCAGAACTAGTGAAATATGTTCCATGCAGGGCACAGGTTCACATAGTTCTTGTAGTGGAATAAAGCCATTTGCCAGTGGCTACAGTACTACTACCATCAGTAGGGAATGTTGAATGGGAGTCATATACCGATTGAGGTGCCACATCCTTCTGGTGGGGGATCCTCACTGGCAGATGAACCAGTAGGGTACAACAGCAGTGGCAAATCAGAAATGTGTTCAATAGACAGTACCTTTTTATTCTCATCTTCCACATCTGCCAAATTTCTCCGGAGAAGCTCTGCCTCGTCCTCAACCAGCTGAAGCTGCTGTCTCAGATCTGACAGTGCCTCACCCTGCTCCCTGGACTGGAACCCTCCACCTGAACCTCCTGCTGCTGCCAGACTAGGACAGCACAACAAAGAGGAATTGCAAGAACATTTTGTTGACAGTGATTCTCAAGTTACTTTATAAGGAACCCCAGTTTGATATACTTTAGGCCACAGAACCGGAGAACCCCATTTGATATATTTTTTATCTCAGGGTCCCCAATCCACACGAGAGTTATTAATGGACTCACCACTCAAGACTAAATAACATATAGGCTCATTTTCCTACTTATATTGATCCCAAATTACTAGTGACTTTTGAGGGGCTCTAGCTAGTATCTGGCTTTCAGACATGACGTCATGTGGCAGCCAAGTCCATTGACTTTTTATGTGTCTTATTCTTTCACCCCCCCTCCCCCCTTCCAAAGTACATAGTGAAGATACAAGTGAGGGCAGAAAAGTGAAGACAGCAAAAGTGAAATTAGATTTGTGATGATTTGATTGGTTGAGCACGGTATGATGATGTATGATGATAAGACACACATCTTTTCGGGGACTTGTCAGAATCTACTAGTTGTATGAAACGGTTCTGCCAAACTTTCTACTGTATGTCTATGACTTCAGCAGTTGGATTCTCAGTGGAGTGTTAAACCCCAAATCCGGTGAGCACATTCCAAAAAAATGAAAAATGGAAAAAAAGGTAGCACATCTCAAATTTCTGAATGCTTGCAGGACGTGCTGAAACATGTAGTTTAAAGTGAAATGTGAGTAATTTGTCCTCCTTGACTTGGAAATTTGATATGTGCTATACCCCTTTAAGTGGTTAATGAAAACTGGATGGTGGTTATTGTGTACTGTTGCAAGAGGCAATTTATATTTCTTCTGGTAAGAATGGGGTGTACTGTACTCTGTTCTTCTGCTGTCCACAACAATATGGATATAGAGAACACACTTTCTTTTCTCACCCCCCTATGATTTTACTGTGTAGGTGTTTTGTGACCGTTGTATTTGTATTCTCTTGAGCATATTCCGAACAATTTGAAAAAGTTAGCACATATCAAATTTCCAAGTCAAGGAGGACAAATTACTCACATTTCACTTTAAAGGGAACAGACTGGCATTCTGACACACCATACCTATCCGACTGCGTGGCTTCTGCGTGCAGTTAAGCTTAGCGTTATTGACAGGGTTAGTATTGAACGTGTTGGAATGGCAGTGCGTCGGAATAGCGGGCTTTGGAATGCCGGTGTGTAAGCGATGAAACCCTGGGCCAATTTTGTAGTTTATTCTCCTATACCCCTTTAAGACTCTAGAAGGGTACAAACAAGGCAGGGTAAGCAACACAGCTGCAGTTAATACAATTAATAATGGGGTGTTAAATGAAGGTGTGCCACTGCCCACAGCCATGGGTGTGCCCCTGTAAGCTTGACAGCCGATCTACAGGCTTTGTGACTTCTATTTCTTTGGTAAGATTATGGCATGCCCAAAATAGAGACCCGGGTTTAAAGTGGTTAAGGAGTACACACAAATTAACCACTTTCATGGTACCTACCTGTCCTCCCTCATATCGTCCAGCTCAGCCTTAAGTCCCCTGTTCTCCACCTCCAGCTCCACTATCTTCCTCCCCAGGATGTTAGCCTCCTCCTCCACCAGACGTAGGCGGAGTTTCAGTTCAGACTCGCGGGTGGTGGGGGGTCCGCCGGCTTCTCCCTTGGGCAACGGGCTGTCCACGTCTCCATAGAAGGAGCGGTACTTATGCAGTTCCTGCTCCAAGCGGTCTTTCTCCTTGTCAATTTTGGCCATCTTCTTCCTCATTAAGATGGCCTCTTCCTTGATGAAGGCCAACTGGCATTTGAGGTCCTCATTTTCCTCCTTTAAGAAAGTGATTTGTTGTGCCCTTTACTTTCCTTTGGATACAATGTCTATAATATTATTGACAATTAGATTTTCATTGTGGTTTCTGTGTATCTAATTGTTGACTTACCTCTGTAGGAGTCTGTGGAGCCCTCCTCTCTGCTTTATGAACATCCTTGCCCCCTCTTCTCTTCAGTGACAGCTACAGAGAAACAGTGGTTACATCATAAGCCTACTATGGTCTACGGGAAGTATGGTTTAGTGATATCATCCAGATTTATGTGACACAGAGGAATCGGTAATGGAAAGAACTGGATGCTTTAAAGCCACCGTCAGGGTTTTTTGTAGTGAGATATAGTGGTGGCTGGATTACTAATGTGTTTGACTTTGTGGTGTTGGCGCACAGAGTATAGAAGATCTACAAGCTCACAATACGACATGGTGCGACACAATGTGAACTTTTAGAGCTTTTGTTTTCTGTGTGCAACACCGGTGTGCAATGAAATATAAATCAGGCTTTTCAAATAAAACATTCCTTTTTCATTGAATAGTGCACTCTTTTTCTTTTGTAAGTGCAGTACCATTGACCACAGGAGAGGTGGTCATATTCAACAGACTGGTCAGGCCTGGAAATTTGGAATTGAACCTTGGGCAACTGAGTAGCTATGCACGCAGACACCCGCACACGCACACGCACACACGCACCACACACACACACACACACACACACACACACACACACACACACACACACACACACACACACACACACACACACACACACACACACACATAATTGGGCATCTTACTTACTTCCTTCACAGGACGTGTTACCAATGATACTAATGAAGGCTCTGTTCCATTTAGTGAATACAGTCGTTCTCAAACATTTTAAGGACCCCCATAAGTCTGGGTGTAGGCCTACAAATAGATCCAAATCCAGTTCCATTTTACACTCTCAGAGTTACACACAGGGGCCATTTGCAACCCCCTCAAGGAACCATATTTGTGTACAGTATGTGTTTCTAGTGAGCCAACAAGCGATATCAGCAGATATTGAAGGACCCCAATGGAAACTAGCCATAGTGCTTTCTTGGGTTATAAATCCTCTTAGTACTTTCCTGTGCTTTTTTCTGCAGACTATTAATAAAGTATTCAATCAATCAATCAATCAATCAATCAATCAATCAATCAATCAATCAATCAATCAATCAGCACCCTGACTCTGTTTGACAAGAATGGGTGAGGAGGTACAGTATAAGGAAGAGGCCCAATTTCTTTCCAATATGGTTTCTGTGCATAAAATCAAAAGGAAGTTGACTATTTTTGAAGAAAAATTAAAAAAAACACAAAAACAAAATGATGAGCCCCACACACACACACACACACACACACACACACACACACACGCTCTGCTTCACCTCTTTAGCTTTCTCCAGCTCGTTGTGCAGTGCCTGCTTGGTAACCTCCACCTCTATCAGCTGCTGCCTCAGCCTCTCGTTCTCCTCCTCTGTCTTCGTCCTCTTCTCCTCCACGCTCTCCAGCTCATGATGCAGACGCACCGACACGTCCTTCGCCACCTGGCACAGGACAGAGACGGATCACATTACCATGCTGTCGTCTGTAAATCTACAGTAATACTTGACCTGAGGCTCATTCTACAACTGCCGTCTAAATCAGCAATTAAAAATGTCAAACTTTTCCAAGACTTCAACACTTTTTCAAAAATAGCAGATGTACAAGCTCCCAGCACGGCATGAAGTGACGCACTGTGAGATTGTATATCTGCTATTTCTTTATATAGACAATGCTATCTAAAATTCAAGGACCCCCATAACTCCAAGAGTTCTAGGGCAGTGCAGTGGTTCTTAAACTTTTTTTTAATTTCATATAGCTATATGAGAGTGCACAAATAGAGATTGAACAGACCACTTCACCACTTTTCAACCTACCTTCATATAATTGGTCCTCACTAATGTTCATGATAAAATGGCACAATCTTTTCTACTCAGTCTGTCTCTAATAGGAGCAGGAGGGCTGTGTGGGCAGTTCAGAAACCCATCCAGTGACACCATCGATGGGGAATCCAAGCCAATAGAAACTGCAGCCTTTCTATTCCTGAACATTTGCAATGCGATAGGCTGATGGAAGCCATAGTTCTCACGATAATAGAAATCTAAATATTATTTAAAGAAAATCTGTCTAACGATGATGTCACTGGTGGGCGGGTTTCTGAACTGCCTTCCTATGAGACACAGACCGAGTAGAAAAACATTGTGGTAGCCTATTTTATCATGAAAATTAGTGAGGACCAATTATATGAAGATAAGTTGAAAAGTGGTGAAGTAGTCCTTTAATCACATCTCAGTGGACACAACAACGTTCAATGTGTATGGAATAGAATAGAATAGAATAGAAGAGGGAATTATATAATAATAATAATAATTATTATTTTTATTATTATTATTACTGTACTATTTTTGAACGCACCTTCAGGTCTTGTTCCAGGCTCCTGAGCAACTCTCCGTCAAACTCTCCAGTCTCTGCAAAGCGGAGTCTCTTCCTCTCGGCCTTCCTCAGTCTGTACTGCAGGATCCGACAGTTCTTGTTGGCTCTCTCCAACTCGCGACGCATGTCCTGAAGCTGGCACGCGTCCTCCTCGTAAAACGTGTCCCTCATCTCATCCATCTCAGCTCGCATCTCCTCGATTTCAGTCTAAAGCCGATTGGATCATAAATAATTGGTATAATTCTAAAGTATTGTATAACGCATGCAGGCGATAGCAGAATAGGTGACATGTTGGCAAATTAGTTAGACACAATAACACGCAAATAATTTATTTACGGTAATAATAAATAATAACATATTCATTTAGACTAAATGCTTTACTATTCGGCCTAGGCATCTGTAAAACAGCAGCATCATGCTAATCTGCAGCCACAGGTGTTACCATGGCACGCAGAAGGTTCAGAGAAACCATTCATGTTTATGTTACCTTTAGGTCCTCGTTTTCATCTTCTAATTTCTCAATCTCCTCCTCCACCTTGTGGTCTGGCAGCAGGGGAGCTGCCGGCTCGGGGACCACAGGCTCGGGAGAAAGCTCCGGCTCGGACGCCGGTGGGGACACAGATTTTGTCTGCATTTTGCTCCCTTTCTTTCCCAAGCTCTTGTTCAGGTGAAATTGGATCAGTTCAGACTGCAAGCATCCTTCCTTCCAAAACCCAGGGCCGCAGCCCACGGTGCTTTTGGAGCTTTTCTTGTTGCTTGCTGTTCCCGTGGCGGCCTCAGCAGCTCCTTTCGGGTGTTTGCTCTTCAGTTTGGGGGATTTGGAGGAGCAAGGCTGGTCGGAGACGACGCGATCCCCCCTCGAGGACGCCGATGATGAGACGTCCTCAGACGGATGAGTGGCTGCTGCCGCCGCCGCCCTGATCAGCGTCGGGCTTTCAGCACCACTCTGCTGGACAGCAGCCGCGCCTTTCCCAGCCCCAGCCTGCCTCTCTCTTCCCGTAGCGGTGGATACGGGAGAATGACCTCGGCTGCTTCTTCCTGTTGCTGCTCCTTGTTTTGACGAGCTGGGCTTTGACGGCCCGCTGCTCTTTTGTGGAGCTTTAGATCCGCCGTCTTTGCTGCCGGCCGGTGACGAAGCCCGTTGTTGCTGCTTTCGGCTACTATTGTCTGGCTGTCGCGACGCGTCGGCAGCGCCGCTAGCGGATGGGTTCATCATGGTGTCATAGACGATGGCTCATCTCTTGCACCACATCCATTCCCTAACCTGTATCCTGTACAGCTGAAATAAATATATATGGTTGAAAGAAGTATGTTGTTTTGATACAAACCAAGCAAATGACAGTAGCCTAAACAATTAGACTAAACTTAATTGGTTTACACCAACAGGCGCACGAATCATTCGGATAAAGGATTTTATCGTATTGTCTGTGACTGTGGACAGCAGACTACGTGACCATTTTGCACGTCGTAATTATGTGTGCCATTAGGTCTCTATCTCTACCTATGTTTGACGTGAAGGATCGCATCAGCAGGAACTGAGATAATTATCTCATTTGCATGTTGTGCGCTGTTGAAGGGCACAGCTGGCGAGAACGCAAAGGAAGGGCAGTGTCATGACTGTAAATCTGATCCAATCGACAGCATGGTTCAATTGTTAAAGAGCCTACAGTAATTGTGAGTGACCAAACCGAACTAATATTATCTGATTTGTCTCGACTAACCAGGGTCCAGAAAAAAGTGAACTAGATTTGGGAAAATCCTTTTCCTCATATCCGACATGTAAGGATGAGATTTTTTTCAATGTGTGAAACAGGAGTAAAAAGCAACTGAATCGAAGATACCGGTATAGGCTATATTCTGCAGGCTAGAAGGTAATATGAAACTTATAGGCCTATAGTCTTTTTCTTTCTCTGTTTTATTTAAACAAAAATGTTTCCATATAACCTATACATTAATAGCCATAAGTGTCGATAAAATTATTAACATGTTTAATTTAGCCTGACAGAAAAAGCTCAATAGAGGTTAATTTGTGTGTTTCTGTTAACAGACCGAGCAGCAACAGTACGGTCTATACAGGCCCAAGATAAACTATAAGCTGAATGGTGGATGGACCACTTATCAAGCATTTGTCCTTTATCAAGAGTAGCCTCAATTGTCAGAATCGCCAAAGAGGGCCATGGTTAAAAAGGACGGTTTAACAAACAAAAACATTGATATTATGATGAATAAAACATTGTACCTTTGTGAAGCTGTACTGTCGGAACCAGAGGGCAGAGATGATGAAGGGAAGCAGAAGGATGCTGATGCTGCTCTGAGCGCATCCCGACCACCAACCATCCTGCTTCAATATTCATGCCATTACGTCATCGCGGGAGGGACGGAGGACGCGTGCAAAAGCCTGTAGCCTAGCCTGATTTATACTTCGTTGTACGCCGGTGTTGCATGCCATAAACTAGCTTATCTACGTGGCTATTTTCGGCAAGCGACCACGAGTGGTTCTCAAAGTGGAGTCCGGGGACACTCAGGGGTCCTTGAGGGGGTCCCCGGGGGTCCTCAACAAAATGTGTTAGCATCAAAGTATATGTGTAACCGCTTGAAAATAACAAGCTTACAATCTTGTGGATCAGCTATTTTTTTATTTCTAAAAAACAATATCTAAGAAAAAAGTGATACATTTGGAATATTTTTGATAACAACAAATAACAACAAAAATCTTGTATGAAAAAATTCTCAGATGCGGGGGTCTGTGGCCAAAACTTTGGGGGGCCTGTTCTTTTTGGCAAGCGACACGTCTTCTCGGCTATACATGCAGAAAGAGTAAGTAAAGTCTCTCGCTTTCTCAGAATAGTCACGTTTCCTCTTGTTCCTCTTTATAGTAGGCCTATATATTGTTATATTGTGGATGCAGTTGCATGCACATTGCACAGTTTGCACACAAACACGCACATTAATGTAAACCTTTTCATTCACAATCCAGTCAAGGTCATATGGAATACATATACTGCATATAGGCCAGTTCCCTCATAAGTATTGTGTATGGGTCAGACTCAGAAAGGCACATTACCATTTACAGCTATGCAGAGCATGAACCCAACCCATACTCACAAACATTGCGACAGGTCGCAGTTAACTATGAAACCTTGCATTGTTGACACCTAACGCACAATCCCCGTCACTCTGTCACGTCACCTAACTCAAATCCCTGTCACTGACTCACCCCAGGCAAGCCCCCAGGTCATCGTGACATCACGTGACATCAGCCCCATATATGGTGCCCTGGTCATTGTGATTTATTGCTCAAAGTTCAACCCATGCCAAAGCGACCACACTCGCCCAGCAGTCTGACGTCACCCAGGCGGATGCGTGCACACGCCCATCTGCCCCAGCAGTCTGACGTCACCCAGGCGGATGCGTCCACACGCCCATCTGCCCCAGCAGTCTGACGTCACCCAGGCGGATGCGTCCACACGCCCATCTGCCCCAGCAGTCTGACGTCACCCAGGCGGATGCGTCCACACGCCCATCTGCCCCAGCAGTCTGACGTCACCCAGGCGAATGAGTCCACACCCCCATCTGCCCCAGCAGTCTGACGTCACCCAGGCGGATGCGTCCACAAGCCCATCTGCCCCAGCAGTCTGACGTCACCCAGGCGGATGAGCCCACAAGCCCATCTGCCCCAGCAGTCTGACGTCACCCAGGCGGATGCGTCCACACGCTCATCTGCCCCAGCAGTCTGACGTCACCCAGGCGGATGCGTCCACACGCCCATCTGCCCCAGCAGTCTGACGTCACCCAGGCGGATGCGTCCACACGCCCATCTGCCCCAGCAGTCTGACGTCACCCAGGCGGATGAGTCCACACGCCCATCTGCCCCAGCAGTACGACCTCCACAATATCACGGAGGAGACTGCCAACGAGCGGCGCCGTCGTCTGGCCAGGGAATGCCAGAGGCGCTGCCGTCAGAGACTATAGCTGGTGGGCAATCTGCAACCTCCAGAGCGGAGCCGTCATTCCATATGTTGATCCTTCCCCATCCATCCATCCTATTCGATGTCTCCCTTTTGACACATTTCACATTTTAGCAAATTGAGAGAAACCTATAGACAGAAAAAGTTTTAGCCTACACTGAAAAACGTACATGTCGTTTGTACGAGAATGCATCTCAAGTAAACTATCTCAGAGATGAAACCAATTGAGATTATTTGACCTGTCTTAAAAGGGTCAGTTTTGTGGCAAGTTAGTTTAGAAAGAAATTAAACTTGTCATTTCATCCAGTTGTGGGCCTCTTTCGTAATAGCACATGGCTCTCTCTCTCTCTCTCTCTCTCTCTCTCACTTAAAGCTATATACTTGTTGCAAAACCCCTGTAAGGAAATATCTTTGTTGGGGAAACAGTTTTGAATTATCACTGTTGAATCAGAAATTCCATTTGTAATCAGCACTGTCAAGATCACAATTTGGAAGAAACATATTGTCGAAGATCAGCAGTTTAGTTTGGAGTAGAATGCCAAATTTGTGCTCCTACAAAGCCTACAAAGCATTGTGAGCTTGTAGATTGGCTCTTTTCAGCGAGCAAAACTACAAAACTATATTTCACCTCAGCTGAAAGTTCTGATTGATTACTCAACTCGCCTGTCATTTTGAACTTTTAGTTATTGCCGCTTCTTAAATGACCATCCCTATAATGTGAAACCATTACACTCACAATGAAGTTTGTGGAAGAGGAGAGACTCAAAGCTACACATGATTTCACTTTGTTTCCGAATTTGTGGCGTTGAGTATACTGTAGCTTTAGTTAAGGATTTAGTATAGCAACAGTTTTTAGTCCCTCCTAGTCTTAACTCTTCCCTGTGCCTCAGTCATAAATGCTACAGTTGGTAGGCTACATGAGATCATCTGGGTCCAGTCAGGGATGAGACTGTTCTGCTTTGTAATCACAATTGAATTACCAGACAAGATGTTGTGGGGGCAGTCTGCTGGCTCTGCACAGGAGTTGACGTCCAATTTCTCCAAGGACCCACCCCTACCCCTACCACATGCACACACACACACGCACGCACACACACACACACACACACACACACACACACACACACACACACACACGAGATGCTCCTCGTTTTCCTCATATGCATCACAGGTTTTTTGAAGTTCAGTGGTCCTCTAAGATTGTATCCCCCTTTCTTATCCAGGAATTTGTCTTGTACATTTACCGGTAATTGGTTGTATATGCTTTGTACATAATTTCTTTCATATCACAAGCAAAAACTAAATACAGGCCCAAATAGGAACTCGCTTCAGGTTACACCTTGGTCACACAAGGCCCTGTAGCTCTCTGTGTTAAAGCCCACAACCAACTAACCCACCTGTCCCTGCAGCCTCCCTTAAATAGGTGTGGATCCTACCACAGGACACAGAACAATTAGCAACCTTTCTTCTCAATAAATACTGCCATAATAACGCCTTAGATGTTTAGATTACCCCATAAAAGTAATCTAAACATTCATAAAGATGCATTACAATTAACAAGTATAACTTGGGTTGGAAACTCAATGACAATTAAACTCAAAGCATAGGAAACCCCCTCCCCTGCATAGCACTTGGCCTCTTCCTAAATCAAGCGAAATGCCACCAGCAGTGCAGGAGAGACAATTAGCAAACAATCAGTGAACACAGTTTTCAATACACCAGTTTAAAACATTAGTCCTTGCCTGTTATAGAAAGCAGTTTTATGTGTATATATATAGGGCACGGGTTGCCCCGTGACAGTGTGATTGTAAAAACAGTGTGTGTGTGTGTGTGTGTGTGTGTGTGTGTGTGTGTGTGTGTGTGTGTGTGTGTGTGTGTGTGTGTGTGTGTGTGTGTGTGTGTGTGTGTGTGTGTGTGTCCCGGTATCCTACATAGTTTATTTCTTGTAGTATAATGAGTGTATTTATGGGATTGGTAGGTGTCTCCCCATACCTCAGAGCAGTAGTTCAGGTATGGTAGGATCATTGTGCAGTGCAGTGTGTGCAATGAGCTGGGCTTGAGTAGATGTTTTGCCTTATTTATGACCGAGATGCTCTTTGCCATCTTGTTCCTCACATATTCTATATGGGGTTTCCAGCAGAGCCTATGGTCTAAAATCACTCCCAAGAATTATAACTTCACACATTAACTCTAAATGAATTTCTTTAGCTTTATTTGGCAGGTAACAGAATCAAGCCAAGCAGTAATAGAAAATAGAACACAGCCGGCATTTGTGCAGGCTACATGTAACCACTAAACAGTAGCTGCTGGACTGCTGTGAAGCTCCAGTCAGCAAGAGAGAAGACACGAGAGACTGAGGTGATGGAGGCCCTGATGAGCTCACTGCTAAAAATAAAATCCCTATACAAGCTGACATGCAAGGCTGCCCTCATCCAACCATCCATCCATCGGGTCCGCGTCAATATGCCGACGGTCCATTGGTCCGATCGACAACCTACTTCAAACCCTCACCCTAACCCTAACCTCCCCCGGGGCAGACACCTAAACCTAACCACCCACCCTCTCCCGACCCCCAGCGCACCTCGGAGCAATGGTCCGTCGGATCATAGGGTGCTTCCCCCATCCATCCACCTACCTAGTACCTGTCTACCTATCTATCTATCTATCTATCTATCTATCTATCTATCTATCTATCTATCTATCTATCTATCTATCTATCTCAAACAAACAACTTCCCATCAAGTCATCACAATGACATCATGTCAAGGCATCAAGCTTGCAATTTACAAATAATTTATAAAGACTTTGTTTTTACCCGGGTCAGGAATCTCAGAATAGGAATGAGAAGCATGATTTCTATTGGACTAAATTACATGGAGCTGATAACAGTGTAAAACAACATTGAGTTTAAACTAGACATTACCCTAAGCAAATACTGTATTATGTCCAAGTTTGGTTTTCCATTCTCTTTGTCTTCTTTTTCACGTCCAACATAAGTCTAAGTCTCTGTGGTAAAACCAGCTACCTTTTCCTATTTCTTGAGTATAGTTGGATTATTGAGGTCGAGCCGATATGTGGGACACTGATCACATTCAATTCAGATATTTGTACGGCTACAGCCTGTGAATCAGCTGATCCATGGAAAAGGAGGGTTAGAGGTGGGTGTAGGGCAGAATAAAACCTCCCCATTTCTCAATGTGAAGACAGCAGCTGTGTACAGTTACCATGGAAACCTTTGTCTAAATGTGTCAGGCGGTGGCATAGGAGGAGGGGAGGATTAAGTATTAATCTATTCCATTTAGAAATAGGTTGAAAGAAAATGGCCTTTGATACATTAGTTACTTACTTTTAGGTAAATAAAATACAAACAGCAATGGCATTAATTCTATATTTGCAGACAAGCGACAACTTTGCCAAATATTTATAGACAGATTCAACAAAAGACAAAAGATTCAAATTGATCGATTAGCCTATATTGTGAACCTTTTCGCACACTTTGAGCTAAATATCATATATATCAATATAAAACAGATTTTAATTGCTCCAAATAGCCTAGATGCCAAATAGGGAAAAGGCTGCATATACAGAATGATGCTGCATATGTATATCAGACTAGCCCTGCCTCTATCTCAGATGTCTAATATCTCCATTGGCCCGGGGGAATTCTGAGCAGAGGATCTCCCCAAACTGAGACTTCAATTAGATCAAAGGCACACTTTGTCTGGCAATTAGCATGCAAGGTTGTCCAATGTCCATAGGGTGTGTACTGTCTAACTGCATGCATTAAGGCTAGGTACTGTTGTTGTTGTGGTCAAGTTTAGGCATGGGTTTGTCTACTATGGTTAAGTTTAGGGTAAGGATCTGGGGAAGACCTTCATTAGTAGAGTAGACCAGCAGTCTGAATACTTGATGTGACAGTAGCTCACTCTAGTGTTTCTTCAGAGAATAGCATCACAGTTGCCACTTGCCATCACTGAAGTGGTACAACATACACCACATGCCCGCAGCCCACATCCTTTATCACTGAAGTGGTACAACATGCACCACATGCCCACATCCTTTATCACTGAAGTGGTACAACATACACCACATGCCCACATCCTTTATCACTGAAATGGTACAACATACACCACATGCCCACATCCTTTATCACTGAAGTGGTACAACATACACCACATGCCCACATCCTTTATCACTGAAGTGGTACAACATACACCACATGCCCACATCCTTTATCACTGAAGTGGTACAACATACACCACATGCCCACATCCTTTATCACTGAAGTGGTACAACATACACCACATGCCCACATCCTTTATCACTGAAGTGGTACAACATACACCACATGCCCACATCCTTTATCACTGAAGTGGTACAACATACACCACATGCCCAAATCCTTTATCACTGAAGTGGTACAACATATACACCACATGCCCACATCCTTGCTGTTCATTGAGTACTTAATGGTGAGACCTTCAAAGAGATTTATTCATTCAAATGACACATCATAATCTCATCTGATTTATAGTGCACACAGAACCATGTTCTTGTTAAATTTCTGTAAACCGTAGACTGTGACCATGGGGTAAAGTAACAATAAAATAATAAGCAGATATTTATACAGGCATTGATTTTAATTCAGTTTAAAGAGAGTTCAAAGTTATGGTAAAAAAAGAAACCGATTTGGAAACAAATATCAAAGCACAATAAATTGGGAATGCTCCCAAAGATACAAACATCACAACTCATTATGTACAACACAAATATATAAAAGAAAACAAATACAGACAACATGTTTTTACTTAGATGAAACTGTATATATTTACATAAAAAAAACATTGAATAGTTTTAGTGAATTAACAATATAAAGCTGTTTTGTTGACAAAGAGCAGAACACTGTTTCATACTATGTACACTGCAGGCGGTGCAAAGTTTATAGTGATATAACGTTAAAAAAAAATCACCATAGAAATTTAGCTATTTTTTAAGATATATTATGTCACCTATTTGTTAAATCCAAATGTCCCCCTGTTCAATTTACAAACAAGGGCCGTTCAGGACATACATTAAGTCCTTTAAATGTAAGCAGTATTGAAGTAGACATCTGCATTGTGTCTGAAAAACAGTCTGTAAATTGCCGACTACTGTCGTTCTGGATTCTGAGTAATTTTTTTATTCATAAAACCTCTCTGCACACTCATACAGTTCTACTTTGTTCACACTTCACACACAAGATTTTTCACCAGATGTTATTGACAAAGGCAGACAGCACACAGAAACACAGGTAAACATTGGCAAACATCTCTGACAAAACTCTGCCACTTTCTTGGTCAAAACTGGAATTAATGTGACAAAATACATAATTTCAAATGTGCCTTCTATCTGGATAAATAAGTCATCTTTGATACATATGATTTCAGATATGTCAAACCAGTGAAATAGACAGATATACGTATAGTAGCTATACAGTGAGAGAAAAAGTTGAACCCTATGGGAGCCAAAGCTCAAGATTATCCACTGTTAAACCTTCAATGAAATGACCAATCTTTTTTTGTTTGTTTTTTGCATATTTTTACTTTTTGGCATGTTTCCAATTGTAACTTTGTAAGTGAAAACTGAAAACTGACACATCTTTGTAAGGACTTCTCTAGGGCTGAATCCATAGAGAAAATAACCGCATCACGTGGGGGACTCTTTTGCTCTATCACTCATTTACTCACTCTTTACATTTTCTCTCTCTTGTTTTCCCCATGTCTCCCTGCCTCACTCTCTCTCTTATTAATAACAGCATGAACTATGTTGATGATGCAGGGACTCCAAAAAAACAGCATGACACATCATTAACAGTTACATATTCTGTAAACCTATTAAGAAATAAAAAGAAACAATCCCAAACATAAACTAACTGACAGACTGGGTGTATGTACGTACGTAACGTATGCACTGTACTGTACTGAATGTGTGTGTGTGTGTGTGTGTGTGTGTGTGTGTGTGTGTGTGTGTGTGTGTGTGCGCGCGCGTGTGTGTGTGTGTGTGTGTGTGTGTGTGTGTGTGTGTGTGTGCTACTATGTGTTGTGTATTCCTATCTCTCAGCACGGCCCAGCCTGTTCCTGCTCTAGTTCAGGTGTACATACGGAACGCAGCAGAGAGACCCTAAAGCCTTTGAAAGTCAATGATGCTTTTTTGACCCAGATCTCTTGGCACCACAGTACAGAGGATGGATACTAAAGACGCCTCCTGAACCTCAAACCAGTATTTTTGCGTTGCTTGTGATTATATGGCTACCTTAACCATTCAGGTAGTCAGAGAGATCCTCTTTTCCTGCAAAAGCTCTTTCATTGTAGGCCAGCTTCCATCTTCCATCTTATCTGCAATAACCCAATGATGGCTAACAGAAACACCACAACCACCTTCTATCCACCCATCCATGCATCCATCCACCCACCCATCCATGCATCCATCCATCCATCCATCCACCCACCGACCCACCCATCCATGCATCCATCCATCCATTAATCTCGGCTTCCTTTATTTACCCATCCATCCATCCATCCATCCATCCATATATCAATGCTGTGTTCCTTCATGTATCCATCATCCATCCACCCTTCCTTACCCTCCGACAAATTAAGTATTTAATGTTTATGTTCTCTCAACCTGGAATCCAAAGTAAAGTCTTACCTCAGCTCTTCTCTTCTCTGTCTTTCCTTTCTAATCTCTCTTAGCTCTGCCTTTTCTCTTCCTCCTCCCTGTGTTCTCCTGGGTCTTCTCTTCTGCCTTTCCCCCCACTGCAGCGGCCCCATTGGTGGCCTTGTTGAGCCCGTTGAGGCCCCCATTGGAGAGGGCTTTGCCTGACTTGGAGGAGGCGGAGGCATCACGGCGAGGCAGCTGGCGGCGGTAGGTCTGGTAGTAGAAGTTGCCGAAGAGTATGATGAAGGTTACGGCATAGCAGATGAGGGAGTAGTGCATCCAGTGGGGGAAGTCACAGTTGACGTACAGAGACAGGGCCGTATGTCCAATGGTAACGTGGAACTGGACCTGAATCAGGGAGGGAGAAATTAATCCAAATTGGATCAAGGTGGGCCGAGCCAAGCCGAGCCAAACTGAGCCAATTGAACTGAATCAAATCCAATTTTGCACTGCAGACTGGTGACCTGCTGCATTGACTGAGACGGTAATATCAATCAGTTACGTATCTGTTCGCAAAATACAAGCACACAATTCCCGATAAAGCCAGTCGATTTGACATATTATTACACATTTTATGTGACACTAAAACTGTGGGAGTAACATAGAAAACCATACTATAGTCTATAGTAAAGTATAGTAAAATTGTCTTAAAAATTGTCCTTAACCTACCATAGGGGGCGTAGGTGGATAGTGCCAGCTAAATGTACATCATGAGCACAGAAGAAGAGCTCTTGTTGTCATGTCTGAAACTGAAAGTACTAATCGCCCGTGGTCTACTGAGGGTCACAGAGGCCTACTAGCGATCCGATCATTGTTTTGTTTAGCGGGAGCTTTTTTATTTATTATGGTACTTCATCCCATTATGAGCCATAAAGTCACTAAAGTACGTCCATGAAAGAAGCAGACAAAATCCCCAATCCTCCGTGTGGAGGATGACATCAGAGATATCCATATATGGGATCCGAACTCTTGATCCTCTAGACTAGACTATAACCTCTATTGAAATAAACTATACTATACACTGGGATTGCCTTTGAGGCAACCACACTAACTAGACATTCTTTTTTAATTGTAGTGTGTTGGCCCAACACAAGTCATGGGTTGCAGCCATTGGGACCCAAGGAATCGACAGGGGAAATTGTGTGGAAAAATTTATAGGGCTGAAGAAATGAGGTACAGTGAATGAACCCACGTGCATAAAATGTATAAATTGCATTGATAGAATAAACGTTATCATAAACTTTGGGTAGTTTATGACTTACCATCTGAACAATGGTCAGATACTTCTTCCACCACAGGTATTTCTGGATCTTAGGTCCACAGGAGGCCAGGCCATAATACAGATACATCAAGACATGAATGGCAGCATTCATATGTGCACCAAAGAACGCTAACAGAGGGGAGGAAAACAATCCAGATGTCATTCTAACAATTCCACTTGTTCCTCTTTGTTGAGGGGCGCTAGCCCCTCCTATATACAGCTATAGAGATTTTTGTCCTAGCACAAACATTAAATGCCATTGACAATGAATGGATAATTTACGTCACATTGTGTCTGAGCAAATCGGCCATTTTGCTAACAACACAAACATTATGATAATGATAATGAATTTATTTATACAGCACATTTCTAGACAAAGTCACAAAGTGCTCTACATCAAGAGAAAACAACAAAAGGACAATCCATGCAATAGCACGCATCAAAATACAAGAGAGATTTAAACGTGGATATTGATTTTGCACATCTTAGGTCAGTAGGAGGGACATTCCAGAGTGTGGGGGCCCAGGTTGCAAAGGCCCTACCGCCCTTAGTGACAAGCTGAGCTTAAAGGCCATTGACAATGAATGGAGAATTTACGTCATCTGAGGACAAGCAAATCGGCTATTTTGTCGAATTCCCATTGACAATGAAAGGAGAATTTAATGTTTGTGTTGGCACCATTTGTTTTACATCACCATTACGTCCCCTAATCAACATGAGTTAGACTTTACTAATATATTAGCGCCCCTCACTTCACACAGGTGTGATTTTTACTGTTGATTACAGTATGAGAAAATTATGAAAATAAAATCATAGCTCCATAATATAGGATGATATTTTTAGCATAGAAAAGCACTGTAAATGTAAAGCAACTAGTACTCACACTGTCCCCCAGCGACCCACTTGATCCCAATCCACCAGAGGGTGAACATGGTGCAGTGGTGGTAGACGTGGAGGAAGCTAACTTGGTTGAATTTCTTCCTCAGAATGAAAAACACCGTGTCCAGGTATTCTACCCCCTTGGAGATGAAATACCACCACAGAGCCCCTGCTACCTGCCTCAGGGACAGGATGGGAGAGAGAGAGAGAGAGAGAGAGAGAGAGAGAGGAAGAGACGGCCAGTCAGATAAACAGAAAGTTCATGATGAAAAAGTAATTATGCTCATAATCAGAGGTTGCAGTGAAATGCATTGGAGCAGTAAACAGTACACTCTCTGGGCATATTATTTTTCCTTTCATCTTTTCTCCTTTCTTTCATTTTTCTTTTCTTTTACTGTTTTCTTTTCATCTGACAGTGAGGAGTTTCACCACCAGGACGAACAAGCTATCCCCCTCCCACTGTCCCAGTGCTACACACGCCCTGACCAACCTGGAGCATAGTATTAGTCACTAGTGCAAAGACAGAGATCGCCTTCCCCTCTCATCTTCTCACCCATGTGAACATGGCCAATAATGTTCACTGGAGCGCCTGGCCAAGGCAGAAGGACCATGAAGTTATGCAAACGAAAATACTGGGTACTGAGGCTATCAAACCCCAGGAACATTAACTTTAACCAGATGCCCCAGCTCACTGGTTTTCTGCATTTTAGGGGCATGCAAAGCACTCACCCTGGTATCGCGCATCTGTGTGAAGATTAAGGTTGAATGAGATGTGTGTGTGCGTATGTGTCTGTTTGAGCATGTGCACATTCTCATGCAATCTCGGGTCTGATAACTCACCCTGACTTCATTGGGGTCATCGGAATAATCCACTGGTTGGCAAATGTAACTGTAGCTTGCTGCCCGTGCTGCCATGAAGAGCTGGAAACAGAACATACAGTACACAGTGAGCAGTGAGTGGTGGACAGTAATGAAATACATTTACTAGAGTAATATTACTTATTTTTGGAGTTGCTTATGTGTACACTTGAGTATTTGTATAGACAGACAGACAGACAGACAGACAGACAGACAGACAGACAGACAGACAGACAGACAGACAGACAGACAGACAGACAGACTGCACTGGTGTTTTACAGCAAAATACCTTTTATAAACGGAGATGAGCAATAAAGAAAGAGCTAGTATGCAATGTGAAAGCTTGATTTTTATTTTATACTTCTTTCAAAGGCAATATACTAATAATACTGTACATGAACACCAGCTCAGTGGCCTTGTGGTTAGAGTGTCCGCCCTGAGACTGGGAGGTCTCAATCCCCGGCCGGGTCATACCAAAGACTAAAAATCGGACCCAATGCCTCCCTGCTTGACACTCAGCATCAATGGTTGGATTGGGGTGTAAGTCCCTGCGACATACTAGTGTCATGTCCAGGGGGTGTGCTTGTACATCAAGCTGCCTCACGCTACAAAAACAGGAGATAGGCTCCTGCCCTATGGGCCTCATTACTACTGTGTGTGAGTGTGAGTGTGTGTGTGTGTGAGTGTGTGTGTGTGTGTGTGTGTGTGTGTGTGTGTGTGTGTGTGTGTGTGTGTGTGTGTGTGTGTGTGTGTGTGTGTGTGTGTGTGTGTGTACATACAGAGAAGGCAGGAAGAGAGGGTAGGTCATCTTTTTTTGATAATGAGATGTGCCTTCTTTTATAACAACAGCTCTTGAGAGAAAGCAAATTTCCTGCCTGATAAAAGTGTCTTAAACTGCCACCTGCCTGTGACTATAGTGGGACGTGACCTATAAGCTGAGACTTGTAACAGGAATTCAAGCTACTGTACCTCTTTGCAGATGAAGAAGTTGAGAAACACCATGCTGAAGTTGTAGACAATGAGGGTCTTGCGGAGCTGGAAGGGCTCTCTGTTTTTCATGTATTTAGGTCCCAGCCATAGGAACAGCAGGTAGGATGTGCTGATGGCCAGTGTGGGCAGTGGATTGTCCATCAGGGGCCATTTCTCCACTCGCTTGTCTGCAGGACAAATGTTTGAATAATGTTCCAGTTGCTACTGGAAACTGAATGGACTTATAGAGGAGGCTGGTTTTAGATGATAGAATGAATTACTGAGGATTCTGCAGGTGTTGGTAAATATAAATATATATATAAATCAATATAAGCATCACCACTGAGGTACCCACTCTCTGCAGCTCACCTCTCTCCTCTAGCGTTTTAATTGCGGGCGAGCATCGGCCGACACATCGCCCAATCGGTCAGATTGTACGCATGGCGGACAATGCAAAGAGGAAACTCTCTCACAAATGATACAGAATTAAGAATGAATTCTGATGGACCAATCAGAATTCAGAAGTCTCTTCACTAATAATAGAATGACTATATGAAAACAGTGTGCAACAGTGTGACACAGTTCACTGTGCGCAAAACTATAATGTGACAACAAACACTGCATTATAAAAGGAATAAAGAATCTGCTTCATTATTAATTCTTGTTTCCATATTTAGCACAGCTAAAACTATACAGATGTTTCAATCACAGGACTTTTAACCCATTCTGGGCGGGAAGTGGGAACCCCATTTGGTGTTTTAAGCATTATATTATACTTTAGCTGTTGAAAAATAGCAGATCTAGAAGCTCATAGCGTGGCACCGAGTGCCGCGCTACGAGCTTGTAGGTCTGCTATTTTTGAAAAATCGTGAAAATGTGGCGCAAATCTTTGAATATATATTCTTTCAGAGCGAACGTTTTTAACTCTTCTGAGAGGTTCCTGAAATAACATATTTTCAGATGGTGGTCGGTGGCCAATTACATATAGTTTCTGGGGTCCTTGACATGAAATATTGAGCACCAATGATATAGAAACATACTGTCAGGACATTTTCTAAATGTCGAAGTCAGGTCTACAACCTACAGAAACCATTGCTCTACCTGCGGCTCTACCATTGCTCATTGCTGAAAATCCCAACAACAACTTTTGAGTGCAGAGATCCTATAATTTTACACAATGATGTTTTTCTAACCTGTAGACATACCTGCAGAATAGACATGCATGCTAAATTGTTTTAACAAATTCTCTCAAAAGTCAATAGAGTAACACATTCAAATATTACAAACATTCTATAGCACATTTGCTCTCGCACGCACGCACGCATGCACGCACGTGCACACACACACACACACACACACACACACACACACACACACACACACACACACACACACACACACACACACACACACACACACACACACAATAAATTATTACCTGCAATAGTCAGACTCCATTTGTAGAATTCTATCGTGTCATTTATTAGGTGTGTGACGATCTCCATATTTGTGGCCAATGTCCTGAATGTAAGCAAATAAAATGTTTAAGGACTGGATATTAAAACAGTTTTGCCACTAAATCTATTAGCATGCATAGTGTAGACTATCAAAATACAGAGGTAATAAGTCAGTATTTCTTTGAAATAACTCTTTCTTTAACCTAATCATATAGGCCTATACATTTTGTGAATTCAGGTGAATTCGTGTAGCCTGTGAGATGCCTACACAGACTGAAGGCTTATATGGATGCTTAAGGCCTATTCATATACTTCCGTTTTTGTTAATAAGGTGGTTAGTAAAATCAGAGACATGTGTTTGGGTGAGCGGTGAAGCGCTGACCACCGCAGCGTGACGTCATGTTGTAGGTTTCGGTGCACCTTATCACCTAAGACTGGAGTATGAATGGGCCTTTATTAGTCCTATGGGACCCTGGTGGTGATGGGTCTCGTCTGCTATACAGTATAGGCTAGGCCTACAGGTGATGGGTCTCGTCTGCTATAGGCTAGGCCTACAGGTGATGGGTCTCGTCTGCTATAGGCTAGGCCTACAGGTGATGGGTCTCGTCTGCTATAGGCTAGGCCTACAGGTGATGGGTCTCATCTGCTATAGGCTAGGCCTACAGGTGATGGGTCTCGTCTGCTATAGGCTAGGCCTACAGGTGATGGGTCTCGTCGGCTATAGGCTATAGGCCTACAGGTGATGGGTCTCGTCTGCTATAGGCTAGGCCTACGGGTTAGTCCTATGGGACCCTGGTGGTGATGGGTCTCGTCTGCTATAGGCTAGGCCTACAGGTGATGGGTCTCGTCGGCTATAGGCTAGGCCTACGGGTTAGTCCTATGGGACCCTGGTGGTGATGGGTCTCGTCTGCTATAGGCTAGGCCTATACGGGTTAGTCCTATGGGACCCTGGTGGTGATGGGTCTCGTCTGCTATAGGCTATAGGCTTACGGGTTCGTGCGAATTAAGCAGAAGGGTCTGTGTGTCAGCACTGCAGGTTTACTGCCTGAGCAAGACCATCAATCTGTTACTGTAATTAATATTATGCTCTGCACTGTAGGCTATAGGCCATTACGCCATATACCTACTTCAATGAAATGGGTCATTGTAGTAGGCCAGACCCGACAGTATAGACTTATATGGCTGAACCCGAATTTAGTGAATTAACAGAATACAACCAGACACACAAACTGATGATCCTAAAAAATATGACGCCCCCCTCTCTCCAGCCTAGAGCAGATCAAGCGCTGCTGCAGCATCTGCCGTATAGCCTACCCTCTCTAATCTGGTCTGTGAAGATGAAGAACCCATTCGCTTCTATTATAGGACAGGACTATTTACTGTGTATAGGCTGAAATTATATTCAAAACTCTACCTCTGGCTCATTAAAACATCAATGAATATGAATGCTCAATTTGCATTTTGCGGCATAAAGTGTGGCCTAGACTAGGATATGTGCTATAGACTACCGGTATTTAATGCTTAAAAAAGCATAAACGATCAGACAGTTGATTTGGCTTATAAATATGTGCCCTAAAACTGGGCCAACAATTGCCAAAAATGCGTTGCTCGTTCTAGTGCGAATGAAGAAGATGCTTATTACCTTACCGTGTCGGCGGATAATTTAAAAAAAAAAAGAGAGTGATAGAGAGATCCTTCAGTGCAAGGTCATGCAGTGTGCGCTATTCCACCTCGTAGGCTATTCTACAGACCACATTTTATATAACATTTGAATGTTCCTTAAAACAGATGGAGGTAAACGAGGAGCTGTCTTGGATAAAACGGCGACAGCAGCAGCATGCATCTCTGATCAGAGGACCATCGTGTAGTATCTATCCTCCAATGCGCTGGGTGCACGACTCCTCGGTGATGGGGCGCCGATGGAGGGATGCTACGCGCGTGCGCACAGCGGAAGACGGGTGCAGCAAACCCGAAAATAGCCGATCTACAAGCTCACAGCGCGTCGCGGACGCGACGCCCTGTGAGCTTGTAGGTCGGCTATTTTCGGCGCACGATTACACCTATACCGCTGTGCTGTTGCCGACAAAGCCCCGGCTTCTTTACGTTGTGATTCTGTATAGGCTACATACTAGATTGCCAAAGCATCACGTGACTTTCCTCCGTATGTGTGCGTTCGCCACAGGAGGGGAGGGGGTGGGAATGAAATGAATGGATCATTTGCGCAGTCTTTACGCAAGGTTGATGTTGTGCATGGATAAAAGTCTACATTTATGGCTCTGGTGAATGGTGGTGGTGATGATGATGATGACGAGACTCCATTGGAGGCCGATCGGTGTCTATTAATGCATTTATTTCCTCATTTTCATAGCTATCACATGAGGAAATGAAACATCTTTTGGGCGGATGGATGGAGGACATTTCCACGGTGGTTAATTAAGGTCAAGGTTGACGTTTTAGCAAGATGAAGATTTGGAGCACGGAACACGTTTTCAGGTTGGTCGCGACGTTTTTGCTACTTTATCAAACAATACTTCCTTTAATCAACTTAATTACTAGTATCGTAGCGAAATGATGGTCAAACATGGGCCTGAATTGAAAATGCATGGAGGACCCCAATGTAAACAAGTCTTAGTGCTTTTTTGGGTTTATCCGACCTAGCAGACCTTGTGTTGATTGACAAATGGGATCATGTGATGATGTAGATGAGACAGTAAGGTGAGGAGTAAGGTGGAGTAATATGATTTGTAGGCACACAGTAGGCTATACACTGTCTGGTAGGCTATAGTACACGGGTGTAGCTATCTGTCATAGGCTACTTTACCTATAGGGTAGGCCTTTGTAATAGCATGATAGCTTATGATGGAATTTGACAGCTCCTAAACTCTGAGCACGTTTATTCATAAATTGGGTTACTCAGTCATACAGTCTATACAGTATAGAATGCTATACCTCAGATGTATTGGAATTGTTAACAGCATCATTACTACAAGGTAATACAAACTGTGTGATGTTGTGCATAATTTGGCCTATAGTCCCAAACTGAGCTGCAGAAGAACAAGAACACAGGTTTTGGGTTAATAGAGTTGAGAAACATCCCAAAGAAGATGGATACAAAGTTTAAATTCAAACACTTTACAGACAGTATTGTGCAGATAGACATGATGTTTGTATCATATTCATAACATTTTCAAATGTTTACTAATTTTTAGGTTTTTGAGGGGCACTAGCCCCTCAAAAACCATTGAAGACGAATGTAAGGACACACATTGTGATTGGCCGGAATGAGATGATGTCTGATGAATCATCATACATCATCATTGATGATGATGATGATGATGATGATAAGAGCGCCCCTCACTTCACACAGGTGTGATTTTTAACAATACATGTTATTACCAGTACATTGGTATTGTATTGTATTTTAAGGGGCGCTAGCCCCTTCTATAAACAGCTTTTGTCCCCACACATTTCAAGATTTGCCATTGACCGCACGGTAAGAGAATTACGGTCAAATGTCCGCAAACTTTTGTCACTCAAGTTTTGCCATTGACGATGAACGAAGAAATTGTGTCAGAATTCCGCTAAATATGACGTAAAGTAAACATGAAAACATTAAACGCCATTGACATTGAAGGGAAAATTTATATCATGAGCAAATCAGCTAACCAATCACCGGCAACAGGCATTCTGATTGGCCAATGGCCAGTATGAGATGTGGCATGATGATGTATGATGATAAGAGCTGATAATTCCGCTAAATATGACGTAAATTAGACATCACAGCATTAAACGCCGTTGACAGTCTATATTTTTCTATATTAAATATACATTACATATAATTTATATAATATAAATATATATTGATTGTTAAATTATAATAACATAAATTGATGTACGATAACAAGAGCGCCCCTCATTTCATTTTTTTATTAAGTACATTTGTGTCAGTGTGTTTCAAATGCAATGAATGCATAAAGCATACTAGCCTACATGTTATTCTGTCCTTTATCAACAAACATCATCATCATTTTTCGACCGCAGTCGAGATCGTGGATTTCACAATATTACGCCAGACTTCCCGGTCCTTCATTGCCACCCCCAGTTCCTGCTTACTGATGCCTGTGTCCCTAGCGATGACATCAGGGTTCGACAGTTTTCTACCTCTGGTCTGCTTTGAGGCAGCAAGGGAAGATATAACCTCATTGTCAGCTCTGTAGCAGTGGCCAGTGTTCTTCTGGATCGGACTAGAAACACGGGGAAGGTTGCCGTATATTAGATTAGTCGATTTGTGGCTCTTCCAAGACAGATTTTGCGCTCTCATTAGAAGGCGGGTGTAAGTGCCATCCAACCGTTTCTCTAGTTTCAACAAACATAGGGGGATACATAAAACATATTATGTTGCTTTGCAGTTACCCATGGGAGACGGTGATCAAGGCAGCGATGAGGAAGTACCCCAATCCCATGAACCCCAACGTTGTGGGGGTAGATGTGTTGGAGCGCAGCCTGGATGCAGAGGGACGGCTGCACAGCCACCGACTCCTCAGCACAGAGTGGGGCATACCGGGCATTGTGCGAGCGGTAAGCCATCAATACAGATACCAATGTTATCAACCCATAATCACCAGTATGTTCTCATCAAGACCATGCAATGGAGCCAGTATATGGACATTTCCTACATATTGACGTGGGGAACGGGGACCTAATGTTTGTTTTGTCACCGTTTGTTTTACAGCACCATTACATCACCTAATCAACATGAGTTAGACTTTAATATATTAGCACCTCTCACTTGGTGTGATTTAGATTTCTACATTCTCTCTGGCACAAAACCTTTTCAGATGGGGGTCCGCGTTTGAGAAGTTTGAGAACCACTGCACCAGATATCTGAGAAACGATTATCATGTGCATTATGTCGACACATGGGATTTAGTATTGCTAGTTTCATCATTTCAACAATTGTCTGGTTAACATGAAGAAGCAAAAAGTATCAGTTAAGTTCATAAAAATATTCAACTAATGTAACTATGGGACACATGATGTAGTGTAGGCCTACAGATATACGTATGTGTTGTGCACAGTACGTATGTACAATACAACACGTACTGTAGACACACTCACATTATGTTTATGAGAAACATAATGTCACAGTGCAAAGGCAGGAGCAATTAGGACCCAATTGCAGACAGATAGGCGCAGGCAGATGAGCTTCAATGCAAGGGTTTTATTCCAAAAAACCAACACAAGGAATACACTAGGAGTTCATTCATGGATACATGAGGAGCTGAACACTACTGACATTAAGTGACGAACTAGCAAAGGGAACTGAATGAACAGGGGAGTATAAATAGACACAGACTAACTAGGCACAGGTGAAACAAAACTCAAAATCAAGACAGGGATTGGCTGGGGGACTAAGAAGACACAGGTGGAAAACAAAGCCTAATCACAATACAGGTTAGACAAGGCAGGTACAGAACTACAGGGGCAGACAGGAGAGCAACAAAACAATACTACAAAATAAAAGGTACACAAGTTAAACATAACACGTCACGAACCATGACACATAATGCCTGTTCCCCTCATTGGTGCAATTGTCTGCTGTGTTCTTGCTTTTATATTGCCTGCTAAAGTCTGCTTATATTGTACCATTTGGTTTTATTTTTCTAAATGCCTGTTTATTTTTCATGTTTTTAAATTGGTTGTTTATATTGTATTGTTTGTTCTCTGTTTCTTTTAACCTGTACAACACTTTGGATGACTTAGTCATGTAAAAAATGCTCTACAAATAAAGTTGAGTTGAATTGAGAAAACTGTTTTACTGTGTCAGATACTGGGGACGAACCAGACCAGTACCTATGTGAAGGAGCATTCCATAGTGGACCCAGATGGGAAAAGGATGGAGTTGTGCTCCACTAACGTAAGTTAACACTCACCTCATCATATCGCCATGACTCACTTATAAGGTTACATCTGAACGGCATTTAAAATGAGGAAATTCAAGCTGCTTTTCGCCCCTCCAGATTACTCTAACCAACCTAGTGTCTGTTGATGAGAGGCTAATTTACAGACCCCATCCTGACAACCCGGAGGTGTAAGTACACTCTTTATACACCGAAATATTATATCACAGTAATATATCACATATTAGTACTGGATATTTAGGGTGATTCAGTGTTTCTTGTTATCATATCCTTTTCTTTGACCAGGCAGAGGCTGTATAGATTTGAGACTAGGATTACTGCAAGTTTTTTGTGATCAAATTCTTAAACAAATGATCAGCCTGGTTTCTTATCTCTCTGCTTCTGTCTGTGCTTGTGTTTATGCCACTTTCTCTCTGTCTTTCTCTTTTTTTTGTCTGATTATCTTATGCTTCAGTACTGTCCTGACTCAGGAGGCTATAATCACAGTGAAGGGAGTGAGTCTGAGTAGTTATTTGGAGGTGATGATGGCCCGGAGGATGTCTGCTAACGCCAGAAAGGTAATACATGCCACACAATACTGTGAACCTTTATGCTCTCATTCTAATTTTCTTGATCTTATCTCAAATCACGTTATGATTGCTGCTGTCTAACTGTCTAAGCATGCCTTTTGACCTTTGTGTGCTGTTTGGTGCAAGCCACAGCAAATCTGTGTTAAGAATGTTTGCGATATTCACCTGAATGGCTCTGTGAATGCTGCTTTCAATCTTCCTTGCCTTTGTGTGAATCTGTAGGGTTGGGATGCTATTGAATGGATCATTCAGAACTCAGAAAGTGAGAACGTTCCTCTCTGACATACACTAACTCTGGTAACTCCCCCCCCCATACAATGTTGTGCTATAAATATCATACTCTTTTCTGTCTCAGAAAAAATGTCTGTCCAATTAAACTGGCTTTTTGTATATGCGCTTGCCGACACTCCCTCTTTTTATACATTTACAGGACGGCAGGTTTACAGCACACCTCATACCTCGTATTCTCCTGGTGCATAAAGCCTGGTTTATATTTCGTTGTGTGACACCAGTGTACAATGAAGCATAAATCAACCATTAGTAACTGGGAATCCTCTAGCTGACATTCAGACGGTGCGGTGGTGTTCTTTTTTGTTTTTTCCGGGGGTGTTTCACCCATCACCCCCACCTCTGTCTGAGATCAGCCTTGACTGTCTACACTGGAAGATCAAACACGCACATGACAGCAGGAAGATAAAGTGTCTGACTTAATAACACAGAGGACAAGAATCAGAATGGACATGGATTTCTAGGAATGGGATTTAAGGATTTGGGGAGCTAGTCCAGTGGATTTGGTTGGTGATGCCTACCTCCACTCCCTTCTTGATAACATGTTTAACTTAAGCTATAAGAGAAAGAAATAGAGTCCGCAACACTGGTAAGGAATAACTCAGCTCCACTGGTTTATTAATTAAATGTTTCGATCAATGGGATCTTCTTCAGGAGTTCCTGAACAATTGTATTTCCTTACCAGTGTTGCACACTCTATTTCTTTCTCTTGTACTGCCATGTGTCCAGCACCTGGGCTAGAGTGGATGTGCATGCTCTATTACCTTTGTTAACTTAAGCTATAAACCTGAGATCTGGTAAAATTTCCATCCCACATGCTGTACCAAGAAAGTACACAGATGCCAAGCCAAACCATTCATATGAAGCTGCAGAACGTATTGGACCTTCTAGACTTTGCTTAATGATTGTTAACATTACTACCAGTACCAGAAAAAGAATAACTCATCTGCTCCAATGTAATTTATTGCCAACGTTTCTAGTTTGACCTGAAAAAGAGCCTTGGCTTAAAAAAAACGTCAATAAATGACATTGGAGCAGATGAGTGCATGCAGGTTTCTTTTTCTTTTGTCACTTTTCAACCCAGCATCTCCACTAAGTGATGTGTGTATTGTCGTATTCTATTTGTTTTTTAACATTAATTTACTACTATACATTAAAGTGTGCATTCACTATCTTAAAAAGCACCTCCTTATTGGACCTGGCCCTGAAAGAGGATGCGATCTGTGGATGAATACATTTCAGATTCTGAAAATAGTACAAAAACGAAATAGTTATCTCTGAGAGTTAAATTAACACTAAGGATTTTACTATGTGGGCTGCTTTGCATAGCGAGTCAATCACCACCATATTGTTATAATGAAAATGATGGGAGTGTCTCTTGGGCTTTACCTTATACTACTGATTACTGAAAAGTAGTGTATAATTTATTACTAGAGTAGGGCAGCATTATAACAACAGCAGCTATAGGCAACTGTTTGTGGCAATATTGGCTTTAACATCATCTGGATTTGCAACTGTCATTTTTGTTTTTAGGTAACGAATGACATTATGATGTAAAATGTACAAGTCAAATGTACATCGCTGTTAATATTGCCTCAAAACATTCGCCTTTGTAACATGAGTCTTAATGTGTGCTTTTGCTAGTCCTACGCACTAATATGCTTCCAAATTGTAACTATTCCATGGATGCTAAGCTACCTAATATTCCCTAAAATCAGGGTGGTACTGTACTGTATGTTCAATGCTGCAGTGGACCTCATATGTGACTTAATCCAAATGCACTCAACGCCACTGACAAATGTTACTGTACTAAATGGAATTTATAACAAGACAAGAATTTGTTTATGAAACAACAGTTCTTTTAAGTTGTGTTCGCGAAATACTTCGCTTATGGGAGGTTTCGATCTGAGAAAGCGAGGTGCAGATATTCATTTATGAACTCACACAGGCATTTTATATGCACTGTGGGTTTAAGGCTCGTGACGCAGGCACCCAGCGCCTTAGGCGTATATAAGGCCTAGCTGCTGCGTCACAGGCCACTCGTTTTCCTTCTGCCACAGAGGTTGCATGATAACGCTAGCCAGTTATACTTTGGGCGATTCAACACTTCATAAACCGGGCGAGAGACAGGACTCAAGCTCCGTGAGGTTCCCTAGTAGTGTACTGGTTAGATTCATATCTATTTTTTAAAAGCAGAGAGAACTCTAAAGCTTTTCCTCGACGTTTAAATTAGTTTAAAACTCAGGAAACTGCTAATTTTACTACAAGCTAATTCGCGCGAGCGAAGCTACCTAGCATAGCTACTCTCACGGGCCTAACACCCGTCCCAGCTAGCTTAAACACACAGCTTTTTTCTCGACGTTAAACTGGTTTTTAATTCAGGAAAACTAGCTAATTCCAACAAGCTATCTTCCCGTTGGGAAGCTAGTTAGCCTTAGCTGCGCGGAATCACGGGCCTATTACCCGCGGCTCCGCTAGCTTATAGCTAACTTGAGAACAAAGGAACGGGTGAACCCGCTCTTTTTAAGATAGCCGTTCACTAACTGTGACGATAGCGAACAGAGGAACGGGTGAACCCGCTCTTTTAAGCTAGCCGTTCACTAAACTGTGACGATAGCGAAAAAGAAAACAAATGTCTAAGTTTGCTTCTACGAGAAGTTCGAGGGCGACAGACCCGACCCAGACCTGCCTCCTCAAAGGGAGAAGCAGGTCTGCGAAGGGCCTCCGCGCTCCATGCCTAGACAGCGGGTCGACTGGCCACCGTTAGCACGTAGCACACCAGTGCCGCGTGCTAGCGCGGCTAACAAAGACAACACTGCATCCTCCTGGGTCCCGATAGCCAGGGCCGAAACCCATGACTACGGGGCCTGGGGAGCGAAGCAGAAAATGACGACCCAGCCAAAGCAGCCAACTGAGCGGGGGAAGTTACACGCTATACGGCATATTACCGTAGAAGAGTTTCCCCCCGCTCCATTGACTAGACCGCGCCAGCTGCTAGTCAAGGCTGCCGTGGAGCCTCCCCCGAAGCGCGCAGCACACACTGTCGTGCCTAGGAGGATGGCTGACCGCAGAAAATATTTTTCTATTGTCCCGGGCTCGCGCATGCTCGCATTGTTCGACCAGGGAAGCCCTGCTATATCCCGTGCGACAACATGGAGACCGTGCCCCGCATCACTGTGTCATCACAGCACCAGCCCGACGGCCGCGCTACGCGAGCCCCAGGCTTTGCGGCCTTCCCTCTTCCCACTACTACATCCAGCAGAGAGTATAGTGGTCTCGAACCACAAACCAAACGTTTCAGTGGGAATGTACACGCAGTTCTGCCCCTGTGCAAACCCCTCAAACATGGTGAATGTGCATGATTATGTCACAAATGTGTATGTTTTTTAATTCAATAAAAAAGTAACACAAACATCTCACTCAACGCCGTTCCCCAGACCCACTGCTTCCCTCAACATTACAAGGTATGTACATTGTGAAGCTAGGTTTGTTTAGCTGTTTAGCTAATATTTAAAAGAGGTCGGGTTTAACAACCTCGTTGGATGGTCGCTGCCATCCTAGCATGCTTAGCATTACTAGTCAGGCTGCTTTCAGGGTGGACGACGGACACAGAGGACGCCCCGGGACCGCTGGCCGCTGCTCTCCTCCGCCCTACAAACGTTTCAGAGGGAATGTACATGCAGCTGCTGCCACTGTACAGAACCCCTCAAATGTTGTTAAAATGTGCATAATTATGTCACAATGTGTATGTTTTTTACTTCAAAGAGTAACACAAAAACGAAAAACACAAGAACAACTTGAAACCTGACACAAGGGCATAAGCCCATACGTGGGGATTATAACCCGCCTCTGGGACAGTTTTAAAACTGTCCCAGGCCCGGGAGGTCACGCCCAATTATTTTTTCAATTAATTGAGAAATTAACGGCCTGTCTACTGATGCCATGCCTCTACACGCCTAGGCCACTAGAGTGCACCAGAGCCTCACAGACAGAACCTTCCCCTAGAACGGGGGCTTCTCCTCTCACGGCCCATACATGGGAAATATACGAGAGCAGGGGTCAGGACGTACCCCTGAATCTCTCCTCCCTTCAGGGGTCCGAGTTAGAGGGTAGTGGTCACGGACCTCACCCTCAAAACCGCAGACTCTAAAGACATTTCAAAGCCGAAAATTGTGCATGCTACTAGCCTCTGTACCATTTTCTGCATTTGTTGTTAATGTGTATTCTCTGTATTTTTTTTTATAAAATAAAAATATACATGAAACAAAAACACGAATACGACCTGTAGGCCATAGGCCCATACGTGGGGAATAACCACGCTCTGTGACAGTATTATACTGTCACAGGCCGGGTAAACTACGCCCAATTATTTTCTCACCTCAATGAAAGAATAACGGCGTTTAATGGTAATGCCTCTACGCGCCTAGGCCACTAGAGTGCACCAGAACCTCACAGACAGAACCTTCCCAGGAGGACGGAAGGCTCCCTATCACCCGTTAAAACAGGTGTGCAAGACCCCATTTGCCACACACACCGCGGGTGCGGGACAATACAGAGGGGACGTGCACGCAGAAATGCCTCAGCACAGGCCCCTCAAAAGAGCACGATCATGTGCTTCACATTCAGCATGTGTTAATGAGATAATCGCCACAGACAGTACTGTTTAAAGCAGCTCTCATTCTCTCATCTAAAAGAAGAGAAACATTTGTCCCCATGCGCTCAAATCGCTAGAGGGCACCAAAGCCTCACGGACAGAATCCCCTGAAACAGAAGGGGCTCCCTGTTAGGTCATCAAGCTCAGTGCTGGATACTGGGAACTCCCCATGATCATGCGCACTATAGCAGAGGGCTAAAGGTTAAATAAAACCGCACACTCTCGAAGGAATCATCTTCTCGAGAGCAGACGGAGAGGATAGGGGCACATTCTAAAGGAGGAAATCGATTCCGTCCTGCAGAAAGACGCCATCTCAGAGGTCCCTGTCAACCAGTCTCTTAACGGGTTCCCCGCTATTTTCTGGTGAAAAGACAGGGGGCGGGCTTCGCCCATTCAAACCTCAGAGCCCCGACTCGATTTTGATGACTTTGGCTTCAAAATGCTGACACCGCCAGTCCTACTAAGCTTACTCCGCGAAGGGGACTGGCGCACGTTAAATGGACCTACAGAACACATACTTTCAAGGTCCAAACTACCCCCCCGCACAGGAAAAAATTCTGCGCTTCGGGTTCAAAGGGAGAGTACGAATACAACGTCCTCCCGTTCGGACTGTCCCTGAGTCCGAGAGTCTCTGTGAAGGTTACAGCCACGGCTATAAGCTCCACTATGACAACAGGACATTCGTCTAGCAGCGTGCATAGACGACTGGCTCCTGTCAACAGACTCGCCACAGGAGGCGCTGTTGCACACTCAACGAGTGCTCAACCACCTCCACTCTCTAGGGTTCCGAGTGAACCAGGAGAAGAGCGTGTTAACGCCGACACAGTCTATAGACTTCATCGGTATAACGCTGGACTCGATTTCTTTCACGGCTCGTCCGAGCCAAGAAAGAATAGAGGCGATAATACAGTCCACGGCATCATTCAAAAGGGATCGCTCGATTCCTTTTCATGCATGCCTGCGGATGGCGGGGCTTATGGCCTCGGTGGTTTACATAATACGCCTAGCCAGGCTAAAATATGAGACCTTTTCAACAGTGGATGAATGCGTTACGCATACCCATGCACCGTCGCCGCCAGAAGGTAACAGTGACGTCACAATGCGTGCTAGCACTGAAATGGTGGGCGGACAGACGAGCCCTCTCAGAAGGCGTCCCTATGGGCAGACCTCTGACCAGGAAAGTCGTCACCACAGACGCCAGCATGTCTGGCTGGGGAGCCACATTGGAGGGCACTACAGCCAGAGGACTGTGGACAGGACAACTACTGTGCTTTATAAATAAAGTTGAGTTGAGTCCTGCCACATCAATTATCTGGAGTTGATGGCGGTGTTCCTCGCACTGAGGTGCTTCGAACCGCGCATCCAAGGTTGCCACGTCCTGGTCAGGACAGACAACACGACAACGATGTGCTACATCAACAAGCAAGGGGGACTCAGGTCCCCCCGCTTGCACCAACTGGCTCAGAAACTCACGTTGCGGTGCAACGCTCGTCTCTTGTCCATTACAGCGTGCCACGTCCCGGGTGTTCTAAACACAGGAGCGGACCTGCTGTCCAGGGGAGACCTCCGATACGCAGACTGGTCACTACACCCCGAGGTAGCAAACCAGATCTGGGGCAGGTTCGGAGCGCCCGAGGTAGACTTGTTCGCCTCAGAGCAGGACACGGAATGTTCTCTCTTCTTCGCCATAAGAGGACCATCGACATTGGGACTAGACGCTCTAGCTCACCAATGGCCCAGGTCCCTTCTCTACGCCTTCCCTTCACTGAGTCTCATTCTCCATACTCTGAACAGAGTGAGGACTCAGGGTCTGACGCTACTTCTAGTAGCACCAGCCTGGGGCGTGTGGAGGACGGAGATAGCTCCCCTCCTCTACAGCCGACCATGGAAGCTCCCTCTACGAGCGGATCTCCTCACGCAGGCGAAAGGAGAGATCTTCCACCCTTGCCCCAGGGACCTAGACCTATGGGTCTGGCCCGTGAGAGGGTGATGCTGACAGAAACCGGCCTCCCTCCGAATGTTATTGCAACAATTCAGAGAGCCAGAGCCCAGTCAACAGCAATACGCTGCGAAACAGCCTGGAGCGTGTTCGGGCGGTGGTGCTTCGAACGACCTAACCAGGTTATCCCCTTCCAAGCTTCAATAGTCGACATCCTGACATTCTTGCAGGAGTTCCTGGATAGAGGTCTAGGCCTCTCTTCAGTGAAAACCCACCTGGCAGCCATCTCGGCTTGCCACGTGGGCATTGACAACCAGACGGTATGGAAACATCTGCTGGTAAAACAGTTTGTGAAGGGCGTACGCAGGGACTGTAAGGTCAACAGGCCCCTGGCCCCCTCCTGGGATCTGTCACTAGTACTCAGGGCTCTAACCAATGAGCCCTTCGAGCCACTGCAGACGGCTGACTTAAAGTTTCTTACTCTTAAGACAGCCCTCCTAGTCGCTCTGACGACCGCTAAGAGGGTCAGCGATCTACATGCACTTTCGACCACTCCAGAGTGCATGAGATTTGACGACAGGTCAACCAAGGTCACCATCAAAGCAAACCCAGCCTTCTTACCAAAGAATGCTTTCTCGGTCTGCGTACCGGTGGACCTACAGGCTTTCCACCCTCCCCCCCCTTCGCCACGGAAGAGGACAGGAGGCTGAACCGCCTTTGTCCAGTAAGAGCGCTCCGCGCCTACATGGACAGGACAGGCCCCTACAGGATAGGCCATCAATTGTTCGTATCCTGGGGTGAAAGAACCAGGGGAAAACCTGTCACCAAGGTCACTATCTCCAACTGGATAGTGCAGGCCATTCATCTGGCCTATACCACTCAAGGAATAGAGCCTCCGCTTACGCTAAGGGCTCATTCCACGAGAGGCATGGCAGCATCCTGGGCGCTCCACAGGGGCATCTCGATCCAGGACGTCTGCACAGCAGCGAGCTGGTCCTCCTCCTCGACCTTCGCCACATACTATAACCTAGATGTGGCGGTGCCTTCTATAGCGCACGCGGTCTTGGGAGCAGCCGCACCATAGGTGGACTATAATAAAGTCCACCTTACAGAGCCCCGAAGGGAAGGGGACAAAGTCCCCTCCTCCCTCTATAAACCCAGGCTACCTGGGGTAGTCTCCGCCCTACCCCAATTAGCCACTAAGTGGGACCGGGCCACAAACCTGAGGTTTGTCCCCAGCCCTTAAATTATCCCAAAGTCCTAGGACTCACTGGCTAGTTCTGGATACGGGAGTTCATAAGGTCCCATAAGCGAAGTATTTCGCGAACACAACTTAAAAGAACATGAAGGTTACTTTAGTAACCATGGTTCTTTAAGTAAGTGAGCGAAATACTTCGCTGAACACCCTTCTGTCATGCTCTGTGGCAGAAGGAAATTGTTCGAGTGGCCTGTGACGCAGCAGCTAGGCCTTATATACGCCTAAGGCGCTGGGTGCCTGCGTCACGAGCCTTAAACCCACAGTGCATATAAAATGCCTGTGTGAGTTCATAAATGAATATCTGCACCTCGCTTTCTCAGATCGAAACCTCCCATAAGCGAAGTATTTCGCTCACTTACTTAAAGAACCATGGTTACTAAAGTAACCTTCATGATACTGACTTTTTGCAAGACATTTTATTTCCCAATGGGAAAAAGTGTAATGTTTTTATTTCCATTTTATTTATCCATATTTAACATTAAAAAATAATCTTGTTTGTAAAAACAAATACAGCATTTCTTAATTTTTAACGTAACGGCTGGCCAATGCTGCTGAATGTTTTTGTCTAAAAGACAACAGAATAGCTACAGAGCTCAAGTCAGTGTTCATGTGCCAAACACCTGTATCGTCTTAAACCTCAGCTATCTGTGCCAATTTAATTTGTAATTTATAATACCTACAACACCCACACAGCTAGCTGTCTACACTTAACATACTAACATAGCCTCGGAAACCCTACACTTAACAGAACACAACTACGAGCTTGCAGTTCACACTTAATCCAACAGATGGCAGATTTGCTGATAACAGAATAGCTCAGATTAAAGTACTGGCCATCAAATAGACATTTCTAGTAATGGATAATTTCCTTTTTTTTCTCACCATGTCTTGCCAATAAGTAGTCTTTCCTCACCTTTTTGATATAATACTGCTGAAATCTAAGAGATTTCCTGTTTTCCTCACATTGACATTTTGTATGCTGATCTTGTCATTTCACCACATACTCCATGAATAACTGATGCCAAAGAGTGATATGTTTTCTTATTTAATGTATTAGAACATACTCAACATAGAACATAATGCATTGCTTAGCATGTACTGTATCATAATAATCTAAACACATAAGAGTTCAAGTCAAAAATTGCACCATCCTGGTTGCACCACTTCAACTGTACCCAACAGATTAGGCAAAACCTCTTGCCTGAATTAAACCAAATATATTAAAGTAAGCATGATCATTTCGTTTTAACGGACAGTCATGCAGAAGGACAAAGTGAACAAAATATTTAGAATTTATATAAGCTGTGCATCTTACTTTGGTTTCAAATCCCTGGATCACAATGCTCTCTTATCAACAATACATTTGTAGATGCCAAAAATAGTATCACCTTCTGAAAAAATGAAAACTAAATGTTGTCCCCGATAAGGCACAGCATTATTGAACTCTGATTACACACTGTAATGAGTATGACATATTGAGCTTCAGCAGCCACAGCACTAAATGAGCACACGTAAAAAAAAAAACATTGGAAATATCAAACGTATAAAAGTGAAAAGAAGAAAGATAAATATAAAATATAGGCAACATCAAGGAATCACAATACGATTACTCTGCTTACATTAATTTTCTTTTCTCTATTGCATCAACTCATTGATCCTCAACACTAAACTGGCACCAAAACAGAACATTATTGTAGAGTTTCTTGACATAGTTCGATGTCATTCGTAGTCGTACCCATGACCAAATCTAAGGCTGCATTGCTTTAAATTAAATCTCTCTGTTCAAACATTAATCAAACCAGGACTGAAGCTTCTCCTGCATTGTCGAAGAAATCCTCTAAATGTTTCACAACCAAAAATAAATCCCAAATCAAACATTGCACTTAAAACCAAAATTGCAGTCCTGTTACAACTGCACTCAGCTAAGGCCAACTGTAGGTTCGTTTATTTCAGAGGTATATTTTCACATTTACTTTGAGCAAAGACCAAAATTATTTTAGATAGACGAGTGTCCCTTTTCAGATCTAGTTCCCTGCTCTACTCCAGAGATATGGCTTTTACCTCTCCTTCCTCCATCACTTTCACTTTCTTCAAACTGTGCACACTTGATTGCATAATTGTCCCACTGCCTGCCCCTCACCCTTTTTCAAAATATACATTCAGGAATCCATTGCAGTATATTAACAGTAAGAGAATTGTACACTTCTATGTACAGTATGTACAGTCAGTCCATTGAACTTTGAGAGGGGAGGCTCTCAGAAGTGGAAAAGGTTGATAAAGCCTTGAGGGGAGACAGACATAGTACAACCTTCCGGATTGTTGGCTGTGCAGGGGTGACTTGTCTCCTAGGAGGAGAGACAAGGAGAAAAACACTGATGGTTTGTTCATGGATTCCCACTTACTGTAGGTGCAACGCTAAAAATAGCAGCTCTACCATCGCATAATGAATCGAAAGGAGAAAGACGTGCAATGGACGGTCGTACATACAACCACTTTATGCATGCATACACACAGCCACTTGTGTACCTTCCAGAAGAGGATGTGGCAGTGGGTACAGAAGTGCAGAGTGTCACTGTACTGCTCTCTGTGAGGATAGCAACGGCTCAGCTTGAAGTACATCTTCTTCCACTCCAGGTGACCCTTCTCTGACAACATTAGACGTTTACGGATCTGGAGAGAGGAACAAGCGATCAGTCATCGGTTTAGTTCTCACAGTGACCTAGTAGGTACATGCATCCGTATGCTGACCTTAAAGACTCCCATTCTGCTTTCATAATTATCAGAAATGCTTGACCTCCTTGTTAAGTGCTAAATTGTACTTCAAAGCGTAGGCCAATTTTAGGCATATAATTCTAGATCGACATTTTGGAGAATTTTTGAATAGGGCTTAAGTGGTTAATACATATTTGTATGCATCAGTCTGTTGCCAGACTTGACCAGGTCACCCACGGTCACTGGCACGAAGAAGTCCTGAGACATCCCTGAATTATATTAAATTGTTATATTATTATAACAATCCATACCTGTCTATCGGTGAAGTGGTACTGGCAGAGTCTCTTCCAGAGCAGGCGGTCCTCGGTGAGGCTGCCCAGGTCAGGAGACACCTGTCCCAGACTAACGAGGTCCCTGCCGTCCGTCAGGCGCTGCATGATGTTGAGCTGCAGACTGGCCGGTAGGTCGGTCAGCTCCATGCCTTCAGATGTGGGCTGCAGTGAAGAGAAACAGAATATACACCAAGTTTACAAAGAAGTCAGAGTGATAATGTGATCTAATATAACTACTCAATAGTACAACATTCATGCTTCACATTTTGCCCAACAGTAAGACCTGGCCAACATACATTGTCAACAAATCTTCCATGAACATCTTGGGTCTAAATTAGACTCTTGATGCTACCATCAGAATATACCACGTATATTCTGTCTATGTTCAGGCGAGCAGACACAATCCAATGTTTTGCTCAAAATAAAATGCATTAGCAAAAATCTTTTCCGATTTTTGCTAATCAGATTTAAACCACATTCCTGGTGGTTTGGAATACGATTCAATATGGCCACTGAAACCTGATTTATACTTTGTACAGTAAGGAATATTTCTCAGGAATATTGTTTGTCATTACGCCGTTACAAGTAACCAAGATAGGTTGACGATGTCTGAATACACCAGTGTGGTTTGTCCTAATGATGTCCAGATATGATAAACAGTTGTCTGAACAAAGCCTTAAATACCCACCCTGCTGATCTGGATGTTGTCCAGTTGCTGCTGCCACTGCAGGATGTTCTCCATGCGGTGGACCCAAGTGTTTATGTTCCCCACTAGGACAGACTTGCCAATGCCGTGGACGAGTGCACACAGGGACACGTAGAGCGTCTGCAACAGCTCCTTAATGGGACGAACATTCTGCTGGTCGTCCAAGACTGTCAAGGAGAGAAAATCGCAACTCGTTCAAATGACTGACTGAACAAATGGCAGACTGAATAAAGATGACCAAGTTTTATTCTAACTAAGATTGATCAATCGCGACTTCCTAGACAATGGCAACAGTGGACACCCCAAACATTTTTCACACTTCTAGAACTAAACTATATAGGCAGAGGTAGACAAACAAGAGTTAATGCATAGATATTTTTCCTTCAAAGTAAGTCTAGAGGTGATGCAGGTTAATTTACTCAAGATGACAGTTTTGTTCTTTGTCCTGCTATAAATCCTGAACTTCCCAACAACTTCAACACAAGATTACTAGCTAAAGGGCCAAACTGAAATATTTATAATTTATCAATGTTTTTGTAGGCGGTTGCTTGGCTCTGCCAGTGTACCGTTGATTATGTTTGGCAAATAGGTTTCATAAGACCACCTAAACAACCTGAATGTGTGTTTAGGACATTTTTGTTTACACAATTACACAGAAAGCTCTGGGACAGTCAATCCCTTAGCTAAGTCTCTAAAATCACTACTGTGCATCATCGTCCCTGGTTTCATTAGATGTGGTCACTCATTGCCTTGGTATACATAAACATGTTTGTGATGTTATGTGCCAACAGAGGAGGAGCTTTTGTTCTGTTATGGTAGTCATTAAATATGTATTTACCACTTAAGCTACTACTATGTCTGCAACTCCTTTAAGAATAAGAACAAAACATAAAAAACAACAACAGGGTCATAGTAATGTTTGAACTGCCTGAACAACAACAAAAATCAGAAACAAAACAAGACTTCTTTACATACAGTATGTGTTTGTTCACAATGCATGAATGTAAACAACCATCAACATGAATTCTTACAACAATCAAGAGACAGTATAGGCCTAAAGTGAAATTAAGAAGGAGAGAAAGAAGACAAACAGGCCTCACCTTTCTGTACCACCCTCTCCAGAATATTCATGTAGTTTTTCTGGGCCACTCCACTGAGTGAAGGGAGCTGGGACTTGGCGATGAGCTCCAGCAGCTATAGAACAAAGACAACACAGAACAGAAACAACATCAATTTCAGCCCATTTCTCGATTATGTACTTCTTGTTATGGTGCAGTCTTAAGCACACACAATCCCAACGATAAATGCGGTCTAGAAAGGGGGTTATTTGGACCTGGTCCAATAATTCTCAGCAGAGGCTTGATCCAAGAACCACATAACAGCATTCTTGGCAGCTCTTGTATCCAGCAGTTTCTTTAGAGAAGAAGGAGCTACTAGAAAAGTGCCCAGGCCCCAGACAACCTAGTTGCCAACAACAGCCTGAACATGAAACTGTTTACTTTCTTTGATCATTTGACTCCTGAATCCTCGTGACATCTGAATCACTTGACTTAACACGTTTACTGTATGCATGTGCCCCATGGCTGAAGGACAGGACAGAAGGGACCATGGTGGCATGTCTGGTATGTAACTAATGTTGCGTTCACACGGGCAGATGAAATCATGCAGTCTAGCATTCATTGTCAATGGAAGCCAGCAACGTGAAGCTACGAAGCAACTATGACGCATGAAGCTGCCGCACATTATGCTGCGTTGCGTTTTTGCTTTGTTTCATCTGCCCGTCTGAATGCACCATAACAACAGAAGTTTGTGACATCATAGAGAAGTTCACCCCAAGTTTGCTCAACCCTACCCCATAGCATTAATCCTTTCTCATCATGCCTACAGTACTCACTAACAACCTTGAACCCCATTCGGGACATGTCATAATTCAGTGTAAATAAACTAGATCGGCTATTTATTTACAATGAACATGACTGATGCGCTACTTCGGGAGCTTAAAAATTGGATATTTTCAGCAAAAAGATTTGGTGTAAAGGATAAGAAGGATGGGGCCAAGCATAGACCCAGAGTAGTAACATTTGGTGGTAAACCAGAACAAGATTCCAAGCATTTCTCGCCCCGAACAAGTATGATTTTTGAACTGCCACCATACTATTCTGTGGACAGTACTACAACAACCAACTATGATGCTTTAATAATACCTTTCATTTTAAGATACTCATACTCAAGACACACATCTGGTATCCCTGCATATTCTCTTTTTTTGTCCTTCGCATCTCTCTCTCTCTTTCCCCAACCACCTTCATCTCACCCACCATACTCCTCCTTCACCACACCATCAAGTGTTCCTTGCAGAGCATAATTACAACATGCGTTTCCGAGTCTACTCCAGTGTTAACTGACCTTCATAACTTCGCCTGCACAACTTCTGCTTTTACAATGTTTTTCGCAATGTCAAAATGTTGCAAACAAAACCAAAGATAATTAAATTGTTTATTCACCTTGAGTCAACCCCCCCCCCCCCCCCCCCCCCCCCCTTCTGCCTGTTAGAGAACCCGATCTGTGTAAGTGAGACGGAGATAAATGAACCCAGCAACCACCATCAGACTAGACCAGTAAACATCTAGGACAGTGTGTCCAGACTAGGTACTAGTGTTACACAGCTCTAGTGTTCTTTAGACAGACTACACTGCCCCCATTAGCTGTATAATATATAAGTACTATAAAAACAAGTCAGTCCAAAATTAACAATGAGAATGATAAATTACGTTAAAATTATATAATTAGATGTTAGAATTTACCTACTTAAGCCCTACAGTAAATACACTTGTTTGTTCGATGAACGGAAAACAGTCTCATGTGGCGCACCGTGATACAGTATAGGCTTGTAAAACCGATGTATAAATATATATGTATTTTTTTTAATTTACCCAAGATATCAGAATGCAGAACAGGCTGGCAGAGAATGCAGAAAGAGCAGGAAAGTGTTTTTGAATATGATAAGCATGCTATCACAATCACATAATCGAGTTTTTTGTCTAGCTTGTATACCGTACTTGTTTTTAATGGGTAGTGGGCAATAGAAACAGTTTTAAATATATAACACTGATCTCTATATGCCTAGTCTTGCCGTCTTGTCAAAATTGTAAGGCAATCTCCCTGCCTCCTCCTGACCAAAATTTAAGTGGTACACCCACAACAATGATTAGAACATTTGTTCACTGGGCCCATTGCCTAGAATGAGACACTGATTAAAGACGACGGAGGTAAAAGCACTGGGCAGAGAAAGGGGTTTGGTAAGGTTACATAACTTACATTTAATGTAAATCCTATCATTCTATTGTGACACTCGTGACAAAATACTTTCCAGTGTGTTTCATGTACCGAGTGTTTGTGCTGGAAGATGGAAAAGTAATCTAATCGAAACTCATTTTTGGCGAGGCCGGAGGAGAGTCTCTAAAGCACACAGGAGGAAGCTCTTGGAATTGCTGGTGTCGTGTTTTCACAAGTTCCCCTTTTAAGAGAGATGAGCAGATAAAAAGGGAAGAGAGTCAGGGAGGAGAGGGAACAGAATGCACAGAACAGAAGGGAAGATGGTGGAGCAGTCTGAGTCATCAGAGTCTGATCCCTGTTGGATGGTTGCCCCTCACTGCACAGCTTTCAGACCGCCCTGGAAGTTCAGGACAGCATATAACAGAAACTGGATTTCCCACCCCCACCGTTCCCTCCCTCACTCACCTCCCAGGGCTTAACCCCCCCCCCCCCCCCCCCCCTCTGAAACCCCCCACACACTCCTGACAGTCACAATGACCTTTGCCTGCCAGCAACACATGCATGGCTCTCAGTGCCCCCATTTCACCTCACATGGGAGCACATGTGGAGGACTTGCTGTTCCAGGTTCAGCGTCTCGTTTCTCATACAATGGGAGTGAACATTGTATCCTATCGACTGCCTACTGTATATGCACCATCTCCTGTATCCTTTGTAATAATGTAAGGCCCCACCAACAAAAACATATACTTTATTATGGCTATCTTGCATCTGTTTCCTTATGATTTGATGTACTTGCTCACTCTTGGCACAAAATGGCAAGTGTGGTGAAAAGAAAGTATTACATTTCTTAATCCAAGCCTCAAATGTATGTTCATGTGTTTATCGTATGATCAACGTATGCCGATTAAAGAGGATTGTTCTATGCAAATCTATGGGATGACCAATTCTTGCTACACTCTCTTCAGTGTGTCACGTCGGAGTATCAAGAGAGACTGAAAGACCAAGAGCACCAAAACACAAACAACCATAGTACACACGCAGTATCATCACTGAGAGAGACTTGTCTGGGGAGACTTGATAAGAGACAGACAGAGGCCTATACACCCTCTGCATGTACCAAACCTTTCCCTGCCAATTCTTTCCGTTTAGCAGATTAACACTGGTGTCCCATTTTTAGGCAATAAAAAAGGGGCACACACCAACACACACACACACACACACACACTTTGTGAAGAATCTTGCAGCACTAGTTGGCTGTCCAATTCATTTTAGTTACTCTGTTTTTGTTTCCTTTTTTTTTCTGAATATTTTCATGGAAAAAAAGAGAATCGTGTTGTGGTGGAGGAAAATCGAGATTTACATTTGAGCAATTATCGTGCAGCACTAATGCTTAAAGTGGTTAAAGTACCATTAACAACCACAGAACCACTGCTCTGTAAAAGCAGGGGAAGACAATGGAATGAGAAAAGGGAAGATGAGGACTCACCCTGACGACGTAATTAAATCTCCTCGTGTCCTTGATGGCACTGCAGAAATCTAAGCGGTTGAAGGCTTCTCCCAGTGTACAATATCCGTGACGCTGAGGGAATTTAATTATCAGGGCATTAAGATTCTGATCTCACAGTAGGCCTATAGAGTTTTCTATAGATGTCCAATTGTCCAAATTGGAAATGTTATTAAATTGATACAACATATAATATATTATTAGTTGGCTTGTTACCTCCTTGGTGCTTCCTTTATGAACGTAAATCCACTTTTCTCTGTGGAAATCTGTGAAATTGGTATCATTTGCAAATTAGTGCCTTCCCTGATCAAAATACTATCTTGATCAGTATTCACACAAGAATTTGTCAAAGCATAATTTATTGTGAACTATGACCTTCAATCACATAATATGTGATTGAAGGTCATAGTTCACAATAAATATATATTATATGTTCATGGGTGGCCCATTCACATATTTCCTCAATGACTTAGCTAGGATAAGATTCCATATAAACACAACTTGATGGAAACATACTTTTTATAATAATAGAACTGTTCCAGTTCTCTCATTATACTCACAGGGAACCTTGGTGTTGTTGTTCATCATGTCTTTTTTCCTCTTCTTGGCAGCCATGTCATAGTTCAGAGACAGCAGCAGGTTCTCTTTGTTGAAACACTCTTCATGTGCGTCGCAGTAGCTGGAACAAAGTCACAGAGCAGACATTTCAAACAGTTGAACATATTTTTAGATTTTATGCTATACAGAGAGAGAGAGAGAGAGAGAGAGAGAGAGAGAGAGAGAGAGAGAGAGAGAGAGAGAGAGAGAGAGACGTCCACGTATATTCTGTAAATAAATAAAATAGGCCTATCCACATACTGTGAGTGACATTATAATGTCGATCGTGTCACTCCCCTTATAGCTTGAAAAAACATAACTAGGATCAACATTGGCATCTTTTCAGGACAGTGTGTAGGGTTCAATTAAGTCCAGTTCAGCAGGTCTCCACACGCCACATTAATAATAGCGCGCAATCGTTTTGGAAAGTAAGCGACTCGAGTCAACAGGAACAGATGTATGTTAATCCAGTCACTTGTGTAGTTATTAATAGCACATAGTGATTAGCCTGGAAAGACAACACTGGTCAGTGAGTGGTCACGATGTGACGGACAAACACAAAGAGATTAGAAGATGGAAACTGGTAAGGAGCTGCACGTATGCACTAGTCTCTCGCTCCTTACCATGGTTAAAAAACAAAACAAATATGCACACTTAACGGATCACGTGTACTCTCCACCTCTCTTTCTACGTGGTGCAACTATTGTTTGCCGCTGTCAAACATTGCGTCGAAGATGCCACGAATAAGCATGACAAACCTTTCGACGGAAACGTTGTTGTTTTTGTCGTCTGTATTTTTCCAACCCTCCTCGGTTTTGACCCAACTTTGACCAGGAGAGCGCCAGTCTTGTCCAAGAAAAGGCATCTTTGATTATGGTCAAATTAAGAACACAATAGAACAACAAAATCCAGAATGTTTATGGGGTTCCAAGGCCCTTTCGCTGACTTAAAATAGTATAACTGATTTCCCTATCTGTCTTGACTTAGATGTATCTCTTCACTACTGTTGACATTGCGCAGCTGGCTTTATATCCTCCAGCTAGGTACCCGGAAATACTTAAGATCCGCCCCCATTGGAAAGTTCCCTACAACACGTGTCTTTGTTTATCATCATCAGAGTGGTTGTAAAACTTCCTAGGGACTGGATATCACCTCGGCTCGCAGTGCTCTTTTGCTACAACATTGACAATAATAATCACCATTTCTTTCTTTCTTTGCTGACAATGCTTGTTCAGCATTGAGTTTATCTTAAAAGAATAATTATTATTCAGAAGAGTTTCCCTGATTGTTACTCACCCATGACCCATAACATTATTAATAGACCAAGTAGAGCTCAGGATTCTGGGCTCTGTCTTCTTGTAACCCAGTGTTGGGTTTCTAATTCTATGTAGTTTTCCCCTGCAGAGTAATCTAAATTTGTGTCAAAAGTTCCCCCTAAAGTAGACACACAACACTGATCTAACAATAACAATTGTCAATTGATCTGTAGGTGCTCAGCTGACCTACAAACACATTCGTTTATTTATGACTGAATGGTGTGGTAAAAGATACCTTAACATAACTAAAACATAACCCATAGAAAACCTCTCAGGCACACACACACACACACACACAGGTCTGGCTTTCTAAATACTTGTTTGAAATGCTTCATCGGCACTGTAGTAATTTGTTTATACAGCCTCAAAATGTTTAGTAAGCTTAAAGTGTGTGTGTGTGTGTGTGTGTGTGTGTGTGTGTGTGTGTGTGTGTGTGTGTGTGTGTGTGTGTGTGTGTGTGTGCGCGTGCGTTCGTGTGCACGTGTACATGTGCTCATTGCTGTGCACGTGATTATGTGAGTGAAATATTGAATACTTAGAAAGAGGTGGAGGATTCCTTGATACTCATAATTCACACTATACCTACACTGCCAAACGTCAAACACGTGTGTGTGTGTGTGTGTGTGTGTGTGTGTGTGTGTGTGTGTGTGTGTGTGTGTGTGTGTGTGTGTGTGTGTGTGTGTGTGAGTGTGTGTGTGTGTGTGTGTGTGTGTGTGTGTGTGTGTGTGTGTGTGTGTGTGTGTGTGTGTGTGTGTGTTCATCCTGACCTGTTTTAATATACATGTGTGCAGTTCTTCCAGGAACCAACAGTATCTTCATCACTGCCAAGTGCCAACATTGTGACACACAGCTTGTGAATGTTGCAAGCCAGCTGATGTAGATGTAGATGCAGTCTCAACCTTATTGGAAGCTATAGTACACAAAACCTCCATAACATCTAGACGTTTCTTAATCCTTCAAGTAATGAACGAAAGTCTAATCTAACTACGGTATTCTTTTTCAGACAATTTGTTAAAATGTAGCACATTACTAAAATGTTATTGACAAATGACAAGGTTATAAAAGTCACATGAGGACAGATGAGGCTACTTAGTACATTGTAGTGTAGGTGTGTTCTTATTATAGATTACAATTTAAAGTGCCAACTGGGATGCCCCAGCCTGCAAGTATACCCTATAGGTGCAGTAACAAAGTGCATCCAAGATACATAAAGTAAAACTTACAGTTACAATAGCATCTGTGTGATATTTGTTTTTCTTTACTTTATTGTTTGTGTTCATTGTGGTTCTTTGAAATATATGGAAGTCATTTATAAGAATAGGTCAACTTTTAGGTCAACAAAATGTTGCCTTTGGAAAGTCCCAACAAATGCTTGGTTGCTTTTGAGTGCCTAAGTGGAAAGCTATATGATCTAAGGCTCATTGTAGTTTGTGTAATTAGTTAAATTAATCATAAATGGCCATTACTTCTTTATTAGTACTTACTACTGGTACTGTGCTTATTGTTACTGTAGATATAGGAAAGTACATACATAAAAAAGTTGTAATGGGGCAGAGTTCTTGGATCACTCTCTCTGTTTTTGTTGTGATAGTCATAGGACAGCTGCATGGACAGTACTTGACACCCCAAAACATATAAGCATGCACATGCGCTTGCACGCACGCGCGCGCACACACACACACACACACACACACACACACACACACACACACACACACACACACACACACACAACACACACACACACACGTCACACACACACACCTGTTGCTGTTCCTTCTGAGGATTTCATCACTCGCAGTGTTGTGAAACCACGGTCATTAGTTGGTACCCTCTCCCTTCACTTCTCTGTGTTTCTCTCTCGCTGCCACCCCACCCCCCCCCCCCCCCCCCCCCCCTCACATCTGCCAACTAGCACAGCAACCAACAGGTCAACAGGGCCACATGCTTCACATGGTATAACATTCACCCCCTTGTTTGTTTCTCAAAATATCACCAGCTCACCTATAGTTTTTCCAGTCCCCCACCTTTTTGCACCCATGCACAGTTGCACATCCCTCCAACTGTCACCTTTGACTTGCTGGTGGGAAAACCCAGTGACTTGGGTTTCAGAAAGAGATATGATCACACTCTTCTTTCTTCACACAAAATGCTTAACATTATTGGTGTTCAAAAGTAATTGAGGATACATACTATTATGTAATCAATTCATATCCTCGTTATTTAAGATAATTTAGCTGCAATCATTAATATTATCACATTTCTGTATATAAAACATTGGGATGTGATCCTTGAGGCTCAGTGGGCGGGGTGTGTTAAAATCTGATGTGTAGCGTTATGTCTCCCCTCTTTCGCTGTCTTGCCAGGCTGTGCCTTTTGGAAAACAATAGAACATTCCTAGAAAAAACAAACACTGTGGTCTAATTTTGTCTGTGATGTACAACAGGTGGAGAAAAAACTATTTGAACAAGCCGTTTCGATTCGTTACTGCTTGATATGTACTCTAACACTGTTTTCTGTAATAGGATATCTTTTATATGTCAAAATCTAAATCTACTGGCTGACTGGAACTGGTCTGGGCATGTACAGCTTGTGTGTGGAGTGGAGCGTGACTAGGGGGTTATAGACTGACTAGACACACAAGGTATGCTCACTCAGGTTGCAACTGGTGTCAAGTGACCCAGCACACTTCAGAGAGGAAGATAAAGACTAGGCTACACCAAAGAATGATTTGAATATTTATTGATGTGCATATAAAAAAAAATATATATAGGCCTACCGGTATATAAAAACAAAATTACAGCAATGCAAAAAATGTAAACAGGAAATAACTGTGTCCATAAAAATGTAAATGCACCTCAAATATTGTCTTTGACACATTGGGCTGGATTTTGAAGGTGCGTTTTACCATGTGGTAATACATAAATTGGCCTCGCTCTGCGCACAATCGTATTATGAAAGCCTTATCGTCCCGTGTTGAACGCACACACATATGGAATACGACGTTGCTGAATATTTTAGCATTGTGGGAGTGTCCATATGTTAATTATTTTCGCTTTGCGCAATTTGCTATTAAGCCCCTTGACCTGCGCATAACGATTAGACGTGGGTCTAGGCACCTCATAAACGCAAAAAGAATTTAAAGCACTGTTTGATTTTACACTTGAGCGGCTCTGGGACGCTGCTGGAGTGTTGCCAAGTCTGTTTATTATAAGCGGCTTCTTTTTCTGTAAAGTTGCTTGTAAATATTGGTAGTTGTGGTTGCTTTTCTTGTTTCTAAAGGTTTCTCCTAATGTTGTTTAAACCAGTGATCCTCACACAGCACATTCCCATGTCAAGGATCCCCAGATTAATGCATTTGCCCAACTTAAGGACGGCTAATACAAAAATGTAATTAAAATGTTACTTTTGAAAATAGCAGATCTACCAGCTCACAATGAATCACATTCATTCATTAAAACTATGAACTCTGACTGCAGGCGGATATATAATGATCATTATAACAATGTGCAAGAAAATATTTAAATTTTCTTTATATTTGTGGACAATCAAAATATGTTTTTTATTTTAATGTGGTGTCATTAAAATTAATCTGGATATAGCAGACTCACTATCTAGAAAATAAAAACATGGCACTTCATTTAAAATAGGTTACAGACCCCTGTTATATGCGCTTATTTTGGGATTATTTTTATAGACCTATTTACTTGTTTCTATGAGACATGGCAACAGCCAGCAAAAGACGCATCCATTCTTTTTGAAAGGTTGAGATTAGAAACGACCATAATTATTTCATTTCTCAACCTTAAAAATAAATAAAAACATCTCCATAATCCTTGAGAGGTTTGCTTTCATACGCTGTATCACACTCGATCCAAGTCTTCTTCAATAAAATGCTACGAGCGAAGACCATACCATCACGGGCATACGCACCACGCATTCAACTCATTACTCATTTCAAATATAATATAATTATAATTTAAATTAAAATATAATTTTACTGGTGTTTCTCAATAGAAACAACTTATTTTGAGGCATAAAGGTGACAGCATGCAGTGCAATAGGAATAATTAACCCAAATGTGACAAAGTCATATGTCATGTCTTCTATGGTGCCAGCCTGAAGAAATGTAATAATAACGATCCCCAAAGTGCGCATTCCGTATGTGACATCAGCTGACTGGTAAAGAAAATAGTACGGACATGTTGATTGGGTAACTCTCAAACACGCCTTAAACACTCCCATGACTAATTCAAGGCCGTTTTGCGCACTCCACGGGGTGTCGAAAGCGCTTCTTAACATGCTTAAAATTGCAATATGACATACCTCACGCCCCCAGCTCATATTACTGTAATAGGTAAAACGCACCTTCAAAATCTAGCCCATTGTGTTGTACATTTGCTGCAATATACAAAAAATACAAGGTGGACCGTGGAATTGCACACATACTGTTAGCTTTCAGTTAAACAACAAAAATACTTCACCCTTTTAATTAAAGGAGCATTTAGTGATTCGGAAAAAACCCGTCCACCTCGGTAACAAGATGTGCACATGCACACGCTCTACAGTGGGGGGGACACACAACAGGCCAACAGCACGTGCACCAAGGCCCGCCCCCACTCGATCATGATTGGAGGAAGGCTGACTAACCCTATCCAAAAAACGAAACCTACTTTTTTTTTTACCCCAGGGGTTAACTGGGGACAGGGAGGAACTCCTCATTGTATGTTCAGCACACTCTATAGTAGGGAGGATTATGAAAAATAATAATATATATATATTTTTTTGAATTAAGTGAATTCACTGAATATACCTTGAATGCATCAATACAAAGAACAGGCACAACCCTAATATTATAATTCTCATCATGGTGCTATATTTTCTAGGAAATGAACAATACATGGCTGAACACCACTTTCATACAGTAAAAACAGGAATGTTTTACTATTTTATCTAGGCCTATTCCTCTTTTGAGTAAGTTGGTTAAATAAATCATATATAAATAATCACACTTGTGTGAAGTGAGGGGCGCTCTTATCGTCATACATCATATTCTGTGCTCAATCTCAAATTTGGTACACACAAACACACAAAACTGGCATAGGATGGGCTAGTGCCCATCAAAATTTTAAATAAACCATGTGAGTGACATGCCCCAAAGGCCAAACTCATCGTATGTTGACATGCTATTAAATTATAAAAATGTGCTCCTTGGAGCACAGGTCTCCACCAGGCCAAGTAGTCAAAAAAGCAAAACAGAGCCGTCGTGACTCGTGATCACACATGACTTTAGAAATAATGTGTACCAATTTGCATGATGTTTGGACAAAAATCCCAAAATGTGTAAAGTAGCACAAATCGGCCCCATGGCGGTATGAAAGGCTGATGTGAAATATATGGGTCAGAGGTTTTTCCTTTGCCACTAGGGAGTGTGCACGCAAGGTTTCTGCACGCTGATCAATCCAGTTATAGGTAAAACATGAATCGGCTGAGGACGATTTAAAAAATGTAGGATGGCATTTCTTCCATGGCCTAGTAGTGGGAATGTGCGTGCAAAGACTGACAACACACACACACGGACGGACGGACAAGGGCGAAATCATAGTCTCGGCCACGCCTTAGGCCTGACAGATACAATGATGCTCTTAGTCTTACCTATATTTAAATACAAAAATATCATAATCATTTGATCATTAGAATGTTGTGACAATGACTGTTGACAACATAAAAATGTAATGCAAAACATGACCCAAATTAAGGTTCACTGACAAGAGCAGCAGGTTCAGTCCTGTGGATGAACAGCTGGGCACAGCCTTGAATTAGACACTCGGTCCTGGGCTTTCAACATGACAAGGGAAATCTAGTGATTTAGAGCTAGCTGAAAATAGTTCTTTGATCCATTGTGAAATTAGACGGTTAGAATGTGTTTCAGACTGTCTGGCTGGATAACTTGTTTTTGGAGGCTTTAGTGTACAAGCAATAACAAAATCTTCAATAGAAAAATGCATATCTACAAAGGCCGGGAAAATATATAATGTATAGGAGACTAGACGTATGGAAAAATGCATTCCCTTGGATTATAAATGTTTAGATTACTTCATGTGTGCTTGATTATTCTTATCAGGGACTTGAAAACGGTAAAGCTCGTACTTAAATGTGAGGCAATAATATTGTCTCAAATAGTATAAATAGCCATTATTATATTGTAATGAAAGGATCAAAAACTTTCAGATTGACTGCTATAGATAGCATCAGTGGGTTCCATGAAGTAATTGTGAAACCCCTTAATTTAGTTTGAATGACTAATCATTATGATTTTGCCCACATCTGGGATACACATGTCAGAGACACTGAACCGTGGTCAAAAAGTTTATAAGGCAGAGCCCCCTTCGATGTCCAGGCATCTGTATTTGGGTCATAGCACTCAAAATTGTCGGAGTCCTCTATGACGTCATGGCCGTTGACAAAGCGTCCCCCCGTCACACAGAGCTTGTTGTTGAGCACTGTAGCAGAATGGTGCATCCTCCTCTCCTTCAGGTTGGCACACTTGATGAACCGGTTGGCCTTTGTGTCATAAGCAATCATTCGCCTGGTGTATCCTGTGATAGCAAAAGCAGAAATTAATATGGTAGAATGTTATTATCCATGAGGGGCTAACCTTGTTCAGTGCAGTGAATGCAACGCTGGGATTCAGGATCAAAATTCCTCTCATAAAAAATTATGTCTCTGTAGTCTGGACATTAGAAAGGAGGTGTGAAATAATCTTATATCTGAATAATTGTGATTAGCCAGAATGAGATCATGTATGATGACGTATGATGATAAGCCCCTCACTTCACACAGGTGTGATTTGGGTTTGTCTGGCTGTGGAGTGAGGAACACACTGACATGGGGGATTGTTACTGTTGAGATTCTCTCTCTACTCGAATGGAAAGGCATATTAAAAGGTCAATGAATTACAAGACTATAGCCCTGATGTTATCTGCTGTGCAATGCCAATACAGCAGATAACAGAGCTGCTAATATAATTGATTACTTCCGTTACCTCCGATGATGTAGATTTTGTCATCAAGGACAACAGCAGGAGCTGACACATTCTTCACTGTCCTGTTTTCCATTTGACACCACAGGTTCCTGGCGATGTGATAGACCTACAGTACAACATAAGAGTAAAAAGAATCACACCCGTGTGAAGTGAGGGGCACTCTTATCATTAGGTTATGAGGTGTATGATAATGTAAAATGATTATGAACAGTGTCAAAACAAACATTAAATTCTCTTTATTGTTAATGGGATTTAATGTTTGTGTTAGGGACAAAATAATAATTAATTTCTCTTCATTGTCAATGGCGTTTTTAAAACAAACATTGAACTAAAAACAAACATTAAACCTGTATATATAAGGGGCTAGCGCCCCTCAAAAAGAGCATTTGATACCTCTCACCACTAAATACACTCAAGATTTTGGGTGAATAGATTAGTGAATGAATGAAAGGAACCAATAAATAAGCTAAATAAGCTCAAACAAAAAATGTGAATGGGTGCATTGACAAACAAAGAATACTCAACTCAACTCAACTCAACTTTATTTATAAAGCTGAGTTGAGTTGTGAATAAGACCACATTGTATATTTGTACCTGTATGATTCTGACAGGGTTCTGCATCCCATCTTCTCCTCCAAACATGTAGATTCTCTGATCAATAGCAGCCACTGCTGGATGAAGCACAGCTTCGGGCATGGGTGCCATAGATTCCCATTGGTTGAACATGCTGTTGTACCTGTGGTTACATATTTTTGTCAATTCTACTGAATACCGTGACATATATGTAAGCATTTTCATTTAATGTGTATGTGGTAATAGTATCTTCTGCATTATTTGTGAATTTGGAGAGAGATAGCAAAGACCAACACCCTATAGCAATGCATTCTCACCTTTCTACACTGTTGCACACATGCTTGTCAGCCCCGAGGCCTCCGAGGACAAAGATAAAGTGGAGGTAGGAAACGCTCTGGTGGGCAAAGTGTGGTTCCAGCATGGGCTCTGCCATCCGCCACTGGTTGGTCTTCAGGGAGAGAGTGTAGACAGTCCTGCTGACCTGGTTGTGCTTGGTGTTTGTTGTCAGGCCCCCTAGAACATAAAGGACACTGTGCAGGCAAACGTAGGAGGCCTTGTAAAGACGAATGGGCAGCTTGGCTAGCCACTGCCACTGCTGGCTCGTCTCATCAAAGATTAAGGCCTCCCTTGAGGTCTGCTCATTGTTTTTCCTTCCTCCCACTAACACCAACGTCTCACAGCAGGTGTAGCGCCGAGGCGCTACCCACAGCGGTTTCAAGTCAATCACACTGCTGTCAACGTATTTGCTACAAACGGAGAACATGAGACGTCGAACAGAATCGATAAGCTCTGTGCAGAGGGTGGAGGACTGGATCAGTGGATCGTTGGCAATGAACTGGAAGAGGAAGGTCGGGTGGATGTAGCGAAGGCGTACCTTTTTGAATAAGTCACTAATGGAACCACGTCGGGATACAGGATCATGGTGGATCCAAGCCACAAGTGTTTCGAATACCTGTTCTTCCTCCGCACACAGGCTGTCGTCTTCCAGGTATCCCATGAGCTCCGACAGTGAAAGCTCACACAGATCCTCCGATGCGGACACATCTGAGAAGCTCTTCATAGCCAACTCCTTGGCCTTTTCTCTCAAGCTAGTGCAACTGAGGATCTCAGAGAGCCTTATCATGCTTAAACAGTTGTCTGGGCACAGGTGCTCCTGGAGGAAAGCAGAGCAAGCCTCAAAAAGGCAGCCATATTGCAACATAGATGCCGCTTGCATGAGTGGCAGCACAATGTCCATGGTGATGCTCATGAGTCCCGTGTAAACATAGTCAATGATACCACTCAGAATGGCTGCTGTGATGCCCTTCACATTGATCTTGGTCATCTGACTTTCCATGAAGTTATTGCAGAACATGGCTCTGAAGTACGGGCTGCTGGAGACCAGGACATTGCGGTGGCATGGGATCTCTGTGTAGTCTGAGCAGAGTATCACATCAGTCAGGACATTCTCCTGTCTCAGTCTGTTGAGCTGTAAATGTAGATTGGAGGAGAGCTCTGTATCTTTGTAGTGGAAGATGTCAGCTGGCCGTCTGTCCATGCTGTGAAGAAGAAAGATAAGTGTGATGTTGCATTCAATAACAGCCGTAGGCCATTAAGGCACCTTGGATTCATCTCTCCAGAGGAGATCAGTACTCAGCATTAGCCAACCAACAACTTTACCCTAGTATTATTCACCCACCATACCACATAATTAAGGGAAAAAATCATGTTCACTAGAACATTGCTCCTTTATCAGAAAGGATATTAGACATGCTTGCTCTCTAGGGCTATAACTACATTGGGGGCATTCTAGGTAATTTGAGCGTAGGGCTAGCTGCAACATAGAGCAACAATTATGTTGGAACTGTCTATAGACCAGGTGTGACTTATTTGGGGCAACCAACAGCATTCTGATTTAAGCTCACTTGTCAGAACCATGAGGCCATACAAACATCACTATGACTTACTGTCAGGGATAAACATGTCTCAGAATAAGATCAAGGTCATAAGTTTAAGTTCAAGTTCCTGTTGTTGTCATAAACTGCTGGAGTTTAACTATAAATATTGTGATGCTTTGTCATTCACAGCAAATTTAAGGGATACACTATTCATATTGTAGCAGATATGATCATATTATATGTATAGTGTATGTCAGCCAATATATTTCCTCAGCAGTCATTTTCTTATTCAAATTTGTATTGGTAAGACCTGGGGCAGTCTGGTCACCGTGTAGACTGTTCATGATCATTGCTTGACACTATATAATATTGAATATTCATGCTATGCAATACTGTGCAATATTTCTCTGAACCTTTTACAGTAGAATAAAAATGTATAGGAAACCTTTCCATCACCATCACAATAGGTATGAATTGCAATATATTGCTTACCTGTTATTTATTTCCTCTTTTATATGCTCTGCAGATGTCCTCTGTGTTGAAAGCAGAAACTCAGTAGAAAATACAATGAATTGACATTTTGCTGTACTTTCTCCTGGTCTCTCGTGTTGATGCTTTGTGTCTGTGTGTTCCAGAGGGGGCTGTCTCTTTGTAGGAGCATGCTGTGCACTGTTTGTTGTTATGATCCCTTTCCACTATAGGCACTCATGTCCTAAAAATAGTAACTCTCTTTAGCAACTCCCCAGCAGACTCACACGTGACTATCAACTTTTTCCCAGTATCCCTCTGACTCTCTATCTCAAGGTTCAAGGTTCAAGGTGTTTTATTGTCACATAGATGTACAGGTACAGCATTGTGAAAAACTTTCATTGGGTGATGCTCCACAATACACATAAGTAAAAAATTTAAATAACATGCTAAGTATAAAAGTTTTAAAAGTTTTAAAAGGTTTTAAAGGACTCAGGTCAGTATACAAGGCCGTACCCACGGAATGTTCAATGTTCATTTTGGCTTATTGAGCAGTCTCACAGCCTGAGGGATGAAGCTGTTCTTCAGTCTGTTTGTGTTGGCCTTTATACTTTGGTATCTCTTCCCCGAGGGCAGCAGCCTGAAAAAAACTGTATGGGGGTGTGTGGGGTCCTTAATGATCCTCAGGGACTTCCTGAGGCATCTCTGGGTAAACAGTTCCTCCATGCTGGGCAGCCGACACCCAGTGATACGCTCGGCTGAGCGCACCACCCTTCTGAGGGCCTTGTGGTCCCCGTCTGTGCAGCTCCCATACCAGCTGGTGAAGCTGCTTGTCAGAAGACTCTCAATCGTCCCTCGGTAGAAGTCCCTTATGATATGGGGGCTCAGGCCGAACTTCTTCAGGCGTCTGAGACCATATAAGCGTTGTTGCGCTTTTGCAACAACCACATTTGTGTGTACCTCCCATTTCAGCTTTTCATGGATGTTCACCCCCAGGTACTTGAATGTTTCCACCCTCTCCACCACAGCGCCGTTGATCGTGACAGGAGGATGTGGGTCCCTCCCCCGCCTGTAGTCCATGATGACCTCCTTGGTCTTGGAGACATTCATCAGGAGATGATTCTCCTCACACCACCGCTCCAAGTTGGTCACTTCCTCCCTGTATGCTGCCTCGTCATCTCCGGTGATCAGCCCCACCACCACCGTGTCATCAGCAAACTTCACGATGGTGTTTGTGGGGTGTGAGGCCACACAGTCATGTGTGTAGAGGGAGTACAGGAGTGGACTGAGGACACTCCTGTCTCCTTCTCAAAATTCTCCCCCTTTCTCACTCTCCATCTCGATGTTCTACAGCCCCCGCCTCCTCTTTTAATCCCCTTGCACTCTTCTATTCGATCTCCTCCAATGCCATATGACCCAGCACGTATAAAGAACTGCTGTTAGAGGACAGTTTGGCAGCCTATGATGATTAACGGTGTAGCAGGATGGTGGGCTGTTGGGGTAGCTGTCTGGCAGGAAGGCTGATCAGATGGTTTAATATTTACTTACTGACAAACCAAGGAAGTGGAATAAATTCAGAGATGTAAGAATGTCAGAAACAAAAATAAATTATATGTAATTTTCTAACTAATGCTGTATTATTGTTGTGGGCTGTGGCTGCTAAATGATATTTCAGTTCCTCTTCGGTAAATATCTGCACCAGAGATAGGAGATACCCCCTTCTTCTTCCCTTTCACTTTTATGGAAATAGCAAATGATGGAGCTCGCATAAACAAATTCCACCCACTGTTTTACACCTGTAAACCTGTGCTGTGACAAAGCTGATTCAGATCTTTTGAGTTACAACTACAATTGGTTCATATATAACGCTTCATCACATACGGGACACACTTTATTAGCCCGGGCTGAGGGGAGTGACAAAAGGACAGCTAATATCAGAATAGTGTCTGTCCAAGACCTGAACAACACCAATATGGCAGTTAGACTCTGTTGGGCTATAGCACATATTCAGACATGGTAACACTCACAGTGGATCAGCACCATGCCACCATCTAGTGTAGCCTATAGGGTATATGCCTGACATCATCATCATACCCTTATTGCGAACGCAGTGAGCACTTACTATGAGACCTAGCAGATCATGTCTGTCTGTCTGTCTGTCTGTCCGTGTGTCACGCTTTTGTGCCCATATATGGAGCTGCTTTGGGGACTCCTTATATGGTTATGGCTGAGTCATGGTGACATGAGTGTGATGGCGTGGTCCAACTTGTGCCCATATATGGAGCTGCTTTGGGGACTCCTTATATGGTTATGGCTGAGTTAAAAACTTAACTTAAAAATAACTTAACTTAAATATGTACGATCCGCGTTCGCTTCCCGCGTTTGCGCGTCTTACTGGTGTTATGCTGGAAGCAAAAAACTACTTTCTGGGCTTGACAGTCCATAGATCAAAACAGAAAAGTCCTATCTGATTGCATTAAACCGTGTTAAACTCACTTTGCCGCTCACTTTATGCATGCGCATACCCTCTATATGCCTGGAGAAATGTCTTATAATATTCAGCCTATCATATGCTATAAAAGCAGGAACCCTCTGTCATCATCCATTGTTTTCCTCAGTGGGTTGACCAATCAACCCCATTGCTGGATCCAGGTGTTGCCAAGTTGACAAAGGCCTACTATACATAGCCTACTAAGTTTATAGCCTACAAACAAACATAATTACTGAATTTGGACTTTTAAGTACATGAGTTTAGTGTAAACTTGATGGCAGCTTGAAAAGAACCTGTTCAAGCCATTGGTTTTGAACTCTGACACAACGTGGTGTGCAATGGACCTCTTTCAGGAGTGCTCCACTTTCCCAGTTCCTCTTCAGTTTAAGGCTCAGTCAGTATCCATTATAGTCAGATGCATGTCTTGTCCATGCAAAATCACTTTAGGCTAGGGGGAAAAATGCAAATACACTTTATGTTTTATCAAAAGGATGAAATACAAAAAAGCTTGAGAGCTTATATCCATTGTCGTCCATTGTGATTTGAATAGGAACATCAGGTGGATCCATACATTCTGAAGGTAATAATAATAATACTGGTCTCAGAAGGTAAAATACCGTACTCAACCAAACAGCACCATCTAGTGTATTTGCCTGGAGGAAAAAACTATATCTGCGTATTGTACTAAATCAATGCCATGTAATTTAGAGTTTTAGACACTTACTTTAGGATTACAAAAATCATCAAAAAGGGATATATACTATATAGCAGCATTTACAGATGACAGTTACAACCTTTTAGAGCGGGGGGGGGGGGGGGGGGGTTGCATCATTGCTTTTTTCATTTGATGTGGTCCTGATGGCCCCATCTGTCCAAGACCTTCAACTCTCACTGGACCGGTTACACGGCGGCTGGGATGAGTATCAGCATCTCCAAATCTGAGGCCATGGTTCTCAGCAGGAAAACGGTGGATTGTGCAGTCCAGGTAGGGAATGAGTCATTACTCCAGGTGAAGGAGTTTAAGTATCTCAGGGTCTTGTTCAGGGGAGGACGAAGAAGGAGATCAGCCGGAGAATCGGACCGGGAGGGGCGGTACTGCAGTCGCCGTACCGCACTGTTTTGACGAAAAGAGAGTTGAGCCAGAAGGCAAAGCTCTCTATCTACCGACTCCGAGCAATCTTCGTTCCTACTCTCACCTATGGTCATGAAGTGTGTGTGTGGGTCATGACCGAAAGAAAAAGGAATACACAATACACGAATACAAGCGACCTAAATGAGTTTTCTCCGACGGGTGGCTGGCATCTCCCTTAGAGATAGGGTGAGACGTTCAGTCACACGGTAGAGACTCGGAGTAGAGCCGCTGCTCCTTCACCTGGAAGGGAGCCAGCTTAGGTGGTCGGCATCTGGTTAGGATGCCTCTCAGGCGTCTCCCTAGGGAGGTCCTCGATGCACGTCCCACTGGGAGGAAACTCACTGGCCTTGGAACGTCTCGGGATCCCCCAGGAGGAAGTCACTAATGTTGCTCTGGAGAGGGAAGTCTGGAGCTCTCTGGTGGAGCTGTTGCCCCCGCGACCCGACTACGGATAAGTGGTTGAAGATGGATGGATGGATGGGGGAAAAAGGGAGGGTTCGGCCATAGCCATCATCACAAAATGTGAAGAGTCATCACATTTTGGAAAAGTGGCTATGGCCGTTTTTAGCACAGAGTGTTTTTTATGCAAATAAATGCCTGCCATGGATTCAGAATAATGAAAATCCCTAATTTGACCTGTCACATGCTACTTTGAAATTAAAATTAGATTTTTGCCTGCATATATGTTGTTGCTGCTGTCACAAAGTTTCCCAAGGGAGTTGGGTTGGAACAAATTGAGAGGTGACAGTAGACACCTTTATGAACACATTTGTGAAGAATGCTATTGGTAAGCATTTATTTTGCAGTTAGGTCACACATTTGGCTAACTTTCCCTACTAAACTACATCTACAGTCATTTTCAAGGTTTCACTGAGCCAAAGTAGATAGTGTCCACTAGGTGTCAGGCAAATGTCATGTAGCTACCTACATTTCAAAAGAGTGACACAGACACACTCTTCACTCAACTCAAGTGAAACAAATTATGAGTTGTGAGCTATTTACGGAGTGCGACTTTGTCATATCAGAGGAAGTATAGATCAGGCAGAACACAGCAGATGTCAAAACCACTATCCCTGGGGAAACAACAGAAATAAATTGAAATTGAAAGTGAAACAATAATTTCCCAAGTTGTTGCTTTGTTGTTCATAAATACAAAAGATGAAATTGAAATATGAATGAATCAATAGCCTATATAACACATTTACAATCAGGGCAAATTGCTACATGTTTGATATGGGAATTGTCCTTCTTGCTCTGACACAGATCACCAACACAATCAGACTGACAGCCAGGAGAAGCCCCCTAGATAATCACTTGTACAAAAGGCTGATCTCACATTCCAAGTCCTCTTCACTCAAGCTGCCATGGGGTATTCCTCCCAGGCCGAGCACAAAGAGATCCATGCCAAGCAACACTAAGAACAGTAATCTAGCTTTGATGGAGAGAACATCCATGGATCCCATGCACAAACCTACAGAGAGAAAAGACGAGTGTGTGTGTGTGTGTGTGTGTGTGTGTGTGTGTGTGTGTGTGTGTGTGTGTGTGTGTGTGTGAGTGAGTGAGTGAGTGAGAGAATGCATGCAAGGTGGGGATAGGATGAGTTAAGGTGAGAATGAGATGGGAAGGGTGTGTGTGTGTGTGTGTGTGTGTGTGTGTGTGTGTGTGTGTGTGTGTGTGTGTGTGTGTGTGTGTGTGTGTGTGTGTGTGTGTGTGTGTGTGTGCGTGCGTGCGTGCGTGCGTGCGTGCGTGCGTGCGTGCGTGCGCATGCGTGTGTTGGATATACAGTAGGGAATGTTTCTGTACCAAAACCTATGGGGAGAGCTGCATGTTGAGAGTAACGTATGTGCATGTATGTATACATGCAGCGTGTGTTCTTGTATTTGTATCCTTCTGAGGAAAGAATAATTGTGCATGCGTGCTCAAGAGGAGAAGGGGCCTTAAAAGGCTTACTGTTAGCTGCTTAAAATTCTTCTGATGTAACTAACACAAGCTGTTACAACAACAAAAAAGTGCTTTATGGTGGTAAGATTGAAAGCAGGCCATGGGTCAGCAAAGAAGTGTTTGCCCACTGTGCCCGCCTATATGGTATTTGTGTGTTTATACTATACACCAGTGGGCAGGGAGGTGTTTCAATAATCACAAGACTACCAAGTTCCAACGCAAGACTACCTCTGAGGAACATGGCAGACATATACTCTAGGTTATCTTTATTGCCGCTTTGATAGCTGTTACCAAGGGAATGTGTGTGTGTGTGTGTGTGTGTGTGTGTGTGTGTGTGTGTGTGTGTGTGTGTGTGTGTGTGTGTGTGTGTGTTCCTGTGTCTGCATGTGTGCATCATGTATTTGTATGTATTTGTTTATGTTTAATTGTATGTATTTGTATGTATGTATTGTATGTATCATGAATTTGTATGTATCATGTATTTGCATATGGGACAGAGAGACAGACATGCAGGGAAGGGTTTCAGAGACAGCACGAGGCGGAAAAGAGAAGAAAGAGTTAGAAATAGCCGGGTTGCTCAGACAGGGTTTAGCTAATGTGACTGGCTAGATAAAGTTAAACTGTACTTTGGTGACTGTGTAATCTATAGTATATGTGCCTTTAAGTCCTTTAAGTTGTGACATTTTTCGTTTTATTAAACCTTTTTCAGTATCCCTCTAGCAGTGGTTCTTAAAGTATGGCCCATGCTGGAACCCTCTGGGTACCTGTAGCTACCTTCAGTGTGTACTAGGCTACACATGGAACCAAATGGACATATTCAAGTCCATTTCGTTGCATTTGTACACTTTCAGAGGAGCTATGAAGTCTAGAAGTTTGAGAACCACTTCTCTAGAGTCGACTCTCTGGACCATTGTTCAACTGGGAGAAATAAAAACACACACTATCGCTTTAAATGACAGCGCCTCCCAGTTACTAGATCCTCAGTGAGTTTCAGTGCTTACAGTCACTGTGGACTCTCTCTATCTCTCCACCTGTCCCTCCCTACAATATAACCTGCCATACGGCCAACAGCGTCGCTTTGAACCTTCGGACTTGCGAACAATTTGTACCATTTTGCCTTTCGCATATATGCAACTTTGAAGACCTGCATCTGCCTATATCAGCGGTGAGTTTTATAGGCGAGTAGAATGATATCCTCTGTGAGAGCGTAACAGGTGCGTCGTCCTATGTCACACACCTGTTTGGAATGTAAGAGTCCTATGCAAATTACTTTCACGTTTGACACAAATATACGATTTTGACGCGGGGCTTTGGCATAAAAATAACCATTTGCTGTTCTCCTGTCTTCTATAGGTAACATAGCCTCCTTGGTGTTGGTTTTGAAGTGCCACATCGTTGTGCACACCTTAAAACAGCTTGGACATGGATTACTGGCACCCGGTCCCTTCCCCATTTTGGATTTAGTTCTACGTATACCCTAGTCGAGTTACAATCCGGCGTTTCGCTTCTGCCAAGGAGAGGTGTAGCCTGTCCTGTTCTCTTTATTTCTCCTTCATCCACCTTGCAGTGGTGGGATGGGAAACCAGGTCGAAAAACTCACTCGTTTAAGTTACGCTGAAGTTCCAACGTCGGACCCAAACGGATTCGACCCGGACGATGACGGAGGTCCACGCATCGGCGTGTCTTACATCTTCTCCAATGACGACGACGAGCAGGAGCATTTTGACATGCCGCCTGACAGAGCCAGGCTGCCGGATCAAGACGGTATCCCGTTCGATCCGCAGAACGAGCTGCAGTGTTTGGTCTACTACCGCGAGGAGTGCGTGTACGAAAGACACGCCAGAGACTCGATAATGAGCGTCGCTTACTCGGCTGAGAGTCTCCTGAACAAGTGCAGGCCGGGGGACCTGGTGGAGTTCGTGGCCAGCGGGCAGTATCCACACTGGGCCGTGTACGTGGGTGACTTCCAGGTGGTCCACCTGCACCGTGCTGAGATCAAGTGCGACGTGCTGACCGACGCGAGCCAGGGCAGGAAGGGCAGGATAGTGAACGGTCTGTACAGGTACCGAGCGCTTTCTGCGGAGGTCGCCGTGCGCAACGCGCGGGATCAGGTCGGGGCCAGAGACGGTGATCTGTATTGGAGAAACTCCGAGTGCTTCGCCGCCTGGTGTCGGTATGGCAAACGGGAGTTTAAAATAGGTGGGGAGATACGGATTGGCAAACAGCCGTATAGGTTGAAGTTGCTCTTTTCCGAAAAGAAAGGTCATGTCCTGGAGTTTCAGAGCTTGGAAGATGTGATTATGGAAAAGAGAAGGAACGATCAGATTGGCAGGGATGCCGTGGTGCAAGAGCTCGCCGGTCACCTCAACCTCAACTGTGCAAATGAAATAAAGGATGGCCGTTTTGCCAACTGAGTTGACACCGAACACACGATACTAGTAGTTTATATTTTATAAAAGTGTTTTGAAGCACGATGATGAGCCAACTAAGCCACCAGCATAGTGCTACTGCTAAAGCCAACTATTGAATAGGTTGGAGAGAACATGATGTAAGTGATTCTAAAACAAAGTCCTTTCCCCAGAGCCCAGCTCGCCAGTTGCCACCAGGCATTAGGAGATAAACTCAAGCTTTTATTGGCCACGATTAATAACCATATCCTATCCAGTCAATATTTGCATAGAGGAGCAAAGAAAGCCTCTCTAATAAATGCACTTCTGATGAGGCTGTACTACATCTCAGGTGTGTAAGATGGACTACAGAGTGGAAAATGTAAAATAAGTGCTTTTCATCAATCATAATTGATTCCTTTGCACATAACTATTGAAAAAGAAAAGAAAAAGCTTTAAACACTTGACTATTGTTGTGGGGATATTACCCACAGCCATAAATGTGCACTTTAATTCATTACTGGGTTTTGACAGTTTATTTTTGTTTTGAAATTGTAATGTTTGTATGAAGGTATGGAAATAAATATATATTTGACCATACAGATTTTCTTCTTTCATGGGACTGACTGAATGATTTGCACTTTTTGTGATTGGTGTGAAATTAATCTCAAATGTGAAAATGGGCCATGGCAAAGAAAATGTAAACCTATAACATCTTAAAAGTCATTAAACAATTTCAAAGCAGTTATTTGGAGATAAACGGTACACCACACTGCCATTGCAATCCTGTTTTATACCCCAGGCAGAGGCTACCTGTTAATGGTCGCTGCCTTTATTTGTGGTTAGGAATGCTTGCTGACTTGCTGTGAAAAAGGGTTTTGACTTTGTAAACGGCTGAGAACACTATAGTACTTGTTATGTTAATTTGTAACAAGTTACTATTCCTCTGCAAAGTTTTGTTTATTCCTCCACAGACCCAAAGAAGCTTCTTTTTAAAGTTAGGCAACAGCTTTTAAACATTCCTCACCCAAATCTTGTTTTCCTCACTTTCATTGGATTTACACTAATTTGTGTTGGCTCTCAAATGGCCTCCACTTTAATAACTCCAATAAATAACATTCTCTTCTGCCTTGTTTGGCGCTTGTACGTTCATCTATAGAGATTTGACGATAAGTCAGCCAATGGTGCATTATTGTTTGACCATGTGATATATTTTAGATGAACTTTAGTTAACAATGCAATAGAAAATGGCAGGACATTATCTAAATATAATGATATTATATTTTATACTATTAGGCTATATGGTGTACTGATTATATAAATATGTAAGTGCCCATATGATATGATGAATAGAAAATGCACAGAAATTGATTACAAAACCAGTGCTATTTTTCTGTACATACTTCTCAGGTAACAGGTTTGTAGAACTTTGTACCGTAGGGTATGAGAAGGCTCACAGATGAAGGCTCATGTCCCCAACTAAGTCCCAAGTGCTTTGTTTATTTAGCCATTTGAGCTGTAATAATTGTACAGCAGGTATTTTCTCACCAGATCACAGATGCCTGTGTTATGTGGGCCAGGTGCTGGACATCAAGGATAAAGGATACAACCTAAAGGCCAAAACATTGTGTCATTAATAAAAGGAAGTTGGTTGGAGCTATAAAACAGTGTGTGGATGGTCTCACCAGACCCATGGCATGATCAACACTCCACTCCACTCTGATGGAGCTATAAAACAGTGTGTGGATGGTCTCACCAGACCCATGGCATGATCAACACTCCACTCCACTCTGTCTTTGTGCCTCTATTATGTACCAGGGAATCTAACACCCTCCTCATGCATAGTAACCGCTAAATTACAATTACATCACATACTGTCTGTATTCATGTGCTTTCTACCTGTATCTCCGTTCTGTACATCAGTATGTATAATTTGTATATACACCACGACAACCTGAGGAGGAGTTTAGCAATAGTTTGATATGATCCAGTAAATATACGCATGAATTATTTTATGTCACTGATTGAATTAATCTGCAGGTGCAAAATAGCGACAGATCACAAATAAATGGGACTGGGACATCAGATTAGATTGAAAGCGATTGGCCTTAAAATAACCACCTTTCAAACACCCATTTTAGTCGCAGATGACATGTAGACACCACCACAGAACCAAAGGGAAGATTTGAGTTTGTCTTGTCGCATTGAAGTAAATTTTGGCCTGTGGCAGTGGAGTGCTTTGTTTTCTTTGGAGGAGAGCCCGTGCCCTTCTGGCAGTCTGGCCACATTACAAATCCCAGGGACAAGCCAGGATTTAATGAAACCCAGCCCATGTTTGCACAATGTCTGTATCTGCAAACTTCTACTTCAACATCATAAACATGGTTGAACTTGGGAAGAGTATTTATGCAGATCCTATCTGACCAGCCTACAGGAAGTGGGTGTGTGGTGTAGACATAACCTCAAATCTTCGCAAGATTATAATCAAACTTGGAGGGGTATCTGCTACATTGCCAAAGGTTGGATGAATATTATAGGATGTTTAAGAATTTCAGGTGATGTTCTATCATGAAGCCTTTTATGCTATTTCATTTGTTGTTATTAGTGAAATAGCATCTCTGCTGTTGAGGGTCGTAATAAGGGCAGTGAGCTACAGCAGTGAAGAGGGGGATTTATTAATCACTGCCGAGAGATTGAAGTGTTTTTGTAAGATAAGATAGTGAGATAGAATGCCGTGATTATGCCAGCATTGCCATGTTGAAAGTTCAAATGAACCCTAAATCCGAATTTGAAAACATTCCCATAATTTGATGAGTTAACTTCCTAATCATTTTATAGGGCCGTGCAGAGAGCATTGAGGGGGCAGGGGCTCAAACCCCAGAAAAGGGCACATGTGTGGGCGTGCATAGCGCATGCCGACTTTTGGGGTGGTCTTTTTGTGGGGTCCGTCCCTTGTGCCATTTCATGTCATTGGACAGTCAGATCTGCGCACAATCAAAGTATTTATTTAGCAAGCTTTCGGTCTACTGACCTTCCTCAGGCATGAGGAAGGTCAGTAGACCGAAAGCTTGCTAAATAAATACATTGATTGTGCGCAGATCTGAGTGTGCAGAGCTTCCCTTTATTTTTCTTATGTTCCCTTTGTGGCTCCAGCACCACTCTTAAGTTTTTTCAGCAGATGAGCGGTGGTTCTTTTTACATTTATGTCATTGGACAGTAAAATACGTTCTCATTAGTCTGAAACTAAAACTGATTGATGGCAGCCAGCACATTAAAAGTACAATTAACGATGATAGTGGAATTATCATAACTTGTCAATAAGTGCCCAATGGCACTTATTGGCCCCCCACATAAGCCCTTATTGGCCCCCACTTAAGCCCTTATTGGCCCCCCACACAAGCCCTTATTGCCCTCCACACAAGCCCTTATTGCCCTCCACACAAGCCCTTATTGGCCCCCACATAAGCCCTTATTGGCCCCCACATAAGCCCTTATTGGCCCCCACATAAGCCCTTATTGGCCCCCACATAAGCCCTTATTGGCCCCCACATAAGCTCTTATTGGCCCCCCACATAAGCCCTTGTTGGCCACATTGGCCACACATCCCCCCCACAGATGCCCTTATGTGGACTTAAAAAAGGGGCACTTTGAGGCAAAAGGGCAGGGGCTCAAGCCCCCCTAGCCCGTCTCTGCACGTGCCTGATCTTATGTCTCAGAGTTTTACATTTTTGGTGTTGTGGGGAACAGTTTATATTTATATATAGGGACAGCTGACAGAAACCCAGTTCTTTACCTTTGAAATCATCTGCCATAGGCAAAGGCAGTAGCATTTTGTTTATCAAGACATCTTCATTGTCCATTCAACTGAATCATAATTGTATTTGGGAAGACCATTCTGTTTCCTTTTACTACATTGCACACATAATTAACCATTGATTAATGCGACCGTGACTTGCATAACTGTCTTTCAATTTATTTACAAGCTTTCGTTCAGCTGAGTGAAAACTACCACCATAGGTTAATTATTTGACCAGAAATGACTTTACATGGACTGAACAATGTTTACTGTTCAGATGGGCCTTCTGCTGTGTCCTTTCAAGTACCATTGCTGCAGAACCATGGCTTATTTTCTTAGCCACACAATGGCTTGGGCCGTTGCTTTTCTAAGTCCCTCAGTCTAGCCCTGTCAGTTCAAGGCTGGCATTCCATTTCAAAATTTCACATCCGTTAGTTCTACTCAGTGAGTATCCATATAACTCACTGGACTTTCTTTTAGACTTTCAGATTTGTACATTGTACATTGGTAGATGGTTGTGGCAATTGTTATTGTATATCAGTAGATGGTTGTGCCAACTCACTATATGGTGAAAGGTATTAGGCCATATTGTAAGTCTTCCCTCCCTCATTATTTCTAGTCACTTTTAACCCCCATGGGCATGCCCTCTTTTGTTCCAATATATGGAGCTGACTGATTTGTTTGCACCTGATGCCATGACGACACATTGAGGTTAGACAACACACTCCATATTTGGGCGTAGCTGCATTGGGAACTCCTTATTGCGAACGCAATGAGCACTTACTATGAGACCTAGCAGATCATGTCTGTCTGTCTGTGTGTCTGTGTGTGTGTGTGTGTCCCCTTTGTGCCCATATATGGATTTATGAATCACTCAGGTCCATATATGGGCACAAAAGGGGCCAGGTCCACATATACAGTAACAGCGGGACAGACACACAGACAGACAGACAGACAGACAGACAGACAGACATGCACACACACGAGCTGCGTTCGCTTCACGCGTTTGCGCGTCTTACTTGTAATATGGATATTGCTGAGTCATGGGGGCATGAGTGTGACGTCGGGGGTCTGCCTGCCTGCCAACCGGCCGCCCCAACTCCCTTAAGCCAATTTTAATATACGATAGGAGGATATAGGAAAGGGAATGAACTAATATTATCAAAAGAGAGACAGTTGCTTGAATAGGCACTGACCACTGTCCAGTGTCCAGTCACCAAGAACTGTCTGGTTTTCATGAGCCAGATAAGGACGTGTTTAAATAGACTAACAACATGAACCAACTGAATGATCCATCTTGTCTCCAGTTTTAGTGGGTATTTAATCAAGTGTGACACTGAGTGACAGAGAGTCAGGGACAGAAAGGCAGACACTATGCAGAAATGATTAACTCAGAGATAGAGAAGAGGAATCATAAACAACATTGACGATAAAAATATTGACAAACATCTTTCATAAATCCTTACACTCTGTGATGCCACTCTGCAAAGTAATAAACGCAAATGGGACTGAATAATGTTGCCTCGAACTACTACAGTATGTCTTGTCTTTCACTTCAATTATTTATGGTTGACTGGGTCGAAATGATTGTCAACTGTTTCCTTGTCCTCACTCATCTCAGAGCGTCCTTGGCCGCACTACAACATCAGCTACGTGTGAGCAGAGGTCAATTAATAAAAAGGGGGATAAACCTGGTGTGCCCTATTTTGGGCACTGTCATTGTACCGTATAAACAACGCCAAATTTGTCAAAAAAATTTGCATCACATTGTGACACGCTTTGAGCTTGTAGATCGACTATTCAACTCACAATTCCGTCGTACTACACTACGAGGTAGGCCTATCTGTGGTTATTATAATTTATGCAGAGGACGACACAGCAGAGACGAAGAGTTCTTATAATTGTCTCACTGTGTGCCGTGTAGTGTCAGTAACAAGGAGCGGTTGCACAAAATTATATGCAACCTCACAGACCTCGCACTGTCGCACAGAATGTGAATGCAGAGATTGTCTACTCTGTTGGCCCACATTGCATCAACTTGTCAACACAACAACCAATGGAAGACATTGAGCAGTCTGAAGCTGACACCATCTTCTTCACTGTTTATGCAGTCTGTGATGCCAACTCAGGTTTCTATGGCAAAGGAAAATCGTCAGTGTAGGACAAGGTGGCAAAGAGCTCTGTAAATAAATGTACACGCTACTATCTTGAATTCCGGGGCCAAAATGAGGTCCTAGCATGTTATTAATTAATCCCGGCGGGTTAAGGGTTAAGGTTAGGTTTAGATTCTGTCTCTCCCATCATTTAATTTCACAACGTGTGAGCATGAAGATCACCTATAGATGTATAGAGCCCTTGGGGGCTGAAGTGAGGACCAGAATTACCTAAGTGCATGTCCAAACGAAAAGCACATACATTTTCATTTTAATACAAATCAGCGAAACACAGCAGACCAAACCAAACTGCTTTGTCAGGGCACAGGGGACACATCTGTGTTGAAATCTTACATTGACTTTCAGATTACTCAAGTTCTTCTCAGAGTAATGGACTAGAGCAGGTTTGAACTCATCTCTTCCATGTGACACTGCTGCATAAGACAACCGAGAGCTGCTCAGTTACAGCTCTTCACAGGCCTGGAAGCTTATTGGCCTGGAAAATGTCTCTAACCGAAGAATGGCAAAAGAACATGCAGCCTTACACACACACACGCACGCACGCACGCACACACACACACACACACACGCACACACACACACACACACACACACACACACACACACACACACACACACACACACACACACACACAACATCATACCTCAGTGCTAGCCTCGCGTAGCGATACTAATATCAGGCTGGCTATGCAAGGCTACCTCAGTGCAATCAAGTGTCCCCATGAAGTTGCATTTTACCTAATACAAACCTGTGACCTAAAATGAGCTTGGCACAACTTCTCTAGCACCACTGTACTGGTCATTTCCATTTGTGTGCAGTGGCTTGTAGGCTTTAAATTAGATTCTAGTCTTGTTCAGTTGAAAATCAGTTATTTTTGTGGGCCAGAGGAGCAATATTGTACAATGAAGCATAAATTATAGCCTTTATTAGTCTGTGAAAGTGTGAAGGCATGGCGGTGGCAGGCATGTGGTTTGCACAGAGCTGCACCCTGCAGGCTAGATGTTGGCTGCTGATAATGAAGCACGCGGTTGGAACTAATGGAGGCCAAGGCAATTTACTCTCACTCACTTGTCTGTTATAACTAAATCAACTGGATCGACAAGAGATGAGCTGCTGTGCATCTGCATCCTTGCTGAGTCTAGACAGCCTCTCGTGGGGAGGAGGAAATGCACAAAATACTTATAATAAAAAAGATTATAATATTGGTAATAAAAAAGTTTACCATGTATTTGAATGAAAAGTTTTGGAGGGAAGTCACAAGATTCATTAACATCACTATAGGAAAGTCTGTATCTTAACACTCTCACAAGCCAGACACATAAAATCTGATGAAAGTTCTGCTTTGTTTATAAACAAAGCAGAACCAACTTTCCAGTTTTAAACTGGAAAAGTGTAGAACTCCATGGCTTCTGGAGATTTGTCACTGCAACACATCTTACCAGGGTAATTGCTGTTGTACTGCAAAGGGTTTGGTGTCCCCTGTGTGCTGCAGTTTATTGCAATATAATTATGAGACTAATTACAAAGATGTATTACAACCCCCCACATGCACACACATGTGCGAAAACCACAATGTGTACACATTCACACCAATCAGAAATACCTCTTACTGTAGACTATGATTAAAACCTTGTTGTGCTCAGTGAATTAAGCAGGCAATAATGATCAGCCTCACTGAGTTAGAACCGGTAGCATTCACCCTGTATCATTTGTAGAGTGTCATTTCGTAGTTTTGGTTTGAGAACAACAGAATCTCTGATTTCTTTTCAACAGAGACCACAATAAAGTATAGCAATTACCCTGTATTCAAAATTCTAAACCTCACAATAAGGACCATTATGGGCTTTAAATAAAAGCTTCACTCGCAATTAAAACGGAAATAAACGCTTCTTTTCATATTTCTGAGTCCCGATTGATTACCTGGCTGGCACAAGGGTCAACAGGATCAATCATGGAAAAAAGTACAGTAGCTCAAAACAAATTCACTATACACCACTATGCATACAGTCTTCTCTGACTCAGTGTTGAATAAGTTACTTTCAAAATGTAGCCTAACACATGACTTATTATTACTTTATTACTTATTATTACTTTATTAATATTTTTTAACGGTACATTACACAATATTGCTTTCTGTAATAACTAATAGTTTATTTACTTTTGCATTACTTTCACAAAAAATAAATAGAGAAGAGAAGAGTCAAAGTCAAACTTTCAATGTCATGATGACACACAAACGACCCAGACTGCCCTCTATCTGTGCAAGGTATATATTGTGAAAAATCAAATGATAATCTAAATAGCGAATAGCAGATTAACAACATCGTCATTAGTGTCAGACTTGTGCATGAATGGTAAATGAACTGCGTTCTGCAAACCATGTTACAATGTATTTCACGTTCACTGACGGTGGAGGAAACAGGAAACGACATGCAAGGCGGTGGCTCAGGGGTAGAGTGCCTAGATGGGAACCGCAAGGTTGCCAGTTCAAACCCGGGCTCCCCCAGAGTTACTGTCGAAGTGTCCTTGAGCAAGACACTGAACCCCTAATTGCTCCCGATGTGCTAGTTGGTGCCTTGCATGGTTTCCGCTGCCATCGGTGTATGAATGGGTGAATGTAATGCACAATCTATGTAAAGCGCCTTGGATAAAGGCGCTATATAAATGCACCATTTACCATTTACCATCAAGCTGCTCATCGGACCAGTTAGGGGTTCAGTGCCATGCTCAAGGACACTCTCCAGTCTCCACGCACAGCCAGGACGAGCCAGGGATCCATTCCATGACGGCCTACTTCCTGAGCTACTGCCATCCATGAAAAAGTAGGCCTGTATAACACCGTAGTTATATATTAGTAACCATAATAATGAATATGAAAAAACGATTACACAAATGTATTATCATATTGTCAGCCTAATTTGTTAGTAATTACCATGTACTGGTGCTCAATAGATGTGAATGAGCGAGCTCTGTAGTTATTTTAATTATTTATCCTGACACCTGAATTATTACCTGAACCAATAAAGGTGTACAATGTTTATAGTAAACATTAAACTACTGTTCCAAAATTGTATAGTGAATAATTTAATAATGTGTGAGAAAAACAAGGGTCCACTGTAGACATTGCGTACAGCGTACACAGTACACACCCACACACTTCCACACAAATACACACACTTCCATATACACCATTCCTCTGCATCTCAGGGGACTATGAAGGACAATGGTGGGACAAGGTGTGGCTTCTCTGGCACAGTTGGATGCAGACCGGATCATATATTTGTGCACAGTAGGACACAGAGGTCTGGATTCTCTAAATGAACCACTTATAACTTGGACGTGAGCATCTCGCTGATTGGAGCATGTGGTCCACGTGGTGCAGGTAAGGAAAAGCACAATATTTCACAGAAGAGCTCATTTCTATGTTCATTTCCAACGTCAGACTAAAAGGGTTGGCGTTTTACTCAGTTCCGTGAATTTGAAATAATGTTTTTTGATGAGGCACAAATCATTTGAAATGTCAAATTAAACCTTTCCACATTCACATTGGATTGACAGGAAAATGACACAAAGAGCTCACTTCTGTACCTGTCTGGATGACTACTTTCATCAGATGTTCATCATCTCTAACACCCCAAAGGAATTGCAATTACTGTACTTCAGTTACTACAGTCGATTCAGTCGAAGCAATACAAGCATACTCTAAAATGCATTCAGAAAACCCCTTGAACAAGCTTTACATTTTGATGTACTGATTGGCAGAAATGGATAGGCTCTTGTTGGTCACTATTCTAGAGTGAAAGCCAGTGAAAAGTTATTTAATGATAAAGACCCCATCGGGATTACGCTCTGTGGCTAAGTAAGGGAGGGGAAGATGGTAACTCCATGTTCCCAAACAACTCATGGTCTTATCTGCCCTTGCCTTCCTTTCCAGGATACCGTTTTCCTCAGAGGCAATCCGTTAGTAGAATGTCTTCCTGCTTTCCTTTTCTTACATTTTTATTGGGGGGGAGGTTAATCTCACAGATACTTTAATATCCCAAAAGTATCTAAATATATAATATATAAAATATATTGGCTGTCTAAATTCATCTTTGGCGTACTGGAAAATGTGGAAATACGGTAACTAGAACAAATATTATCTCAACTTACTCAGGTTATTTGGACTATAGGGGGGCCTTGCCACTCTCCTGGCATCGTGTTTATTGAGATGAAACTCAGACATTTCCTCTCTGTAAAGCAGCACACAGCCTTTCAAATGACTACATGCCAGTCATACAAATGCAGAGTTTGATGTTCAACACCAACCAAGCAAGCTCATTTTCACATGCAAACACCTGCACACACGTTCGGGCAGATACCAACTAGTTATTTCCTAAAGCATACAAATAAATCTTTGGCATTTTCGACATGAATTAAAGATGAATTATTCAAGATGTACTCTTTAGAGAATGCTCTGATGCAGTGAGAAACCAACCGTGTCTGTCTGCGCTTTTGTTTTACGTTAAACAAACAACAAAGACAGATGCTATAGCTGCAAACCTTCACCCTCATTGCGTTTTAATGTATGTCCACCGAATATATGATAATAATGTGAGTGGTGATGGGGTGGGGGAGGTGGGGGCGTCAGTGTGGGAATAAAATAATGAAAATCACCCTCCCACGGTCCCACCACACCCCTCCTCCAGTGTCTTTGTCCATTCAATAATAATATCCATGGCCTGCTAAGCCGTTCATGAGTGTTGGTAGAGTGTTGAGAAGCTCTCTAATCCCCCGTTGCTCTTTATTCCTACCCTCGTTCATCTCCTCTGTGTCAGATGCCGAGACCCCCCTATCCCCCGGCTAATCCCCTGGTGACAGAGTGCGCTCGGGGGCCCAGCTGTTGGGGCCAATGCTTCATGGCTCCTCGCCCAGCTAATTTGTGGCCCTACTTGGGATGCTATTGACACCCTGAATCCTGTCTCCCCCAATTTCTGTTCTCCCCTCTCCCTCTCTGTCCCACCCACCAGTTCTAATCTCTCCCTTCCCCTTCCTCCACCACTCTCTCTCTGTCTCTCTCAGGCTGGTGGTGATGAAACACCAAGCCAGAGTGGCCCGGGTGCCTGTATAACTGTAGATAGTATGTTACAAATCCAGGAGCTGCAGAACTGTTCCTCTTCTCATCATAATACTGTGAAATGGAGGTGTAGCTATTAGTGGAGGAGGTGGTGAGGATGAATGTGGCACAGAGGGCCATTCATGCTAAGCATCCACTATAGCAGACGGGCGCGTCTGCCACACACACACACACACACACACACACACACACACACACACACACACACACACACATACACACACACACAGTAAACAGTTGATGGATGGCACATTAACAATCTTCAGGTTCAATTAAAGGGTGCTTAACGGTGCATCAGTATGCATGACGTCTCTCACAGACTCCTTCTAATGAGAGAAGAAGAATGGAAAGCAAAGGGAGTGTTGGAGGGGGGGGGGGGGGGGGTGGGTGGAAGTTGTGGTAGGCTAGTGGTGATTTAGCAGTGTTTCCTTTCTTTCTCAAACTGCGGCTTAGCGGTTGCTTGGAGAGGTGTCCCCCATTCAGCCCCATGCCACCCGCATGGTTTTTCCGTGGGTGGAGACGCAGAGCATCGCATCCAACGGCATTGGGCTGCAGCCTGCGGCGGTACATTATCATTCTACGTGTTTCCCTGCTCTAATCCTTCAACATTTTATTGTACTCCATTGTTTGTGAACAAAGTATTGCTATGGGGCTTTAAACGGGGCTTTGTTTAATCCAAATTTCACTCAGTTTACAGTTTGTCAATGATAAATGGCTGGAGCTGAGAAGAGTGAATTAGAGAGAGCTTGGAGCAACATAAGTGGGGAGAGTCAGTGAGAAAGAGAGTGAGGAAGTGTATTATAAGTGTTTGTGTGTGTGTGTGTGTGTGTGACTGTGTGTGTATGTGTGTGCGCGTGCGTGCGTGCGTGCAAAAAGTCAGGTTAAAAACGAAAACAGTGAAAGTTTAGAAAGAGTGAAACAGTGAAAGAGAGAAGAGGAGAAAAGATGAGTGCAGGCAAGAGAGAGGGACCAAACAAATGAAACTAGTGAATGTTTGAGTTGTGAAACTCCTTTAGTCCTCCTGGGGGCAGAGGTTGTGAACGTTGTACTGTGAAGTACAGGATGTGGAGCTGACCCTGTTCCCAACATCTTCTGTCGCCATGGCCTCATTGATGTGACATGCATTACCATCCCAGCTCAGTTTCTGCCCTGCCGTCCTGCCGCTCTGCTCTCTCAAACTGCCACTCAGGATCACAGGCTCTTTTTAACACAAGAACAACACAATGAACTCTCTCTCTCTCTCTCTCTCTTCCCTGGGAACCCAATTTCAGAGATAAATAAGTCAATAAGAATCTTTGGTCGCGCTGTCTCGTTCGATTTCTCAATTCACAATTTCTCCATTCGTCGGTTAGGCTGTGGGATAATCTTGGTGGCAGCCAAGCTATCCAAGCTATTTATTGGGACACAGTGGCAGATCAGACTGAAAAAGCACAAAAGGGCACACAAATCAAATAAATGTCTCTAGTTGGTAGAGCGTGTGAACTCTCAGACGTCTCTCAGAGGTGTCTTCACTTTCAGACCCCTTTCAATTGGAAAGATGATTGCCATTCACATAGTGTACTGCAAATGTAGAAGAGGTACAAAAAGAGGTGGTACTGTTTTCATATTGCATACTGATAAATAAATAAATAAATAATTTTATTTTAGATTAATGTCAAGAGATTATTTCCAACATGCCAAACAGCAGCAGTCATAGGGCTAAATGGAGACACAAAAGATTTGTAGATTTAATATAGACTATATGCCAAACTCACTCATCTGCATGATAGATACATTGATAGATCAAATCAAAAAAAGATTATTTTTTCTTTGTTTTTAGCCATAGTCAGTTTTAGTCCCGTCAGGACAGGGCCTGGCCGCCTGCCCGGTCATCCCCTCATGGAACTACCTGTGGATTTTACCAGTAAAGTAACCTTTGTGGACTATGTGGTTGAATTTGACATTTGCTGATAATCTTAATCTCATGTACAACACACTGATACTCTTCTTGCATTAATGACAATACTAGCTGCTATACTCACTCACCTTATTTCTAAATCTCACGAACATAATGTTTGGCTTGATATGCTATGTGTATATATATCTTGTTCTTTTTTGATTAATTCATTATAACTTCCCTTGCCCCCCTTCTTTCTTTTCTTTCTTTCTGGAAACAATCACAAACGATAGAGCTTGCACAAAAACAGATTTCACTTACTGAATTACATCTGTAAACCTGTGATGCAACAATAAAGGTGGTGGTAAAGGATGAACCCAAGTATTTGTCCCTCTATAGCACAGGGTCATGACCCAAAATGGGTCACACATTTTATTTATTGGGTAAAAGCCATAACAATTCTATGATATGAGAATTAATTTTCCTAATTAAAATAGCATACAAGAAGAGTGTTATTGCTTGCTATGCTGGTGTGTTCAGCCTATGCTGTGTGTGTGGCTGTTATTCCACCCCCTCTTGTCGCAAACCTGGATGTTACATGTACGTGACCCGATAACATGAATGAGCAGTGTCGAGCTCTCTGGCAGAGGTAATCTGAGTACCCAAGGAAGTTTGCTTTTACCAAGGCCATTCTAAATGCAGATGAACAAATTGGAACGCATGGGAATACCTTACATTATCGTGCTAGCCCCGACATGATCCTGCTAATCAGAGATAAATATATATATTTTTATATAGTTTGCCATATAAACACCAACATAGGTTTGCTACGCTACTATTCAAACAAATTCATAGACTAAAACATTAACCAACAACATACCGTACCTCTTCCCTTTTGTAGCATGTCAAGTTTCATTTAAAAATGTAACAATAAAGAATTATATGAATATTGCTCAAAAGGGATGAGAAATTTGTATTTGTATTTGTTCTCTAGAGCAGGAACATTGACTCTTCTACTCAACTGAGTGCAGGTGTGTTCAAACACACCTGTACAGATTAGAGAAAGCCTTTAAAAGGCTTGGTGCATTTGAGACAAGCTGGTAGTTTTTGGTTCCTTATTTAACCTATAGTTTTGTTCCTGCGTTTGTTTCCTGTGTTCCCTTTGATGCATTATTTATTTGACCTAAAAATCATCATTCCATCATCACTCATCATCACCACCACCATATCTGTTCATGTTGCATCATGCCAGCCAAGCAAATAAATAACAGCTTTACAATCTGATCGAGCCTGGTCCTAATTCCAATGCCCGTGTGCTAAAGACAATAACCCGCAACCTACACAATTTCTTCAGGGAATTTCTTCGTGTTTGTGTGTGTGTGTCCATCCGTCACCAGCTAACCTCCGGCACCGTTAAGCATTGCACTTGTTTACAAGAGGGCCCACCTTGTTCAATTCATCAAAACATTTAAAGACGTACAAATAGACACTTCTTATAGTCAAAGAACAGAACAGGAATTCATCATAAAGGAGGTAAAAAGGGAAAAGAAACATATACAGTGAGGGGAAAAAGGGATGGGCAGTGGGGGGGATTCCGATTTTTCTGTGATGTTTGAATCTGTTTGTGCTTGGGCTCACTGAATCACAAAAAGTGATACTGATCAAGGATCCCCAATAAGCTCCTTGAGAAGGTTTGGCAAGTTAATTTGCTAAATATATATTTTTATTTTATAGAAGACAGTACAATTGGTATTTGGAGTATAGGGCTGTGTTATCTCCCCAGATAACCGTGCAATTCGGTTGTAGATATATCTCCAAACTGATTCAGATGGGAATCCAAAGCCGACTGTACATATACAGTATTTGCCAGTATTGTAAAAATGCTGAGAAACCCAGCATGATGCTATTGTTCTGCATCCTGTTGTCCATGAATGAAGGTATTATGTGCACAGGAGTTCACACAAAGTTTGCAGGGGAGATTATGGAGGGAATTCTGAGCAGCAACACACAAGGGTTATTGAGCTAATTCCTCAACAACGTTGCCAAAGGAGTGTTAGGCTATGTGAGTGAGCAGTGCAATATGTGTATATTTGCATGGTGTGTGTGTGTGTGTGGGTATGTTGATTATCCATATATGTGGGTGGATGGAGATGTTTGCAGACAGTGCACATTCCAACAACAGCCTCCTCTGACTGTGTTATGAATCGATTCATACCCCACATTATGCAAACATAATGGCATCAGACTTAGCAATGCCAAAGTTTCATCTGCAACATAATTATGAGTAGACTGGAATGCCACTGCCTGGTGGTATCAAGTAAACATTAGGGTTTCTAGCAGCAACCCTACAGTGTGTGTGTGTGTGTGTATATATATATATAATATATATATATATATATAATTTTCTCTGAATGACTCATATTAAATATTCAGCTGTGCTGCAATAACACAAAAGTGTTTCCCCACTGAAGAATAAAACTCCCGACAGCCAGGGTTATATCCAGGATTTCTCAGGGATCTCCAATACGTTTCTGGCAGTGGCTGAATTATTTGCATTGCCCCCTCCAGGTACTTTCATCCCTAGCCTGACAGCTCGCCACACGCTGGGGAGTGGTAGCTTGTGCTGTTGCCTGGACAACAGATCACTAGATTACAGGTCAGGGGAGAGGGAGAGGGAGAGAGACAGACAGTGAGTTTTACCAGGTAAAATGACGAAAAGATTCATATTAAATTACTCAACTCAACTCAACTTTATTTATATAGCACATTTTACATGACCAGGTCAGCCAAAGTGCTGTACAGGTTAAAAGAAGCAAATTGTTTATTTTTGTCCTACACAAATTCCCATTGACAATGAATGAATGATAAGAGCGCCCCTCACTTCACACGGGTGTGATTTTCTATATACAGTGTATATTTGTACGTCTCTAAATGTTCTGATGAATTGAAAATTCGTCCACAGTAACAGTTTTTGTATTGATTTGTGCTTTCGTTTGAAATATACCCATTCTGCATACTGTTAATAAATACTTCAATCGGGGCCCGGGGCACGGTGGCACAGTCTCTAGCGCCTCACAGCTAGAAGGTCCTGGGTTCAATTCCCGCTGGGGATGCTGTGGGCGCTGGGGGTGTGTTTTCTCCTCCACATCATCAGTGCCCATACCTGAGGCGGGGTTGGCAAAAGGGCCTTTCTGTGTGGAGTTTTCATGTTCTCCCCATGTCCTCTAGGGTACATGGGGGAAAAAATCACACCCGTGTGAAGTGAGGGGAGCTCTTATCGTACATCATCATACTGGCCAATCAGAATGCCTGTTGCCTGTTTTGCCACAAATGTACGTCATATTTGGCAGACATTTGACCTAATTTCTTCTTTCATTGTCAATGGAAAATATTGAGACGTGTGGGGTCAAAAGCTGTATATAGGAGGGCCTGGCACACCTCAAAAACATGCAGTAATCCTGGTCTCTAAACTACCTCCCCCTGGCCAGCCGGGGCGCCTGTGCAGGGGAAAGAACTGGTCGGAATAAGGTGTTCCTTCCACGCACTACGTCCAACCGGGGAAACTCCCCCCTTTCAGGTGAAGAAGCGGCTTGGACTCCTCATGCATAGAAGGAAGCATGAGGTCAGTCCGTTGCTTCCCCAGGTTGGCAGAGGACGTGCAGCGCCCAGGATTACATTAGATAATTGACACTGGGTGAAAAAATGGGTTGCAACATCATAAAAAAATTGATAAAAAGAAAAATACTTCAATCAATCAGAGAGACAGAGGGTAGACTACACATACTGCACGTCATGTCTGAGAATGAGTGAATAGGGGAAGCACGCACACAAACATCCCCCTCTGAGAGGGGGGATGTTTGTGTGCGTGCGTGTGTAAGTAGCAGAGAGGGGCCCTCTCTGCTACTTATACTGACGCATGTGGCACAAACGTTACGCAAAGCTTGGCCACCCTCTCACAGGCCCAGAATTCGGCCAATAACAGCCAATCACGTTATGCACAGACAATTTGGCATAGACAATACAGATGACTCTCCTCTGCCCTCTCCCCCCCTTCCTCTGCTCCTCCTCCTCCACTTATATAGGTTCATGTGGCGAAAAAAAGTTATGCAAAGTTCTAGCGCCCGGAATCGAGCCAATCACAGAGTCACGGAGTGACTTTCCAGCCAAGCACAGTGTAGAATGACACAACATCCGTAGCCAATCACCAATGATTGGCTAGTCAATCACCACCGATTTTAAAGACAAATGATTGGCCAACAACACACCCTCCAGTCAATCACCTTGCGGCATGACGCTGATGACAGCACCCATTTCAACCAATCACAGCGCACAAAACGGGCTTCACAGTGTAGGAATCCAGCCAATCACGGCGAAAGTTGACATACTTTTGCAATTACATGATGGGAAGATGCATGTTACTAACTGTATCTTACTTCATGCCATTGAAGGTCTCAATGTTTAAACGTATGACTCTCTCTGGTCTGGATTGTATATCTGTTTCTCAATGTTATGTTATTGCAATAACTCAGTGTATCTTCGGGGGATATTATTTCTTGTCATTATTTTTCTCATAACATCTGAATCTATTTAACTTTGTACATAGTATGTAACATAATACATAAAAAAACATTACAAAAAGTAAAACAAAGAAAATGAGACGAGTGCACATAGTGTAAAGCACTTTTGGCCACTCAAGTGGCCACCTGGACAAGTGGGCACGTGGACAAGTTGGCACGTATCGTGGACAACTAACTGGGCACCTGAACGAGTGTGCACAGTTGGATAGTGAGGGCTGCATTGCGACCCGATCTCTAGATGTTCAGGCCCGAACCTCTAGTCTCTATGAGGGTAAAAAAGTGTTTTAGGCTGCTGTTGCACATTACATCACTATTTTATGTAAATGTTGTGTTCCTGTCCGTAGAGACACATACAGCTTTAGTCTGGCTGGTTACATATTATGTGCCGCTACCTGCACTGACTGATAGTTTTTAATAACACGAACCACCAGTGTTAACATATTTAACATGCATGCGGGCTGGTGGGGAGGGACAGCATTCTCTTTCTATAGCACTAAATGAAGGGGGATAAATGTCATAATTTTGGTAACGATGTGTGTCATCATGCTTCATTAACCAGACTTATCAACCAGCTAACAAAAACAATAATCGATGACATTTTTGTTGTGTGCGAATAATGGACAATAATAAAACAATCTCTGGCTCTCTGACGACTACTTTACCCACATTTACAGATTGAACAGAGTGAAGGAAGGGCAAGCTATAAATTTATGTTTGTCCAGTTCATTTAGCTGATCGACCCCAACAATGCTAGAACAAGTTCCGCAGCCAAGGTGGTTACAAGATCACAGACAACAGTGGCAAACCAACTGTTCTTTTTAGACACTAAAGAAGAAAACAGAGAAACCCTTTTTATGTCTAAACTCAACACTCCTTTGCACCTACAAAGACTGTGTACTAGTCATCAGCGAGAAATAGCATTCCATTTACGAAACATGTTGCAATTTGGTTATTGTGGAATTCCCCTCTTCATAACATGCAGCTTTTCCAGATAAGAAAGACCAAACATATAAACAAACCAATTTTAAACTGCACTTTCACATTGTAACACAAAAAGGACTACAAGACGGTTATGCACTTCCAGCCAAGGTTTTATCTGTTTTCAGGAGAGTAGGTTCTGATGTTTCTTTTCAGCAGTGAGGTACACAGGCCCTGACTGGGATGCGCTGACAAAACAGACAAGGTCAGGACACACTCCCCCAGCTATGGTATCTGCGATCACATTCCATCATTGTGTAATGGTACCAGCTGAATTCTAAAAGTGGGGGAGGACAATGAGGACTAAGAAAGAGAATGCGTGAGCACTAGCGACGAGAAAGAGATTAATTGGAGGCCGAGAAATGAGAAGCAAGAAAATAATGAAGGGTGCACGGCCACGGAAAGAAGTGTGGAGAAAGGAGAAGTGGATAAAAGTGATGTGGCAGTGGCACACGAGAATATTGCCGATGTCGTGCAGAAACCATTGACCACAAATCTCCATCTATCTATGGTCCAGGGTCCATATATGCAGCTGGCATATTCTGACATCATATACTCCATATTTGGCCTGACAAAGAACTCCATATATGGGCATAAATGGGACACAGACATAACTAGAACTGCACTCTGTCGAGTGCCTACTTTCGCTTTGCACACAAGTAGGCCATAAATGACCTACTAGTGCACAAGCAGAGCGTGCAAGTGCTGTCAACTGCTACGAACTTTCAAATTGGCTGCCTCTTTTTATATTACTCGTTTTATTTTCTGTCCAAAAATCATGCAAATCGGTACACAGTATCTCTATAGAATATAGTCATGTGATCAAGATTAATCTGTTCGGTATTTCATATTACATTACAAATTTTGCAGGATTGACCCATTTTGAACAAAATGCCTCAAATTATGAACGCAGAGTGCAATTGGAGGGAAATTTTGCACGCACATTCCTACTAGGCTGAGGAATGAATCCCACCCTTTTCACATTGGCCTATTATATATGCTACCAGCATGTGGACTTTTACAAGACAAAATTCCTCAAATCATGACTGAATGTCGAATGGTATAAGAAGAAAAGGCACCCTTTTCACAATGGCCTATTATAGCTGCACCAGGAGTGGATTCCCCCCCCCCTGAAACATTCATATTTTGGACAAAGTTGGTTTCTGCCTGACAGCACAGATATGAAGGAATATGAGGGAAATCAGGAGACAGACTATAACACTATACTCTCCAATAGTGTCACAGTGACATGAACGTGTAACTGGTGAGATGGCACCCTCAGTGCTAAACCTCCTCTACACACAAAGGATATGTTTTTTCTCTTCTTTTTCACAAAACTGTTATTTTTTTAAACATTATTTGATTGATTGAAAATTGTATTAACAGTTTGTAGAATGGGTACAGTTTAACGAAAGTACATGTCAATACAAAAACTGCTACGAGGACAAAACCAAAAAGTTTTCAGAAACCCGTCCACCAGTGACATCATCGATGGGGAATCTAAGCTAATAGAAACTGCAGGCTTTCTAGTCCTGAAAAGTTGCAATGCGAAAATGGATGCCATCGTTCTCACGATAACATTTTTTGTAAAAACAATCTTAAAACAAAATCTGCCTAACGATGATGTCACTGTTGGGCGAGTTGCTGAACTGCCCACAGCCAGTATTGTTAGTGCTCATGTTTAGCCTATACTACTACACTTGAGTGGTGCTGTACCAATGAGAAAGACAAATTACAGGGTGAAGGCCTATTCATACTCCAGTTTTAGGTGATAAGGTGACCACCGAAAACTAATATGACGTCACAACAGTCACCGCTCACACAAACACATCTCTCTGTTTGTACTAACCACCGTTTCGGTGGTCACCCTATCACCTAAAACTGGAGTCTGAATAGGCCTTTAGCCTACTGTGTCTCAGTCATGGGTATGACTGTAGTAGTTTGGCTCTTGGAAATGCTAAAAGGGTGGATGTGAGAAAAGAGATCAAACGCAGCCTCTGATGTGAAGAAAGCAACCATCCCTTTCCCCGGAGTTGATCATAACCATGGCAGTGCTGTAGGCTGTCCATTTTTACATTGATATATAGTTGATTGATGTTATTTACAGCACTGTAACCCTCCTATAGTTACAACTTGATAGCATTACTCCCTTTGTGTACATGACACAAATTAGGCCTTGTTGTGAAATTACTAGTGACATCACATAACCATGCTGAGTACATAACATGATTTGATTTAGCAAATGGCAGAAAGCTAATTCAAAATGACCTAAATTGGAGTCATGAATGACTCAAAATGATTTTGATTAGATGATGAATGATTAGATTTCTTAATTGGCAACATGCTTAGTGCTGCATGGTACAGAGCTGAGAGGAAAAACAATTAGTGAGCATCAGAAATCGTATATTCGAGAAAGCGTGACGTAAGGTTATTAAGAGATTAGCTTCACTAAGTTTCAAATCATCATAGACCTACGCTTTGTTCGTTGACTTTTTTTGAACAAAGTATTTTCAGTGAGAAGCAGTAGGGGACAGATTGAATCCCTCATGAGTCATGTGTATTCATATTTTAACAGCCCCCCCCCATTTCACAAAACTGTGCTTTCTGATTAATTCCCAGCCTAAAAAACCTACATCTTGTAAATTGTCATTTTGTTTTGACATTATGCCTATTTGATCATCGCTTGCGCTTGGCTCAGCTCAGCTCATCATTATGAACAATATGATAGCTGTACAGAAAAAGAGGCCCATTTCTGCATAGTCCAATCCTATTATACATCATGCCATGATCTGTTGCTCTTTCGCAATGTGATCAGGACTGTAGGATATTATACTATTCATTCTTCATGTTACCTCAATACCTCAAATTACATTTACTCTTTACTATTGCCTGCTACAGGACATACTATTCCCATGTGGAGGCTGCCTTCTTGTGGTTCTATTACCTTACTGCAATATCATAGAACACATTACATTTCTACTTTCTCAGAATATACGGTACATTTTGTCAGTTGTCTATGATGCATCTATGACATATGACTATTTTCAGAACCCCATATACTTCCACTATAAAATCTAAGTGAAATGTTTAAAAACACAACATATTGCCGTTTCTATCTCCTGAAAAGTAACTTCCACCCGACAAAAGCTCTTGCAGCGCCACACCGTAAAACTAGATGTTACAACTTTAGTTCTGAATTACAGTTAAACATATTAGTATATTATTACAGACTGACTGTACATTTATTGATAAACTGTTTTGTTACAAAAATACATTAAGAAATACATTAAATAATGAGATATAGGGAGAAATTCAGAACAACGAACGATAGCGAATGCACCTCCTGAACAAAATGTTGGCACTGAGTTCTAGAACAAAATAAAATTAGACAAATCTAGATCTAATACAAACACCTGTAGATTACCGTCCAGTTTCACTATCTCTTGTTTTTGTTCTGAATCCTTCTCCTCAGCACCTCGTCAAGGATCAGGTCAGACTCTTTCACATCTCCGTTCCCACAGCCGACAACAGGACAGCTAGAAAAGAGTTAAAGAGGAATGGTTCTGTTAGCAATGGAATTTCCTGTAGAATTAATGGATAGATGATAGATCATTGGGCTACTCAATCTCTCAAGACTGTTAACAGCAGAAACTGTAACCACTGCCCTAAACATGTAATGTTGTTTGCAGGAATCAAACACAGATGCACATGGGAGGAAGTGGAGGACGACCTAGAGAAGAAAGGGGAAGAGCCAAACCGAGTTTTCTTCTTCTGGCTGTGTCTTTTCCTGATCATAAGCAGGATGGCTTCTTCATCATAGGTGTGGTTACACTTCTTATTCTTCATTGGTTTCACCATTTCCATCTGGGAAAGAAAATAATGATTATCCAAAGGTTTTGGACATGATTTCCAGCCGAAAGCAACAATAATAACTACACTAAAAAGGCAAGAACATCATTCATTTTTTGTTCTAATAATAAACAGCATATTAAAAGGCCTAAACGGCCATTACGTTAACTAAACACCAAACACAATAACGATAAGGTTCCACAGTAATGAACGATAACATTCTGTAAACAGCACTGGACAGTCCAGCTACTGTATGTCAGAGTTCGCACACACACACACACACACACACACACACACTTCGCTGTCATTATAGTTGTGGTGCGGAATCGGTCATCAACTTCAGTTAGTTTTAAATGACATCGACTACATTATTGTGTTATACTGTACTGCTCAGTGTGAATGGCTCTTAAAAGAAAATGTGATAATGAATAATTCCATTTAACCACAATTAATTGTAATTATGTGCTTTTTCTGAGGCAACCTACAGTCACATGCTATTCATAGTCTATAACAAAACATGACTTAAGCTATATGTCCGTCTACCTGTGTGAGTATATATACTCTAAGGTCTACCTGTGTGAGTATATATACTCTAAGGTCTACCTGTGTGAGAGGGTCTACCTGTGTGAGAGGACATGACTTAAGCATTATGTCCGTCTACCTGTGTGAGTATATATACTCTAAGGTCTACCTGTGTGAGAGGGCAAGTTAAATTGACTTCGCTCTGAGTCACAGCAACGTCAACGTCCTCATCCGTCTCTTCTTCTGCTGCTGTGGCTGAAAACACATCGTTATCATTTTCAAATGACAAAATTATAATTATTATTAACGTTTGCGTCTCCAGTCTGGAAAAAAAACACCAGACCTTCAAGCAAACTGAGGTAAGATTTGATAAACAGTAAATTATATATATATTCCTTTACATTAATTCATACGCATTAATGATAAATTGACCACATATCCTGTTAACTATGGTGTCTGTCCCCCAAGGTTGGTGCTTGGCCCACCTAATCTTCTACTTCAGTGTTGTCAATCTACCACTATGTATACTACATATATTCACAAATCAAAACTATTTGTGAAGTGTATCTATCTATCTACACTACAGTATGTACAGCAACACTCACCATTCTCTACAACAAACTGCACTAAATAAATCACCCCCACTTGCCCAAATGTGATGACTTCCTCACATTTGTGATGACGGCTATGGCCGTTTTAGCCAAGGGGCCAGTGAGGCAACGTTGAAGCACTGGGCCCTAGTTGTAAGAGGAAGGACTGCAGGCGGACCCGTGTATTCATGACGCGGAAACCCCGTGCAGCTGGGCTTTAACATTGAGCGCTCGGTTGCACTTACGCATTTGGGCACCAAAATTTGGTGCCCAAATCGAAAAAAGGCGGAAGTAGACGGTCCTTCTGGGTGCTTCAAAACGCAACGAGCTTCAAGATTTTGTCTTATAGGCTGTTAACGGTACCATCACCTATTTTAGATTTTTTTTCAATATGTTCCACCACTGGGATTTCTTCTGGGACTTGTAATGTTGTTACTAATATACAAAAACTGTTGAAAGCACTTATGTTGCAATTTGTTTGGGTAAATTTCTCAAAATGCCTGCACTGGATATAATGAACAAGAAAGGGAAGCCATTTGCAGAGTTGGATGACCCAGAATCATTGGCTTCACGATTTTGCATTTTTGGTGGATATAACAGAGCACTTAAAAATAAAATTGCCTAATGTTAACATGCAAGGCCACAGAAACATTATTAAGGAAAACTACAACAGCATCCGTGCCTTTCAAATTAAATTAGGTTGGGAGATGCAATCTCAGAGCAATCAAGCTCATTCACTGGCCCTCTCTGCAGTCTGTGCGTGTTGCTCATGGGAATAATTATAACAAGGACAGGTACATGGATAAAATAATTGGCTGAAAGTGAGTTTCTGAATAGTGTCAAATTACTCAGCTTGAGAAGGAAATATTGCTCTTTTGGATGTTCACAGTTCACCATCAATGCAGCATAAGATGAGCTGGAGGAAATTGTAGTTCTGTAACTCGGTTTTTAAAACATAAGATGTCAAATTGGGTCTGGAGGATTCATTCTATCAATACCTAGGCTGGAACCAAAGTAAGATGACAGACTTTGCCTTAAAGATTGTTTGCACATTGACCATAACATATCTTTGCGAGCAGTCTTTCTCCATAATGAACATTAACAAATTCATACTGCGCTTGCAAATGAATACATCTACAGTAAATTACATTATTAATTGAAATTCACAACTGCCCAGAAACTGGGCTGTGATGTTTTTAATGTCAGGTGTCTAGAAGCAGCATGAGCAAGTGAGAAATGTGACACTTTAAGGTGCACTGCCACTGTGACATGTAAACAAAACTCATAATAAAATATTGAGCATAGATATTAAAAGAATAGATGCCTCATTGGCCGCTGCAGTTCGTCGGAGCCATGTGCGTCGAAGGAGGGGCGGAACAATTTACACTGGGGGAGAAAGTACGGCGGAAGTGTGGAAGACACACTACGTCACGCTGCCACTCAAGTGATTACTGGTTAATCACAGCGCATCTTTTCCGGGACTTGTCAGAACCGAACATGCACTCTGTGGCGCATGCTCATGCTTCCATGGTGCTTCTCAAGGAATCTCTGGCCCTCCCTTGAGCACACACGCTCCAGAGCCCTCCCTTGAGCACATGTGCAACAGAGCGTCTACCTTTATATGTCTATGATATTGAGTGTGATAATACTGTGATTCATGGGTATTTTTGACTATTCTGTTACTGTAAATGTGGTCACTTCAAGGAAATTCAGGCTTCCAAAAATTGGGTGCAGTTGTGTAGCCAACATTTATAATTTGTTTTAACAGGTCTACATTTGTACTATGTCTGCAAAGGTTTGATTTAAAATGCTTTAATGGAAAGGGTGAAGCTCCCAAAACCTAGGCTATGACTGAAATAAATGTAAATCATATGAAGGCAACCGATCTGTTCCATGACCTAAAAAGGTTGTTTGACACCCATCCAGTGGTTCAAGGACCACCAAATACATGAAAATATTTGAGAATCACTGGTCAAAAATAGCTGATAAAAAGTGGTTACATTAAAATTGTTCCTAATTTTAATGAAAGAACCCTCTCAAGAATCCCCACTTTTGAGAACCGGTGCTCTAGTCTACATGCTCCCACTTGGACACGCTGTAATGACAAAAGACAATATTTGCTGCCACCCTCTCCACTAGCCGCAATTTGCAAAACTAGATATTTTATAATGGATTGAATCTACAGTTGCAACCAGTGGTGTAATGCTCATAGAACGCAGTACCACGGCATGGTACCAATACTTTTTCACACTCTCGCAGGTATGCCACGGTATGGTGCACGCTAAAACGCGTCCCCTAAGCTTAGCGTCTGTTGGGCAACCCAGTCAATGGAGCTCTTGCCCAGGCTAGGCTGGGCTGCTGAAAGACAGGAGGTGAGAAAAGAAATCGGCTACTCCAACAACAATATAAATTGCTGTAATGCAAGCTTGGATTATGCTCTTTCAATCTGCAAAGCATTTGATTCATACAATTCCACCGTAGACATGTTATGAGCTACTTTCTGTCCAGAAATTCCGTGCAGGTGATTATTTTTTCGAAATGTTGGAGTTTGGTTTCACTGAACGGCCCTGCGTACCACCCGTTTTGAATTTGCACATAATGTAAGAGGCAGCAGCACGATGCATTAATGAAAACGAGTGCTTCCAAACACCAACACTTAGAAAAACCTTAACCCCTCCTACGTTGCTCTACCAGCCTACGCCCTCCGATACCTCAGCCTTATTTGATTGTTTAGAATATATAGAGTTTAGAGTATAGTTTAATATATTATTAATAATGTAGATATACATTCTGCAGTTCTTACCATGGAGAGACCTTGAGATCATGGCTTCCTTGAAGGCAGCCACTTTCACATGGCGTCGCAGGTCGTTATCAGGAAGATTGTGTATTTTCTCTGTAAACTGTTCTCTCACAGCGGCTGATAGCCTGAACATTGCCTCTGGTGGCTGCTCACGAGCCTACAGAGGGAAATAAATGTTTTTAAACTACTCCACAAGTATTGATAACAATTTACTCTGTAACATATAATTGCCATAAGCACCAAATATATTTTTTTTTAAGGCAGGGTGACTTATTCAATGGATGAGGAAAACAATTAGTCAGTCAAATGTCACCTCTGTAACCTGCTGTACAGTGTCAACAAAGTAGTTGATGTCTCTATCCAGCTTGGCGCACTCCAACACCATGTCCTCCAGTTTCTTGATGCCAGATTTATCCTCTCCTGCTACAAAATGAAAGTGGCAATGAATGAATATGTGGCCGATGCAGATGAAATGCATTGTCTGCACATTGTGCACGGCTAAAAACTGACAGCACATATAGTAACACGAGTTGAAGAATACAATGAATAGAGAACCATGTCGCCTATAAGCATTACTGTGAAAGATACGCATAATGAGGGACTTCAGTTGCTAGGGGAGGGGATATCCCTGGTAAGCACTGACTGGACCAGGGCTAGGGGAGGGACAGATATAATTTGCTCTGGTTGAGATCGGGGTCAGTTTATTTCGTGTCAGCTACTGATATTCACCAACCAACACTGTAACAGGAGGAAATACAGTTGGACCTGCGTTTAAAATGAAAAATAAATAATAAATGGGCATTGTTTGAGCGAACTACTGACATGTCTGAGAGATATATGAACTTAAGTTTAACTTACTGTCGGCTTCGGCCAGGTCCATAGCCACGTCTGTTAGAATGTCCATTCCAGTCCCAATATCCATCTGACATTGTTTCAGACTGTTCACAGCAGCTTTGACCGAGCTTAAAGTCATGATCACACACACCTCCTGTTAGGTTACTTGAGTTTAGTAGAAAATGTTCGACAAGCCTCGCACGCTGACTCTTGTTTGCTTGCAACGAATAGTAGTGCAAAACAACTACCCTACTAGCAATGTATAAGTGGAAAGTAGTACTCAATAACAGTCTTATTTGATGTTCATTTTAAGTATAACTTATTACAGCCATTCTTGCAGCAAAATGAGCAAAAGCAGGAAGACCCGGGAACAATATGAACGTCTCGGTGCGTAAGTTACGTACGGAATGCGTCATCAGTATAAACTTCCGTTTAGTTCTATGGTCCAAAATAAAAGCTCTGAACCCGAGCCAATATTATAACCGTCTAGTCTAAATCTATGCCCTCTCTATCTATGTACCGGCGGTATATAACTCATTGACCCAAACATGACTTTACATTATTAGCCTTTTGCAGAAAGTAATTAAATAATAACGGAAACAACAAAACAGAATGATTAGGTCAGGAATTAAGATTTATATAAAAAAAACACTGAATTTAATTTAGGCATTGCAATGGCACAAAGCAACAGTACAGTAGGCCTACACAATGTTGGCATAAATTGGTTATTTAGTAACGTTTTTATATCAATTTACAATTTTATATTAATGCTTGAAGACACTATTGGTCAAAAAAATTCTTGAGTAGAAAATCAACAGACAAAAGCATAAATGTCATCAGTCCTGGTGACAATTAAAGCTTGATCTTCACAGTATAGTCCTGAACTCGTCAAAGATGAAACTGGGCACATGGGCTTCAGCCACCTTTAGAAAAACAGAAACAAGAAATATACATTTAAACAACGTCTGCTAATCATTTCATCCATTGATCACGCGTGAGTGTATAGTCTATGTGTGTGCATGTCGCGCAGGGCCAGGGAATAATTACCGTCTGATAAAACCTAGTGTCCTAGACTACAGCACTGCCTACAACATATGACACACTATATTAAAAAGTACAAGGTTCTGGGTGACCCGATAGCCAAGCAGTTAGGGAGTCAGGGACGGTGGTCACTGGTGCATATCATGTGGGTGCAAAAGGCCCTGATCAGCGAGCAAGTTTTGATTGATTGATTTAATATATTATTAGACAATATAAAAATGCAAACAGCACAAGGTAGTCAGGAATTTTGGTCCAAAAGCATTTCCGAAGACCTTGCGGTCTCGTTTCCATTCAGGTCCCATGTACTCACACATATACAGTCATGAACAATAATCTAAAACAGCAATCGATCACCTGCTCTCCCTCTGACCTGCTGACAAGTGAAAATTTAGGCCTGTTTTAAAGGAGGCCAGTGATTTGCTTGTTTTATGGGAAGACGGCAGAGCATTCCACACCTGAATAGCAGTGCTGCGGAAGGTGAATTTACCCATATTTGTGGGTGGCACCAGATCATTGTTTCCGCTCCCTCTAGTATTGTGGCTGTGGGTTCTTGGTTTGATTCCCGACTGGTCGGGCAATTTGGTGCATGGTTCCTGTCACTCTAATTGTCAGTCAATAAAGGTTTAAAAATGTCATTTGGAAAATGGTGCAGTTGTAAATGTCAAACCTTGCGTGGCAGTTTTGTGTACTTCACATAGTCCTCCAGAAACATCAGAGCTCCCACAACATCAGCAGGCATGTCAGGGATCTTCTGACTGCAGTGGAATTGAAATACCGGTAAATAACAAAATATGAATTGAGACAAATTATTAAATATACTTTATAGTACTCAAGATCAAATTAAATGTATACATGATAAACAAATCAACTACTAAACTTTCAATGGCATGACAATGAAGTTTAAATTGTTTTAAAGTATTATACATTTTGAATAAAGTGATCAACTTTAAATCAACTGAAAATGTTCTGTAATATTAGCAATATGTCCAAAATAGCAGTTTTGCTACCTTGTACACTGTTCCATTATGGAACGGATGAATTGACCAATGAGAGCCAAGAACTGCTCCGTGTATCTGGAGTGGAACTGCTTGAGAAGGGTGACAAGGCCCAGTACCAACGGAGCCCAGTCCACTGGGTCTGCAGCCTTCCTGCACGTCATGCCTAGTGAAATGAGAGACGGAAAAACTCTGGTGATTCATTTGGGTTACAGACTTACGGTATTATAGCTCCAGTTTATGCAGCGATGTCCCCCGACTGTAAAATAGTGGGTGGCGTTCCTTGCAGGAACATTGAACGGTGTAAAGTTGATGAAAATCAATTTGTGTGTATTATGCTTTAGCCCAAAACAGCAAATATGAAATTATATTTATAAATGAGTATTAAGATTTAAGGCACCTGAGATATTAGGACTAGATCTTTTAATAGGATTAATACAAGTATCCAGGTTTAATCTTGAACAATCCTTTCTAAGGCCCCCTACACACTGCACGATATTTGCTCCAATTATGCTGTCGGGGAGCTTTTTTGGTGCTTGCCGACAAAACCCCCGACCTGATGCAAGATCGGGCTTTGATCGGCAAGGTTTTGCTCGCTGTGTGAAAGGCTCTGCGAGAAGATCCAACGGCGATAAATGCGCTGGCCGATGCCTTGCCGAGAGTTTCTGAATATCTAGCAGGTTTGATATTTGACTCTCTCACCGACTGGACATATCAGCAGTATGAACAGGGTTGCGACCGCACACCGAGACTTTAAAAGTCCTAAAATGTGTAGGGGTAGGGGCCATTAGGAAATACACTGAATGTTATCAATCAACTCATAAATAGTTGGTGAAGTTCCTACATAAAAGGTCATCATTATTGAACCCCATTTTGCCATTGCCAGAGTGCTAAACATGATAACACAACTAATACATTAACTTATCAAGAGTATTTATAGCTGAAATCCCAAACTGACTTATAATAAATACTCACTCACCTTGATTTTTACTATACTGTAGTTTAGGCAGTTGAGCAATGATAAATAGGAAGTTGATGATTGGGAAATAGGGGAGGCGCTTCGTGGTGATATAAATCTGTAAGATACGTCAAGAAAAATAACAGTTAGACCTAACTTTCATTCACTATTCTTCTTCTTAAAATGAATATTGAAATCAAGATTTGGGTAAATGTCCAATATCCAAACCTTGTTGAGTGGATTGTGGATGCCAGCACCTTCCAGGTAGGCAGTGATCTCATACAACAAAGTGTTTTCCTCCTTAGGGTAGGGCAGAGAAGGGTCCTGGTAGTGAGCTTCAATATCTGCAAGGAGAGACCTAAAAAAACAGTTTTGTGGTATCATCTTAATTTTTAGGTTTTAACGTGCTTATGTCGTACCTCAGGACAGGCATTGCTGATGATGCCTCTTCTAGATATGCTTTGGCCACAGAATAGCTTGCTGGCGCTGCAGTTAACGTCTATAATAAATTGGGCTGATTGGCAAACATCCCAACTGACCGAGAGGGTCTGTACTTGGCCTATTATTATGACATGGTTAATATAGTTAAGTCATATTTCTGCGTCCTATAATAAAAATGTCTGCACTTTGGCCATTAGTGTGTGCGGCCACTTCGTCTTTTAAGCATGGTAAGTGTGACCTTACCATGCAGGGAGTTGTGTGACTGAATTGCTGTAGGCTACTAATTTCGATAAAAATAAATGCCCATAAAAAAAGACAGTACCATAGACTGACAGGAATGGGGAGATATTTGACTCTGAACACCCTCTAGTGGAGGAACACCACGTATTGATTAACATGAGTGACAAAAGGGAGCATGCATATGTGAAGTTACAGTAAATTAGGTGAGACTTTACTTGTTTAGGTTTTCCAGAGCAGCAGCCAGGTGTTTAGAGTCAAACTTGCACGAGTAGTTCAGCTCATTGGCTATCTGCTGTCTGAGAATTTGCATCTGGCCAACCTGCAAAAAACCGGTATGCTACTTTTAAGATTTAATGTTACATGGCATGACCTTGTTATAACTGTAGATTACAGCACACAGTAGAAAGTTAGAAGAAATAACTCAATTCAGTTTAGTACAGTACTTGCATTTAAGTCAAATATATCTATTTGTCTATTGATGAACATACTAACAGAGACCATACCTTCATTATTGCCTCCAAATATGACCCCCAGATCTTCTGTGTTTTGGCCACAGCATTGGCATACACTTTGCTAGCATTAGCTAACAGAGAAAGACAAACATAAATGAGGTTGTTTAATGACTGATTATAAGATTATTATTAGTATACGATTCTTGGTTATTGTATTTTCGCTAAGCCAATTACCTACCCACAATGCCCTTCACTGGGTTGACAGCAGACAGCATGGCCTTGAAGACATCCACCACAGCTTTGTCCTTCAGAATCACCTTCTGAATCATCATTAGGAAATTCTGATGGGAAAAATGGTTTTATTCCGTCTGCCTGCAGTTTATTTCTGACCGCTCGCTCCAACCAAAGTTTAAGTACCATCTGCTCCAGCAAAATGTCCTTAGGGACGCATATACAGAAACACACAGAATGGCCATTACAGCACCACAGACAGTGACACAGTGGATTGGGTTTACTCCATAACGTGAACCGTGAATGCTGAACTAACAGTTCAATATCGTGAATTTTGTGTACCACAGCTGAGATAGACAGACACCACTTGTAAGCTTAACATCCGTATGCAGAGCTTAAAACAACTAAAAGCAAGCTGCATGAGTTTTATTGCTGCAAAGTAATGTTCTTTGAGACAATGCGTTTTTCCCTTGAAAGGCAGACAAGTCTGAATATAAAAGCTTTATTATTATTTTGAAGCAAAAACAGAGTTTACAACCAAATCGTGTGCTAACTGAAACGTTGTATAGGATCCCAATCTTAATCTACATTCTACACACTAAACAGACGATCCAATGTTGTGTTTTTGAAACCTACTTGGGTGTATTATTAATCAGGCTAATTACCTGCAGTTCCTTAACAATCATGAAGCAGAGTAGGCGATCCAGTCCGTTGAGGCCAAAGGTGCCCAGAGTGTCCTGGATTTCAGAGAACAGCCGGTTGTTGGTCACTTCCTGGTGGCTCTTCAGGTCATACCAGGTGTTCATCTGGTCAATGTAGCAGGTTACCCTGGGGATATTCAGGTGGAGCAATACTTACCCAACAGCTAATAAACAAGTTACCCTGGGGATATTCAGGTGGAGCAATGCTTACCACACAGGCAACTAATAAACACTGGCGATGTTCAGGTGGAGAAATGCTTACCCAACAGCTAATAAACACTGCAGGATCTGTAGAAGCTGTAAGCTTTATTCATAATCCAGTTTTCAGTGAAGAGGTCACCATCGAAAACTACAACATGACGTCACGCAGTGGTGGTCACCGCTCACACAACACATCTCTCTGTTTTTACTAACCACTGTTTCGGTGGTCACCTCTTCACCGAAAACTGGACTATGAATAAGGCTTAAGACTAAATGCTTAAAACTTCAAAACAAATCCCATTGTTTAGAAGCGAGGAGATCAATAAAGGTGTATTTCTGTGAAATAATTATGTGAAGCGCATCATTACACTGGGGTGTACCAAATGTATGAGCAATGATATGGATCAATTCGGCCGTCAGAAGCAGTCTAGTTTGCATCTGATATAGTGAGTCATTGGAAATAAAAATAACTAAAACAATATATTGTTAACAATAATAATATTAGTACTCTGAAGAATCTTACTTGGGATCAGTGATTCGGAGGATCTCTCTGCAGAGGCGCCCGATGAAGGTGGCAGACTCATCCACGGAGGGGAACTTGGGAATAGGAATGTGGGTGGACTGATGCACACTTTGCCAATCCTGGATCTAGAAATAGGTAAGTTGGGCAACCAGTCAAATAAGTCAAATCAACCACAGAAGTGAAATACAATGGCTCTTTGAAAACACAACCAACCATTTTTTTGGGGTCTAACCTTGGTTCTGAGGAAGCTGTTGCACTCTTGCTCTACGTTGTAGTTGATGATGCGCGACACCTCCTCCTGCCAAATCTTGAGACCATAGATACTGACATAGTCCTGGATGTACTCGAAAGATCTGTAAAAGCCATCCATGGTGGCTGCCATGTCCTTCAGCTTGGGCATCAACTCACTGGGCTAATGGAAAGAAAAGGTTTGATTTTCATTTCAGCACCTACTATAAATTATATAACTTTCTTATTCCCTGTTTTATTAGATTTTATCTTCTATAACAGGACCAGAAAACACTGATTCACATTATCCATGTCCTGGGATTAGTCAATAACCATTTGATATTACTAGTACTAATCAAGATGAAACCTGTCCATTGTAGCACAGATCAATAGATTTATATGACCTGCAAGATTACAGTAAGACTAAAAAAGAAAACATTAATGTTGACAAATTGTACATATTGTTTATTGTGAATTAAGTTAAGGGTATCAAGTAGGACTTTCCACGCAAAAAAACGATGTATAGAAAATTAGAAATATAGTACCTCTCAATCATCATTAATGATCCCGCTGTAAGTGTGGGCGGTGTCTGTATCTGCAGAGACCCTTCCGTCTACTATTCATTATAATTTTAAACAACTTAAGATGTCTGACCTTAGCTTTAGGGTTAAAGATGAGTCCTTTGTGCAGAGCATACGCCACTCTCCTCACCAGCTCCTTCCTGATGCCATCCTCTAGAAGCTTTTTAGGGTCCACCTAATGGCACAATAAAATATAACATACTATCAGTGAACTTTTTAACCACTATCGGAAAGCCTACACACAAACCGTGACTGCATGTTAGAGAGACAAGGTCCATAAACCATGGAATAAACATAGCTACAATTGCTAACTCATGTGTCATTATTAATAATACAGTTTGTATCCTCATCCTGTCCTATTTCTATTGGTCCTGTATTATCCTTCCTTGTTAGTTGTGTTATTTAGATTTAATAGATGCTGGTGTACTTGCTATCCTAATAATTAACTTTGTGTGTGCTATACACACGTTCTTAAATAAATACAAATACAAAGTAAAATAAATCTTAATATTTTGCAGCACATACTTGTTTTCTTAGAACTGTAATTCCTCAACCACTTGTCGACCACCGACTATTGTCGACAAACATCATGCTCACAGCACAATACAACATGACAAGTTGTGAACTCGTAGATCTGCTATTTTCAGCATGTGATATGACAGCATATTCCAAGTATTAATCAGTCATAAAGTTTGGAGCATTTACTCCAATCTTACACTTCTTAAGTCGCTCTGCATAGGAGCATCTGCTAAAATGCCTAACTTCAGATGATTACAGCATTTACCTTGATGATCCCAACCAGTGTAGTTTTCATCATCAGGATCCCCTCAGTGAAAATGGAGATAGCATGGGTGAGTTTCGCCACCTGTAATAATGTGAAACACAAACGGGATGTTTAGGCCCACACATAACATGATAATCTACCCGTAATCTATCAGATAGTCAAACAGGCACAAAGTGAGTATAGCAGCCCAGTAAATTCATCTTTTCAATTTAAAATCTAAATGTGCCTACAAGGGGAAATTGGAACATTTCATCTAGTAACTACTTTGTTGTAATGAGTGATTATATTTACCAAGTTTACTTCTCTGTTATATAATAATAAAATAGAAAATAATGTTTATATACTCGCAAAGATGTCTGTGTAATGACATAGTATAATGTCCGTGTCTGCATGGTAAACCACAACTTTAACAATATGCTGCTTCACCTCATAACGAGCCCCCAGCTGAGAGTAGTCCTTCAGCTTGTCCTTGTCCAGCCGTGTGGGCACCTCCATGATGTCATGGATCTGTAGTTTAATGATCTTGGCCAGGGAGGTGAACATGCTCTCTGGGATGATCTGCAGTACCTGCAAACGGGGGGAGGAAAAAGTACATCTGCTGAGCATGAACAGGAACGTCTGCCTGAAGGATTGGAGCTGCAACAAAAGATGCAGAAGCAGCTGGCTTATTAGCATGCTAGCTGATTAAACTTGTCTAGCGCAGTAGGATTTAACACTCCACCAGTGACAGTAACTCCCATGGGCAGATGACAGAGTAGTAGGGAATCATGTCTTCTGCCCTAAGACTTAGACTTAAGTTATGCATCTACAACATGGTAGAACAGATGTTTGAAGAAGCACTGGTCCAGCTAGTTCCAGATTTTGCAACTCGGGTTATGTGTATATTTTATTTAAGATTATATTATACATTATTATCATTAATGACATTAGAAAGAGAGATCAGTGCTGTAATACCGGTATGTAAATACTGGGTGAAATCATAGCCTTACTGTACCTTTCTGACATAAGCCACCAACTCTCCAGAATAGAACTGGGAAACACTCAACAAGTCAGGGCTGTTGGCCTGGTTGATACGCAGCAATGGAAGGTCCAATGCAGATGCCAGCTGGTCACAATAAAATAAAATGAATTAAAATGTATAGTATACTCCTGAAACTTCAACAGAAGAAAGTAAAAAATATCTAGACATGCCCACGTTTATGCAGTATCCGGTTCTAACCTTCAGAAACGTGGCTCTCAGTTTGGTGACCATGGATGGATTGACTCTAATGCTCTCTTGCATTATTGATGTGAAACTGCAAAGAAAAAAAACTGCTGTGATGAAAAGCGTGCAATATATATGAATTAATGCTTGTTTAATGTTCAACAACACCCCAACGCCAGCACATTGGTATTCCCGTATTTTAACAAGAACATTGTTCGTCCATGCATTGAACAGCTATCTGCCAAATATAAGCCTCTAAATAAATATATATTCAGTACCTGTCGATGATCTGCCATGCATAAGACAAGTCTCCTACTATCTGCATGGTAATTAGGACTTCCTCCTTGATGTTGATGGTACGGATCATCTGGTGAAGGAACTTTCTGGTGTCAGCCAGGAACTGACACACCTGAAGATTGGATTCCAGCTGATGGAACTCCTGGACCTGGAGACAAAAAGAGAAAAAAGATAACTGTAAACAATGCAGTTATCATGGATGTAAAGTAAACAGAGATGGAACTACACCGTTTAAAACAGGTTAGCGCCCATTACATTTCTAGCTAGTGAGGACAACACACACACACACACACACACACACACACACACACACACACTTTCCTGTTTTCACAAACCTTATATATACAGTACAAGCTAACATCACATTAAAAAGTGGGAAAACATCACTGCATGCCACTTACATATGTGCGCAAACCTGTGTACCAAGATCTGTACTGGGGACAGCTTGGATGATAGACCAGTATATTACTTACCTCAACCAGGGCCTGAATGAGCTGTACAGTTTTCCTGCCGGCAGCTGTAGAGTCCTCATAGTTCAGGGACTCAATCTGCTTCGAGATTTCTCTGAACCAGGCCTGTAAATTCTCTGTGGAGAGCAGGGCATTGAACAGCATTATGCCTGTGCTAGCTAGGAATACTGGAGAACTCGGGTCGCCGACTCTTCTTCATCTTTGCCGAGATTTCTTCCCCTTTCGCCGACTCTTCGTCACTTTCCGGTCCGAGTTCTGTCTGAGAACTCGGACGGAAAGTGACGAAGAGTCGCCGAAACGGGAAGAAATCTCGGCACTGGAGCGCGCATCTAGCTACTGCATGATGATCATGCACGCTGATCAGACAGCAGATCAATAAAAGCATGCAAAAGCATTCAGCTTTCACAAGTGTGCCCATATAGAGAAGGAAAATAATTAAGAATTCGGTGGCATTTCTCTCAGTCCCTGTCGCAGGGTAAACAAAACGTCATATAGCACATGGCTAATTGTACCGTGCCAGGGAGGAGGAGGAGGCGGAGCGGCTGTAACTTTCTCCAGGCCAATAATGGATTTAATCATTCCAAATAGGTCTCCATTCATTGCTACGGTCGACATGCTCGTCTCACTGTCACTCGCTTTTAGTTTTGACTAACGCAGGAGTTGGATAGTTGAGATTGTAGAGCTTGTAGATCTGTCTGTTTTTGCAGCTCCGGTGTCAGGGTAACAATAAGAAAAAATTATAGGCAGAGATGAAGTGAAGTTGAACAGCCAAGCAGCAGCAAGCTACGCTACGCTAAGCTAACATCACCACCACCATGGCTGGTGTTGTGTTAGCTTAGCAGCTAAGCCTTAGCTTCTTGCAATGCTATAGCGTTCTCACTGCGGTCTCACGGTGCAGGCACTGTGGGCTGCTGCTTGGAGAGGAGAGGCTACAGGCGGCTCAGCGGCTGCTATGACCAAATTGATTGTGTGCAACATGACAACTGTTTTAAAGTATTGTACAGTGACAACTATTGAAACTTTCAAACACTGCGGTCCACCCAGCTCCACCCCCCTGGCTACAGCAGGCAGCCAGCAGTGAGCCTGAGCACCGCGTCGAGCGTTGTTTCCTTCCTGAAAATGATCATTATCATCGCTCCCGTTGACTTTCATTCCCGTCCCGTCCCGATCACTTGATTAATATTTGCTGAAAGTGCCCCGAAACGTGGAGAATATTCGGCAGAATCTGAAGAAGAGTCGTCGCGCGGCGAATCTTCTTAAGAGTCTGCCGAATATTCTCCACGGTTTGCCGACTTGTCTTGAGAAGTCGGCAAAAAGGGTAAATCCGCCGAGTGTTCTTGTTACCCTAGCTAGAGCTATGCATGTTTGTATGCGTTTTAATTAGCGGTACATATAGACTATATAGTTAGTGTATCTCACCATTTTTCTCTACTCTGGTGAGAGGCTTGACCCCAGAGAAGACCTCAGCCAACTCAGTCATTCTCTCTGATCCCTCCTTCTTATAGCTCTCCCACTTTATCTGTTTCTCTGACAGCATCTGCTTGAACATCTGGAGAAGGGACAGCCCATATGGAGTGTTGGCATAGCAATGATTAGTCAAAGCAGATGTGTAATTAGAACATAAATAAATGTATGTCCTTTTATAATGATATGCTCTTTCATATGGCAATATCTTATGGCAATTGACAAAGAAAACCTTGTACCAACTGCAGTTAATTGATTCGTCACCATTAGTCACCATTTTGGAAAACATTTGGCATTATCTCCACTCGTGTAATATTATCTATACATTTCAGACAGTCTGTCCATGTGTCAACTTTTGGACTATTTATGGAGATCCCAAAACTATCCCTAGATGGTGTGTCACACATAACTGACGTAATACACTGGCCTTCAAGTATTCTGATAACACACTGCACTAAGTACCCAATATCCCAACATGTTTGGGGAAACTAAACAGTAATTAATCTCCCTTTTTTAGATGAGATATACATTATTAGATGAGGATAGACTCTCACCTCTTTAAGTGTGAACTCGAATTGGGCAGTGTCTAGCAGGAGTTGGAAGAGAATCTTGGGGTTGTACTTGGAGTCGTTGATCACTTGGTCTTTGATTTGTCGCAGACGTTTATTGTTTGGGTCATAGGCTGAAAGACAGACAGGCGGTGACTCACTTGAATAACGTATTTTTTGCTAAAATGTCCTTTCGATCACTTTTTGATTGATTTTCAAAGGGCTAAAACTTTCTTCATTAAATTCTCTCAAAATTACTTTGAGCACAGAGGCAATCTATTCTATGATTTTCCCTTCCAGTGGTTTTAGAAATGGAGGTGAAGGGATCAAAACTGATATAGCTCAAACTTATTGGACCCAGCCATGTCTGAAATTCAGACCGTTCGTTTCCCAATTTTAGCTACCAATAAAAAAAATATACAAACATTTCCTTGACGTGGCCAAGTCAAGAGAAACATCACAAGACAATACATGAGCTGCCTAAAATGGAGCCACCAGGACAAAGCTTGCACCACCTAAATCAAATTAGGAAATTAGTTTATGAGATTATGGCATATTAACGTGCAGCTTCACAAACTAAGAAGCTATAAATAAATACATTTCTGAATACTCAACGTATGGTGGTCATTTTGGCCTGCGGCCACCACCCACTTTGAATTTTGGCTCAGGAACCTCTGTGTCAAACTGTTGGAGAATCATGTGAGCTGAGATCCTCATTCTTGCCTATAGCAGTCCTCACCTGACTCTGCAGTGTGCAGCATCAACCAGCGGATGGCAACATTGCAATCCCTCAGACAGTTCAGCAGTTTGGGGATGTTGTCCAAAATTATTTCCTCTCTGAGGAAACCTTCCTTTAGTAGCTGCTGTACCTGGGGCTTCAGAGTCTCCATGCTAGCTGCATAACGAGTTGCCTACATGCAGATGGGTTATGGGTATATCATTAAAGGGACCTTTCAATATGGATAATATTCACATTTTTAGTAGCCATCTCTCATGTTCATGAACAGAGCCAACCAATCATGTCACAATCAATCACCATTTTAACATTTACACTTTAAGTTGAATTCCAGGGTTATATAAAGTCAAAATGGAAAGTCATTTTACAAACAAAAACAATCAATAGATTAACAATACCACGCTATGGGTAAGTATATTTGGATGAAAACACAGGTGTGATGGAAAGGCGCGTAAAACCGTCATTACTCTCTCTGAGAGTAAACTAGTAGTTCCTACTTATTCAGCATTAGGCAGCACTAAGATACATGAGATCAATAGGTTAGTGTTTCATTGAACCTGCTCCTTGATGTTCGCAGAGTCCAGGGTGTAGTTGAGGGCAGTCTTGGCCGCTTTATATGGTTCCCAGGCCTCAACCAGGTTAACTGTGATCCCCATATAGATACTGATCACCTACAAAAAAGAACACATTTGCACTTGCCACTTACACATGTAATTATTGTACTGCTAGAAATTGTCAAACCGCTATACTAACTCCTTTCCTGGTTGTTTGAGCTCAAATGCTTTTGGAAATATCAAGGGTCTTACCCAGTTATCAGGGAAGTACTTGTCCACTATCTCTCTCATCTTGGCCTGCTGGGTTTGAAGAATGGAGGGGGTGAAGTAGAGACAGACATACAGCATGGCTGCCTGGTTAGCCAGCGCTGTGCTACGATGCTCTGGCAGAGGGTAGGCAGATACCTAATAGACAAACGCATATAACAGGGTAAATACAAGAGAATAAACTAGTCTTTCATTTAATTAATTTGTTCAGGAGCCTTTGGCTGCCTAGTTTTCCGTCTAAACTTATTTTTACTTGGTTATAGATGTCATCCGAACGCAGCCTCCCAATGACCATGCTGATGAAAGTAGAGCTGATGGGGACCCTTTGGAAGAAGCTTTCTGGGTAATTGGCAGGGCGTTTTGCTCCAGGCTGACTCGAGAAGCCAGTACTACGCAGCAGCTTGCAGATGTCATCCAGGTTGGAGTCACCCGATGAACGGGCAGCACTGGACAAGAAAATATGAATTAGATTGGAAGAAAAGTCCATTAACATAGGTGCTGGTCTATAGGTTGGATTACAAATGTGTGTGTGTGTGTGTGTGTGTGTGTGTGTGAGATACATGATACTGTACCAGTAAGTTAGAAAGTTGTAAGCATGCATATGTTGTTTATACACACCTGTATCGATAATAGGACACCAGCATTCTCTCTCGAACCTCTCCTTCAATTTTCTGGTCAATGACCAGCAACATGACTCCATACAAGTAGAGAGCTTCACACTGAGTGAAGACAAAACATGGTGTTTGAATATTGTGCTGTCCAAATTTAGATTTTCATTTCACATTAATGTTGTCAACAAAATAATCGTGTTTTTGGTATTGGACATTGGAAGTTCGGAACATTACATTTCTTGTAGGCTTTTTAAACAAATATTGCACAGGGCGGATAAGACAAATAACTTAAAAAAAGGAAATACCAAGAAATGACTGTTGATACATACAAAGAAATGGCCGTTTTGTTACCAGATAATCCAAAAAAATTACTATGGCCAAAATAGGCCATATTTACACTTTTAAAATGTGTCATGTTCTGCTATTTCTTAAAATGTCAGAAAATGTTTCAACATTGTGATAATCACATAAGTATATGAACATACCAGTAATTGTTTTCCATCCTCATTAAGAAGCACAGTTTCCAGGGTCTGTTGAATGTAAACACCCTCATGTAGGTCATCCAAATACCTTAAAGAGAATAAATAATATAGCATCCAGTTGCAATGTAAAGTGTGTGTGTGTGTGTGTGTGTGTGTGTGTGTGTGTGTGTGTGTGTGTGTAACCAGAAATGGCACTTAAGAGGCTGACCATTCATTCTCAGTTTGTCCTTAAGACCACAACAGTACAGTACTTGAGTGTACCAAATTGAAGGGACCGAAGCAGGTTGGTGGTTATGTCCACTCCAGTTACCTGTTGAGGTCCACTATGTATTTGTGGACACTTTCGAAAGCAAGGTAGAATCGTGAGAGGATCTCAATGTTGTTTTCCCTGAATTCTTCATCCAGGTCCTGAAGCTCTGGTTTGGCTTCCATCTTCCCTTCATAGTACTCTGGCCCCTGGAGGAGGGCAGAAAATGGTGCTGATTTTTTCAAAGCAGCCTGGCAGCAGCAAGTCATGCCCAATGTACCTCAAACATCCTATAATATAATTAGTACATTAGTAATCTTCCACACAGGCCACAGTGACTACTGATCTCCTGTAATCAATTTTCCCAAAATATCGTATATTTGGCATGTGATGCCATCATGATTCATGTCAGATATATTATTTTCCATACAATCAAGGTATTCTAATTCTACTAAGATGTTTTCCATGTATGAAAAAATAAATAAGGTACATATGAAATCCAAAACTTATTCAGAGGTCACTGGCTATTTAGAAGTTCCCAATCAGCACGTGATAAATTATATTGATAACCCGTAGGTCTCTTGTATATAAAAACTAAATCGTTTGGGGACGGGTGTTTATTTAGCCCATGTTTGCACCTTGAAGTAGCTGAAGTCACATATGATGTCCCCGTATTTCTGCTGGTCGCTCTTATCCTTGAGCCTGAAGACTGTGGGGATGAACTCAGAGAGACGCAGCAGCTCTGCGATGATGGCATTTCCTCTAGATACGATATTGAGGATGGCCTGGCCACACAGGTTGTTTTCCGCAAGGAAGTCCAGCATTATAGTGGATGCTAATGCACAGCAACGAGCTCACTTCCCTGGAAATGGTCGCCTGGACACTCCTATGAAAGAACAAAAAAAGCTTTCATTTGAGATTTTCCCTGAATGATGCTGCAGCGCACAAACGTTCGTGGGACGGGTGCGACGTTATAGGGGTGGAAAATATCACGTTTGGATCCTGCGAGCTTCCCATAAAAGTAAACTCTACGTTTTTTATATCCTGACAGATTGTAAGCTCAAGATTCAAGCCTCAAGAAAAAAATTGGACGTTCTTCTTTTCAATTCCTGTTTACGTCGTCCACATGACATACCACATGACATGACTACCGTCAGGAGTAGCCTCGGTCCAGAGTGGGTTCCATTTCATTCCGTCAGCGCGCCGAGGAGGGGCGGTATAACAGAACAGCGCCAAGGCCAGAGCATAGAACTGGTAGATGTTTTAAGAAATAAAATAAATACAACATTATTATAGTAACGTTATGAATGCGATTTTGGAAACATTGTGTCATAGCATATGCATTTTTTACAATATACATGAGATCATGTACTTGAGTAACTTGACTGGACTGGAACTATGAAATGAATTCCCTGTAGATGGCGACAGAGATCCACACATGTAACTTGAAGGCGCTTCAGTAACAACCCTGAATTTCAGCTGGGGGTGGGTGTGGGAATTGAGAGAACTGAATCGATCCTGGGTTTTGGGGGAGAAGTGGGTCCATTCCACGTTTTACACAATAGAATTAGAAGCCATTTATAATCACTACACTTATTACATTGTCAATGAACTATACTTAATTACATTCATACAAAAATATACATAATGTAGTAGGCTACTTGAGAGTTCTCTGGCTAATTGAATACCAATAGGCCTATTCATCATCAAGGCCTAGGTGCCTTGATGATTAATATGAATATCTGATCAAACAGTACGTGGAGCTGACTCGAGACGAGATGGCCACAATAAATAAATAATTGTATATTATAAAATATAACATAGTCTACCTGTAGATGGGGATGTTGCTCTTGTTTGCATGTTTGCTGGAGAATTCTAATCCGTCAGTGTTGAAAAGGGTAAAATAAAAATAAAATGTAATTAGAGCACCATTGTGAACCCGGACATGTTGAGTACACCAAGGTTTTATGTTAGAAATTAGTATAGGTCGCCAGCATAACTGCCGGATGCTAACTTGCATATGTTGAGCAATTTTCAGAATTGGCATATAGGCCTAATAATGTGACCATACCATTAACAATTAGCCTACCTATAGAAGGCAAAATATTCAAAATTTCACCATGCTTTATGTAGCATAATTCGGCATCATGCTACATAAAGCATGATGAAATTTTGAATATTTTGCCTTCTATAGGTTGTTAATGGTATGGTCACATATTGCTCAACACCCTCACATTATGCAAGTTAGCATCCAGCCGTTTCTACATGCTGGGGACCCATAGTCAACATTTTTATAAAATGTTGTTGTACTCACTGAACATGGGTTCACATTCTGGCAAGTGGACAAATATTTTATTATATTATATTAAATCAAAAATCACACGTGTGTGAAGTGAAGGGCGCTCTCCGCTCTTATCATTATACATCATCTCATTCCGGCCAATCACAATTTCCGTCCTCAAACTGTCTCCATCTCCTGCCTTCACAGCATGGACTAAAGGAGATCTCATCTGTTCATTGAATTTACAATGAGTTTATAGGCCTACGGATGTGGTGATACTAACGGGGATGTGTTTACTCTTATATTATTTGATGCTGTGCTTTGATTGACTGATTGATTGATTGATTGATTGATTGGTTGGTTGGTTGGGTTGGTTGAATACGTTATTGACAATTAAGTTAGTTAAGAGTACATTACTCAATTCATCGGTAAGATATACAATACAATATACAGTGTGTGTGTGTGTGTATATATATTACGGCGGAAAAATAACGGGTGGGTAGGGGGACAGAGGATGCTACAACCAAGCCACCAAGGTGTTCCACGTTGTTCAACTTCAAGCCCATTGTATTTTGAGGTCAGCCATTATTTTAGTTTTGATTAGAGAGTCGAGATTTTGAGCCACATTTTGGGGGAGCAAGCAATGTAGTTTTAAAAAGGAAATAGCAGGACAGATGGCCTCAAGCAATTGAGATTCACACCATGCCTGCTCTTTGACCCTCTAGTCATGGTGTTGTCCCTGTGGGCTAGGGATTTATGATCTGTTTATCATCCCACCAGGGTCACTCATTCAACAGCACAAGGTCAGCCATATACTGTTATTAATGGGAGGTATTATAAAAGAGAGTTCACTAATAAATGCACATATGCTCTTTATAAACCTTCTCAAGAACCTTGATAGTTTTCACTTTTTAATGGCGGCTTTCCAGAATTCCTTGCACATGAAGTGAAAGCAGCTTGCCTGTGAATCATGCAGCAATGTTGTCTGTTAATGAATTGGCACACATTTTTCAGTTTGATCAATCAGATCAATCTGATCAATTATGCAATGTTCGGTATATATATATTATATTCCCATTATAATTAAATTGATATGACGACCCTCATGCCCCTGTCTATTAACAGCACTGACGGCTCTCACATTGCCTGAGTATGACTGCTATGAGCCAGTGACTGCAGAATCAGAATATCTTTATTGTCATTATACAAGACAACGAAATTGAATTGCAAACCAGCTCAGTGCATTTAAAACAAAAGACATAATACTCTATATAAAACACAAAATACAAACATTTAACGCATATTGCACAGTAAGTCCTTTTAGTTCATAAAGTGTCGAGTGTCAGAGTTCAAGTGTCAGTGTTTAGGGCTATGACTGCTCTGGGGTAGAAACTGTCCTTCAGTCTGTTAGTCCTGGTCTTGATGACCCTATAGCGCCTCCCTGAGGGCATGAGCTGCAGCAGGTGGTGACCTGGGTGGGATGGGTCCTTGAGGATACTGTTGGCTCTCCTGCTACAATGTCTCTTGTAGAGGTCCTCCAGAGATGGAAGGGGACATGCCATGATCCTCTGGGCAGTGTTTATGACCCCCTGAAGGGACTTTCTTTCTGCCGCCGTGCAGCTGCAGAACCACAGGGAGATGCCGTAGATCAGTACCGACTCAATGGCACATCGGTAGAAGGACAGGAGCACACTCTCCATTAGGTCCATTTTCCTCAGCACTCTGAGAAAGTACAGTCGCTGTTGACCTTTCTTCTGGAGCGCAGTGGTGTTAATTTTCCAGGTCATGTTGTCCGAGATGTTCATGCCCAGGAACTTGAAGTCTGAGACCCTTTCCACCTCCTCTCCATTGATGTGGATAGGCTGGATAGGCTGAATATTCTTACTCCTGAAGTCTACTATCAGCTCCTTGGTCTTGGAGGTGTTGAGAATGAGGTTGTTTTTCTCACACCATTCTGACAGCACTTTCACCTCTTCCCTGTACGCTGTCTCGTCCCCTTCAGTAATGAGTCCCACCAATGTGGTGTCATCCGCAAATTTGATGATGGCATTACTAGGATGGATGGGAGTACAGTCGTGGGTGTAGAGAGTGTAGAGTAGGGGGCTCAGCACACAGCCCTGTGGAGCACCAGTGCTGATGCTGAGTGCTGAGGATAGATGGGGTCCTACTTTCACTCTTTGAGGGCGGTCTGTCAGAAAGTCTTTAATCCAGAGGCAGATGTGCTGAGAGAGTCCCAACTCCAGTAACTTGGGCAAGTCTTGGGGGTTAGTCTGCCCGGCACGATGGTGTTAAACGCAGAGCTGAAGTCTATGAAGAGTAGCCTGGCGTAGCTCCTTGGCTTTTCCAGGTGTGTGAGTGTGGAATGGAGAGCTGTCGCTATGGCGTCTTCCTGTTGGCTCTGTATGCAAACTGGTGGGGGTCAAGTGTGGATGGTAGACTAGCTGTAATATGTCTCCGGACCAGTTTCTCAAAGCACTTCATGCCACTGGCCGGTAGTCATTTAGGCTGCTGACATTTGCCTTTTTTGGGAGGGGAATTATTGTGGAGGACTTCAGACAGGGTGGAATCAAGCCCTGTTGTAGGGACTGGTTGAATATCTTGGTGAAGACACCCGCCAGTTGGTCTGCGCAGTCCTTCAAAACCCTTCCTGTCACACCATCCGGTCCTGCAGCTTTCCTTGGGTTGACCGCTTGCAGTGTGTGCTTGACCTCCTGCACCTGCACTGTGAGGATGTTGCTGCTGTGAGCTGGTAGATGTGATGAGGCCTCCGGTGTGTCAACCTCAAAACGAGCAAAGAAATGGTTTAACTCCTCCGCTGATGAGGCGTCACCGCTGGCTGCAGTGCGGTTGCTTGACTTGTAGTTGGTGATGTGTTGGACACCTTGCCACATCTGCCTTGTGTCGTTGCTGCTGAGGTTGTCCTCAATCTTTCTCTTGTATGCTGCCTTAGCCCTCCTGATGCCTTTGTTCAGCTGGATTCTCGCTGCCTTATAAAGTGCCTCGTCTCCAGCCCTGAAGGCACTGTCCCTCTGCTTCAGCAGGACTCTGACTTCTCTGTTCATCCAGGGCTTCTGGTTAGGGTACACACAAATACGCCTGTCCACTGTGACTGTCTCCACACAGTGTTTTATGTAACAGAGAACAGATGAGGTGTATACCTCCAGGTCCTGATGTTCAAAAAGGGGTCAAGCAATCATGACTTATCTACAAACACATGCACTAGGTGACAAATGGCAAGCTAGACAGAAGTCTTACGTCTGATCTTACGTGGTTCTCGATAAGAGTGACTGCTAAATGTCTAAATTGTCATTATAATTGTAGTCCTGTTTACATAGTCTGAAGGTTCAACATCAATAGCGTTCTTATCAGAATTCTGTGGTTATTAAAATGGGGACTTAAAAAACAGTATAGCCTACCGTTTAACCGTTATGTGTGCATGTGTTCAGGATCGTTCATGGCCTATATGTGCTAGGTATCTGAATGCACAAGTGTGAGTGTACAACTGTGTGTGTGTGTGTGTGTGTGTGTGTGTGTGTGTGTGTGTGTGTGTGTGTGTGTGTGCGTGCGTGCGTGCAACTGTTGACTCACACCATTTGGGTTTCCAGATTGTTGAGTGTGCTTGAGTGTATTTTAGTGTGTATACAGTACATGTGCACATACTGTATGTGCATGTTTCCCCTTAGGCCTTATGTGGCCTTTATTGTATTGTGTGACTAACTATTCAGCTTGGAACTTTCACACTGACTGTTTTGAACCATGTGAGGTGATTAAAGACTGTTCATTTTTAGTTAACGAGGTCCTTCTTATATTCTGGTTCATTAATATACTCAGGTCTTTAATTCCAAAACAAACCCACCATGTTTCTGTCTTTCTCAGCATTGCAGGGAAATATTTATTTTCTAATTATACGCCCTAAAAAGAGAACAGCAGAGATGCGTAGATATAGGCCAGCAAAAAAGGTTGTAAAATTAAATTACAATTTAAGTGGATTTCAGGGCACAAATGGCTGATACTCATATCTGATCTGATCTGTTCAAGCAGCAGATGTCTTTTTTATTTTAAGTCATTACTGCTGTCATGCTTATTACCATATAAATGGCTTCTAGGCCTACAGAGACCTGAAAGTTATTGCATGTATAATAGAATCTGATCTCGTTCCTGTGATTGAGCTGTTACCACACACACACACACACACACACGCACGTATGCACGCACGCACGCACGCACCCACGCACCCACGCACGCACGCACGCACGCACGCACGCACGCACGCACGCACGCACGCACACACACACACACACACACACACACACACACACACACACCCAAGGTACAACATGTAGTCACAGCTCTCTCTCTGCTTTACCCACAAGACAGCACAGCCCCTGTGTGTAACCTAGGGTGCAAGCCACAGCCCCTTTATCCCTGAACATTTCGAATAAAGACAATTTAACCACAAAATATTTCTGCATAAAGCAGCGTGCATTTCACTGTGTAATTCAGAGAACACTTGAGAAGACTACACCTAGTTGCTGTTTTCTCTCGAATAGTGACATTTTATATACCATCTGCTGTGTCTTTCTTTCTGTCTTGGTTTAAAGTTTTGTAAAAGCAAAACAGTGAGAGTGAGGTCTAGCCAACACCAACTCAGGACTCCTGGATTGCTGCCCTCCACACTTTCCTATCTAACATCAGGTTCTTGAGCTCTACAGTATTGTTAAGCTCACTGCGCTGCAGTGCGTGTGTGCTTCTTCCCCTCCTGGCTTTGCCCTGGGTTGGCTCCCATAGAGGTGTACGGTGCATAGTCACAGTGTCACAGTGTCCTGCCAGCCTCCTCCTTCTGTCTTTGTTTGTGACCCGTGGTAGGTCCCCATAGAGGTCCCCATTTTCATTCGTAGCATTCTTATGTAGACTCCATCCAGGTCTCTTTCCTGTTGTGCTGTGAGGGTCCATGTCTCAGCCCCATACAGCAGTACTGACTACACAGTAGCTATGAACAGCCGCCTCTTAAAACCCATTTTGGGCGGGAACCCCTTTTGGTGTTAGCATTATGTTATGCTTTAGCTATGAAAAATAGCAGATCTACAAGCTCATAAGTGGCGCGCTACGAGCTTGTAGGTCTGCTATTCTTGAAAAATCGACATAGACATAGAAACATAGCTTTTTCAGAACACTGTCAGGATGTAGAAGACATTTTTAGAATCTGATCTCAGGTCAGAATGGGTCTTCTCCCATGCCAGTATCTGCCCGACTGTTGTTCGTTCCAGAGGGTCTAAGATAGGTTTGAGACAGTTGAGGACCATCCTGTTGGCTGTCTGGAAGCAGTATAGAAAAATGGCTAATGACACTGAAAATTATGACAGTGACCATGGTACGTGCTTCAAGAATTGCTTTTGCTCAATGAGAAAGTATCTCTTAAAAACATTCTCTTGAACATCTACTGCTTTACCTTCATCTCCAGTGCTGTCAGAAGGGCCATAATCCGTTTTTCTCTTCAAGAAGAGCCATTGTGGGTGCCTGAATTGACATTACCTTGAAGGCCTGACTAAACATTTCATTAACTGCTGAAAAACTCACAACATATGCAGGTGCAACTGAATTCACAAAATATGTTTTGTTTCACATTCTGCATAAGGCACGTGCATCCACTCTTTTTTTGTTTTTGTTTGAGGATTCATTTAAAAAATCACACAGTCCTGGCTTCAAATTGCCACAACACACACCTGGGGCTATATCTTGAAAAACCTTTTAAAATAGTTTGTCTATTCTCTCTCTGAATTTACGTCATGTGTCTGAGCAAATCGACATGTAACGTCATGATGATGTATGATGAAAGAACACCCCTCACTTCAGACGGTGTGATTTTTTATTTTTTTTAGAAATAATTTGAATTTTCAATATGCAATTAGTGTAGTGTATTAACAATCATTTTGCTGATGGCCTCAGGCCTTCTCTGAAGGTTATAATTAATCTCAATTGAATGTTTACTTGCTTGGTTGGCTGAATGCAAAAACTATTCTGACCTGGGTGCATCCAAATTAGATATTGGCATGGTTGCATATATTAAACAGAGTACTGCTGTGGCCCACTCACCCATGCTGCTCTAAATCTGGGCAGTGATTAGCTAAGCAAACACAATGTCACAGCAGGGAATTGGACCCCTGTAGATGTTTACTAGATACATTTTCCCCATTTATTCCTTGGGTCCAAATGTCTGGGTTTTGTGTTTATGTGTGCATATATTCATCACAAGGATTTTGAGGCTTGCATGCGTTCCAAGAAAGTCTCTTTGAAGTTCCGCAATAATTTGCAGACCGAAGAGTCGACTGCCAATGCTCCACATAGGCAGCCCACACAGATATTCCACATGGATAGCCCACTTAAAAGAGGTGCCATTCAAATTCACTGACATCTAAACAGAGCACATCTGATGTGTCTTATTGTGGTAAGCACTGAACTCTATCCATATATTCAGATCAGTCACTGAGTGGCACTAGTTTATAGTTAGTTCAAAAGCAATGAGTTGAAAAGAATGAAAGGGGGAGGGGGTTCGAATGAAAGAGAGAGAGGGAGAGAGAATGTTAAGTTGTTTATTTTTTTTTAGGTTTTTACCTATTATATTGATTACAATGTTGCAATTATTCTACACAACTCTGTTGTACATAAAAAATATATATATTTTAGATTTTTTTTTTACTTTGGCAATATAAACACATGTTTCCCATGCCAGTAAACCATTAATGAAACACAATTTCTCCTTATAGCGTTTTTGTGAGTCCGTGTCCAACTGTTGCTGCCTGCAACTGTTGCTGCCTGCAATACTTTTAAAGTTCTGATGCACTGTTGTTATACCTGTCAGTTGGTCAGGTATAGTGATGCGACACATTCAAGATGAATTTGCATACTAAGGTGCGAGGTTTGCATGCCCTTAATTTAATTGAAAGAAAAAGGGTGGTTGATGGAACTCGAGAGTAAATGCGAGTGAGTAGGAGGATAAAAAGAGTGGAGGAGAGGAGGTAGGGAATAAAGTGACCATCATAGCTCTCTCTCTGTCTTTGATCAGCGGCCCATGGGGGCTGTGGTAGCACAGATAGATGGTCCACAGCTCCTGAGGAACGTGGCTTCAAATTCTTCCTTTCCCAGTTTCTGCAAAAGCACTTCTAGACTAGTCCTAAATCCACAGACTCCACACAGCAGCAGTGAGAACATCTCTGTAGACTATGTTGTAGTGTAGGCCTGCTTTCATAACCTGTCTGTTGGATTAAATATGCTATGTTTGATGTTTACGTTACTTTGAGATAAATTCCATTCAAATTCTCTGCGTTCTATTATATACAGTTTAGCAGTTCTGTAACTATAGTGTAGTCACTGTAGTGGCTCTTATGTCTCCTTGGGTAAATTAATTAAAAAGCAATGGAAAGGAAATATTTGAATGCCATTATACTCAATATATACAAAATTCATTCACAAATTCGTGGCAGAAATTCAAACAAAGGCCTGCTTTTGAGGCGATACATTTACAATGTTTTTGTTACCAACCATGCAGCTATTACAGGAAGAAAGCTGGCATGGGCCCCAAAGTCCTATAAAGCTTTCTACCAAGACACCACAGAGAGCATCCTGACTGGCTGTTTCACTGCACCAACCTCAACTGCAAAGCAATGCAGACTGCAGAGGGTTGTGCGGACAGAGAAACGCATCAGCGGAAGTGATCTTCCCCCATCGAAGCCCTGTATGACGATTCGCAGTCTCAAAGCCACTGGAAATAGACTGCAAAAAAGGTTCTTTCCTTGAACAATTAGATACATTAACGAACTGATAAGAACCAGAGCGAAACAGGGCAAAGGAAAATGCTATCCCCCGCCCCCTCTTCTCAAACTGCACCTTTCTAAACTACATTTTGTTGTATGGAACATAACCTACTGTGAAGCTGTTCACAAAAAGTTTACCTAACTTTGCTACTAAAACATAACTAACTTTTGTTGTCTTTGAATGCTCTTTCTTGCATTACAAGCTTTACTTACCGCCCGGTATGTTTTAAACAAGTGATCTGGGTCCTGGGGCAGTGAGTGCCTGCTCTGTGCACTGCCTGGTTGGGCAGCCCGCTGACCCCAGTCACAACCAGGGCCCTGCTGGTGAGCTCTCTCTCTCTCTCTCTCTCTCTCTCTCTCTCTCTCTCTCTCTCTCTCTCTCTCTCTCTCTCTCTCTCTCTCTCTCTCTCTCTCTCTCTCTCTCTCTCTCTCTCTCTCTCTCTCTCTCTCTCTCTCTCTCCTCTCTCTTCTCTACTCTCTCTCTCTCTCTCTCTCTCTCTCTCTCTCTCTCTCTCTCTCTCACTCCCCGTCTCACTCCCCCATGGTTGTGAATGGGTGCATCGGAAGCCCCGCCCCTTCGGACGTGACGAGCAACCAATGGAATCAGACCGTACGTGGTGGAATCACGTCACATCATCACCACCATCGTCGTGGTGGGACCTGGATGTGCTGTTTGCTTTGCAATCTCTGATAAATGCCTCTACCTGGGAAAAACTAACAGTTTTAAACACTTTAACACGCTGCAACTCAAGGGGAAATGATCTCGTCTCCCTGACCTCGGGGTCGAATATCCAGCAAATAACCCCACGACGTAGAGAAGAAGAAGAAGATTGCGCTTTTTGCTGGGTGCCGAATGCCGAGTCGACATGCATTTTGCAACCCAATGCAGCCACTTTGATGCGACAACTTAGCTAACGAGCTAACGGGGATTGTTTTCGTTATACTGCTGGCCCCAGCTAGCTTGACTGCTGGATACAGCTGCACACATGGACTGGACGTTGTAAAGCTCCTACAATGAACGGTGCTTTTCAGTTTGGACGTGTGCAGAGAGAGAGCTGTGCTCAGGTGGTGGAGTGTTGTACGGTCAGGTAGATAACTGTGTCGTAACGCTGCTCCCTCGTTCGATAAATTCCACAACTCGGCACCCGTATGATATATCTTCTTTATATATTTTGTAAAAGTTTGTAAGGATTCTGACGAGTACACGCGGTTTCGTCGAGTTTACATTTCTGTATGAGACATTTGAAACGCTGAAAGCCCGAAGGTGAAACCCCACGGTTAAGCAAAGGTAAACAAAGAAAAGGAGGCTGACACTTTTGATGCTGTAAGTTAGCCGATTGAAACCACAGCCTACATTGACGAGAATAGGGCTGGATGGTCATTTTAAATCGCCCACATGAACTGGATCAAGCCCGGGACTTGTGAAAGGCAACTGAAGCAGAAGGTGGGATACGTGAGCGCAGACGCCTTGCTGCCCGGGGGAAGATGGCGGAGCGTTCCCGTTGGAGGTGGTGAAATCAAAACTTCGGAACTTATCGGATTTATCTCTGGACATCTCAACTCAGACCGTAGGACACATGCAGGCCAAAAAACGGTACTTAATTCTGTTCTCTGCCGGTGTGTGTCTGATTCTCTTGTTTTGCTTTGGGGGCTTACAAGTGCCACTCGCCAGGCGGGGTCAAAGCCGGCGTGATGGCAGCTTTAACGGGTATCACCCCGGCTCGCAGTGGCCTCGTTTTTCGGGCCCGCTGCAGCCGTTCAACCCCTTGGACCAAGTGGAGACCGACGACTATAATGTTCACATATCGCCACGGCAGAAGAGGGAAGCCGTCTCTGGCGTTTACAATGGCAAGCGCTGCAGGATGGACTCGTGCTTTGATTTCTCCACGTGTAAAAGAACCGGTTTCAAAGTTTACGTCTATCCCCAGCAGAAGGGGGAGAAGATATCGGAGAGTTATCAGAACATCTTGTCCTCCATTGAGGGGTCCAGGTTCTATACTTCTGACCCAGGACAGGCATGTCTGTTCATCCTGAGTTTGGACACTTTGGATCGGGATCAGCTTTCGCCCCAATATGTACACAACCTGAGAGTAAAAATCCAGAACCTCCCCCTGTGGAATGGGGGTAAAAACCACATCATATTTAACCTGTACTCTGGAACATGGCCAGATTACACAGAAGATCTGGGCTTTGATATTGGCCTAGCAATGTTGGCCAAAGCCAGTATTGGCACAGAGAACTTTAGGCCCAACTTTGATGTCTCCATCCCCCTTTTCTCCAAAGATCACCCTAGGACAGGTGGGGAGAGAGGGTACCTGAAACACAACTCCATCCCCCCCTATAGGAAGTATATGCTTGTTTTCAAGGGAAAGAGGTACCTAACTGGAATAGGTTCGGACACTCGGAATGCCTTATATCATGTTCATAATGCTGAAGATGTGGTGCTCCTCACCACCTGTAAGCACGGTAAAGACTGGCAGAAGCATAAGGATGCACGCTGTGATAAGGACAACGCAGAATATGACAAGTAAGTAATATTGCATTCAAACCTGTTTGTGTACAACTGGGAATTCTGGCAAATTAGTGTTTGGTCATTTGTTGTGGCTCCACCAGAAACGGTACTGATTTTGCTTGCTTTACATGCTTTCTCTCTCTGGAAGTGAAACTGTGCACACACACTCCCTGGATGCCAGAGCTAAATCTCTTCACTATTTTCTTTTACATAGGCCTCTTATAGTGCCACCAATAGGCACTCATACAGATTTTGTCCAAACATCACACAAATCGTTACACAGCATCTCTATAGTCATTAAACGAAACAGTTCTTATAGATCTTTGAGGGCGCTAGCCCCCCAATGCCTGGCTTTGTGCCCCCCACTTGATGTGCAAATGATGCGGAATCGGAACAGGAGCAAAAAACCTTCATCGGGAGTGGGACATGCCTACTTCCTAGTGTCAATATTATATCCATATCATGATATTAGACTGGATATCATCTGTGATTTGGGATATTGTACTATTGCGATGGCATACTATTGTGATATGGCGTAAAGTGTTCTCTAAAAATATAAATATCATATTGGGAAATATCGGTATTGGCAAATACTCAAAAGTCAAAATCAAATGATCTGAATCTGATCAGGAGCAAAATAAAACGTAATCGGGACATCTCTACGTTTGACTATTGTGCATAGTGTGATTATTTTATATTCTATCCGGATTGCTTGACAGTGTTCAAATCAACCTCATGGTTGCGCTATAACACATGCACACTCCCTAGAGGCCATAATCCTGATTCCTGATCCTGATCCATAATCCTTGTTTGGAATCCTGAATTCCAAACATTGCTGGCCCATAACCTACCTGACCTGACGGAGACCTGTGCTCCAATGAGCATTTGTTTTCATTTCTTTCTACTGGAACTTTACTCGTTTCCTGTGTGTGATTATATCACCCTGCCTTTCTGGGTTTTTTTTTCTTGAGCTGAAAATATTTGCCCTCCTACATGGAGTTAAAAAGTGAGCATAATGGTTTATCAAACTGCTTTCTAATTGTCTGAGACTAATACTACTCAGACACTTTTAAGGCTGTTTTATAAAAGACCCCAATTACCGCTACAGCAATACTAATCTACCGGTAGTTGAAAGTATTATTGCGAACGCAGTGATTGCGAACGCAGTGATTGCGAACGCAGTGAGCACTTACTATGAGACCTAGCAGATCATGTCTGTCTGTCTGTGTGTGTGTCTGTCTGTCTGTCCCGCTATACGTCCAAATATGGAGTGTGTTGCATCAACACAATCACTCAGCTCCATATATGGGCACAAAAGTGTTGCATCAACAAACAAATCACTCAGCTCCATATATGGGCACAAAAGGGGCCAGGTCCACATATACAGTAACAGCGGGACAGACACACAGACAGACAGATCTGCAGGGTCTCAGCTGCGTTCGCTTCCCGCGTTTGCGCGTCTTACTGGTTCATATATTGAATTGTCCTTGTATGACTTTTTGGCCAATTGTTTGTCACGTGGGAAACATAAGTAGATTTACTGGGAGGACACACTGTTAGTGTAATTCAATAGATTTTCCTGTTTGTCTCTGCAAACCATTTAACTGTGGATAGGTTTAATTCCCTTCTCTTTAGCAGCATCATTAAGAAATCCCGGCCTTTCTGTGTGGAGTTTGCATGTTCTCCCCGTGTCCCCTAGGGTAGGTACCCTCACAAAAAAACATGCAGTACCGGTAATCCTGGTCTCTAAAACTACCTCCAGCCGGGGAGCCTGATGGAGAGGAAATGAACGGGTCGGAATAACGTGTTCCTTCCACGCGCTACTTCCGGCCGGGGAGACTCTCCCCTGTCAGGTGAAAAGAAGCAGCATGGACTCCTCATGCATAGAAGGAAGCATGAGGCCAGTCCGCTGCCCCCCCCAGGTTGGCAGAGGAATTGTAGTGCCCAGGATTACATTACAAAATCCCACTTCTTGTCTACTTGTGTAATATTTCATAATCCCGACCTTATCTGGCTGGACGTCAAAAAAACCCCTCTCTGTTATTATGAAAATGTAAACTCACACTTCACCCTCAAAAGGCATTCTAAAGACTGATACACCCCTAAAGGCAGTAAGGCACCAATGTACACCTTATGTAGTATCACCTATCCCTAAAGCCAGGCTTTAGTTGACAACCTAATGAACAAAGTGGCATCTGTCTTCTTGGTTCGACCAGTGGGATTCATTTCATGTGGTCCCAGACTGTGCTGTGTTGTTACTGGTGACAGTATGGCGCTTGGTGTTTGACTGTGGCTCTTTAGGGTGGATTAATCTGGACAAAGCACTGGTGCCAGTAGGGGAAGCCACTCTGGCCCTGTTTTCTCAGTCATTTCCCAGACAGACCCATCAGCCTGGAATCCCCTGGCCCCAATCCATGTCCTGTGTGACCTCGCTGTTGTTAGGGGGGTGGGCTGTAGTGAATGACCCCTGTGTCAACCCTTTACTGTGTGTTGTTGCTTTAACCAATGTTGTCAGTTGAGGTAATAGACCATTCACCAGTGATTGATGGGGAATTCAGTAATGGCTTCCTACGGAGTCGTAGTCTGTGCGCAGAATAAAAGAAAATCCCACCCGTGTGAAGTGAGGGGCGCTTTACCAACCTTATCAAAGTTACATCATCACGATATCATGACATAACATCGTATGCCGATTTGCTCAGTGACAGACAAAACAAACAGTAAACTCTGTTCATTGTTAATGGCATTTAATGTTTTTGTTGGTGACAAAACAAACAAACTCTGTATTGTCAATGGCGTTTTTTAGGAAAGACTAGGAAAGACAAACATTAAACCTGTATATAGGAGCGCCCCTCAAAAACAGCATTAGAAAAACGCAGATGTTTTCTTTCTGTGACCTAAATCTTAAACTGGCACTGATGTATTTTCATATTGGGGTGTTTCGGTCTTATGTTTTCCGCTGATGCTCAAATGATTCTCACATTTTGTCTGTTTGTGTAGGTAGTGCTACGCATCGGCTTATGAGGCTCATTTATTGGCTGGTCTGAATAATATTCTCATCACTGTTACTATCAGATCTTTTTCTCTTGCTCTCTTCTTTCCCCCTCTGTCTCCCTCCTCCCTTTTATGCGAGCTCTGTACTCACTGCCAGGCTCTATCTTGGAGTGATAGCACACAGTAAGATGGGTGGAATAACAACCACAACCCAAAGGAAAAAATAATCCTGCTGTCATTAAGTAGCATGGAGAGAAGAGGCCGGCTTTTCTCTGTGGGTATCGGACTGGCCCCTGTCGGCTTAGTTTCGCTATGAGGTGGTGTGCAGTGGTCCTCTTCTCTTTCAGTAGCTCCTCACTAAGCCACCTCACTGTCAGTCAGTTTGGTTTGAGCCCCAGATTCCCCAGTCCACTGTGGTGCAGAAGTCCTATTATTGAGGGGCACTAGCCCCTTCCCTCCTATATACAGCTTTATGTCCTTAACCCGTGTCACATTTGCCATTGACAATGAATGGAAAATTTACGTCATATGTGGACAAGCAAATCAGCTTTTCTAAACACGGTGCAACTGTTTTAATTCAGGTCAGGGCTTTGAGAGAGAGTTTTTTTTTAAACATTGTATCATGGTTAAAAGATAATAACATAAGTTGACAAATGAATTAATGAAGAAGTTGAGCGCGGTGCCGTGCAGTCGTGGGAAGTGCGCACACAGAATTATAGCAGATCTACATGCTCACAACATGTCGCAGAGCTTGTAGAGTGGCTATTTTGGGTGTGACATTCATTCATCTCGAGCGGAGGGCTGCACTGCTGCAGTGCGCACACAAAACAAATGAGTGAAGTGAACCGGTCCGAGACAGATCGTGTCAGGTCACATACAGTATGTGTAAGTTTTATAGGCCTACTGTTCATTCAAATAATTTGTTACACTCGCGCAGGAACGAGGGAGAGGGACCGTCACCTCTTTCTCTCTGTCTCTCTGTCATTTCACAATTTTTACCACACAAACTTTCTGACTGACAGGCACCTCTAGGCAATCAGGCAAATGCAATTATGTTATACTTAATATTAATAATGGAAAAGTAAGCTCATAACTGCTCATTTTACTTTGATAACCAGTAATTTGGGCTGCAGGGCAGACTGGGTAATTGTTTAAAGTTGTTTAGTGTTTAAAATGAGTTATTCCTCTAAATCTGTGTAGAAAGAAAAATCACACCGTGTGAAGTGAGGGGCGCTCTTATCATCATACATCATCATGCATCATCTCATACTGGCCAATCGGAATGCCTGTTGCTTGTTGCCACAAATTTACGTCATATTTGGCGGACATTTGACCTAATGTCTCCTTTCATTGTCAATGGCAAATATGAGACGTGTGTGGGCAAGATGACGTAAATATTCCCTTCATTGTCAATGGCATTTAATGTTTGTGTTGTGGACATTTTCCACAGTGACAAATCATTAGCAACAAGCTAAGCTTGACAACGTGAACAAACACGAACACCAGCGCTGCAAAAACAGACAGATCTACAAGCTCTCAACGCGTTGCAAACAGGGCTGCAGAGACTGTCACGTCTGTGGTTCTCAACGCGTTTGTTTTTGCAGCGCTGGTGTCGGGGTTAGTTCACGTTGTCATTAACAGACAGATCTACAAGCTCTCAACGCGTTGCAAACGGCGCTGCAGAGACAGGCGCGTCTGCAGGTTGTGGATCCGTCTTTTTTTCGACTGGCGACCCACTGTAAACTGTAGGAAAATTTTGCTCTCAACCATGATTGGTTAGGTGTAAGTGAAATGTCAACTATCATTGATGCTGAAATCAATATAATCAACTTTACAAAGAATATAGCGTTTAGATTTTGATTATTCTTAATAATTCAACATAAATGTGTTAAAATATACATTTTAATTTACTTAATTGTGGAACCAGTGAACCACCTATATTAATAATAAAAAAATAAGTCTGTACAGGGTATAACCACTGTGTCTCCTCTCCGGAGTAATCCATATGCTTTCTTTCTATCCTATAAAGAAAAAGGAGTCTGTGTTGCAGAACTGGTGATTTAATAAACAAAAATAATTCAAAAGAACAAACGTGATCAGCCAGGGTTCTAATTCTGTATCAAGTGTCTGTAGCAAACAATCAAAATAATATATCTTCCTCTGAATCGAGCGACCGCTTCCCTCTACATAGGAAATGTAGTATTTTCTGAGCAACAAAACAAAAACTGACGTAGTATTTCTGTCCACTTTTAAAGTACATCCTACTCCAGTTCAGTGTTTGTCAACCTGTCTTTATGGTAGGAGTAATGATCAGTACATGGTGTCATGTCCTCTCTGTATCGCCAGAGCAGCAATCGAAAGCATTATGTCACCAAATTCTCCCCACTGCCACAACGGGTGGAGAACAAGATGCCCTTTCAAGAATGGGACAGAAATGTGCATTTCTTTTCAGCTAATATTGCGTACATAATCAAAGCATTTTTGCATAGCCAAGATTTGTTTTAGGCTTTTCTGCCTTTATTGATAGTATCAAGTCCAAGATGGACAGGAAAGAGGGAGAGAGAGAAGTGGAGAGACACGCAGCAAAGGTCGTCATGAACGGGACTCTAATACGCAACACGTTGTCAGGCCAAAGCCTATATGTGGCATGCACCTGGACCTCTTGGCCAGCGGGCCCCTGGCATAGCCAAAGTTAATGTCACAAATTGCCTAACTAAATCCTTTTTGTGGAGTAGGCTATTCCCTCTTAATCTAGGCATATCTACTTCATCCATAAGCTTTGAGCTATGAGCAAAGCAGTTATATTGGGCTGATTTAACTTATTGGCTGATGGTTCCCGGCCCATTAGTTTTTGGTCTTCAAAATAAGATTGCTCTGAAAAGACGTGGCAAGGGCTAAACGCAGTGAGAAATAAATCTGGCAGTAAATGAGTTCATGCAATGAATTGCCCGTATAATTGATTGACCTTGACAACAGGGCACCTACAAGTCTAATCAGTTTAAATGTTCCTCAATCCTTTCATCACATCCCAAGTTAGGTTCAAGCATGCTTAGAACAGAAGGTACAGTATTGAGTCTTGATAGTCTGGCAGCCGAGGTGGACGGGTGGGACATTTGGTATATAGTCTTTTTTTTATTGGCCTAAATATTGTCTTATGTACATACATTCATGAATCCACTTGCTGACCGGCTGTCGGTATTGAGCAATTATTTTATAGGGGTTTCTTGTGACCCTCCCATTGACATCCTGTATAGGCCAAGTAGCATGTGATGTGACATGTCAAACTAGGGGGCTTTCATGATTCTGAATCCATTCCAAGCATTCGTTTTGCACAAAATAACCACTTGCCATAACCACAATGTGCCCAAAATCTGCTGACCGACATCACATTTGTGCTAACCTCATCACATTTGTCAAGATGGCTATGGCTGTTAGCCTCAGCTCAGATGGTGCACGTTTTAAAACGCTTGGGGATATCCAAATGGTTACATTTTGCTTGACAAGATTCTTCCATCAATTCCACTGAAAGAAATTGAATCATTTTTAAATGGTAAACACACTTAGGTGCTGAATGTTGTGTATTCAGTGACAGATACCAAGCTGTGCAGCAGTTACCATGGGAATGAAACCTGAAGAGATTTGAGGTATGGGTCGGCCAGTTTTCGAGGGAGTCAGTTGTCAAGGAAATCAATATTTGTTGTTGGGTGGGTTAGGATTCCACTTTCCAGATGAATAGTGTGTCTGGAGGTGTGCTGTGAGTCTGCAGTAAACCAGATGATAGGAAGAAGCAGCATGAAGTATTACTGTAACGGTAGCTGAGTGTAGCTCTCGAAAGGACTCCACCACCTGGATGTTGTTATTAATATGCTTTTTATTGTAATATCTTGCTACCGGTAATTTGATTCCACATTTGTGTACATAAGTGTGGGTGGTGGTGGGGTGATTGCCTGATGGAGTTAGTGCCTGTTGGCATCTAGCAATTGGCTCCACGGCATGATGTTGGCACCCCAAGTTGGCACCCCAACAGAGTGCATTTCTAGATTTTATTTAAATTAAAGTTTGTATTGTTTGTTGAAGAAATAATTTCTTCTATAACTTTATAAGTAATAAGTACTAATCAAGGTGATGGTTTGCCATTGAAAATGAATGTGCCATTAAGTTGGCTACTGATGAGTTGATTTGACGTGATGTGAAAAATCTGATCTGTGACATTGTGTTTCATGCTCCTGTTAACTAGCCTGTAGGTCAGACAGCCTCCTGTAGCCAGCCTTGCGATGCATTATGCATATTGCCCCAGGCTGATTAAGTCTGGCCCCTCTCAATTGTGGCAGAACTTCATGGCCGAAGTGGTGACGAGCCAACCAGATTCGTCTGGATTCTGGAACCAGGCTATACCAACAAGGGCCCAGTAATAGTATGCAAATATGGGGCGGGACATTGCAGAAAGATATCTAATACTGAGAGAGACGAGGCTAATATCCAGGCAGTGATATTGGTATCGCTACGCAAGGCTAGGTCAGACAGTGCAGTCTGTGGTCTAACTGGGTGGAAGTAATAGTTTCTCTGCCTGGCTCTCACCCATTGTACAACAAATCCCCCTTATCCTCTCCCACTGACAACAAGGAAGTTGTGACTGACTGAATACTGCCGCTAAACATAATTACCATCTAATGATCATATAATTCTTGTGTGCAATAGTTGAGATTTTATTCTCCAGGCTGAAGCCTGTATGTGGGTTGTTAGAGCATCATGTGTGGGCGCTGTGAGGAAAATGTGACGTACAATAAATTGTATTGTACTTTGGCCAAGGAAGGCTAGCTTGTTCTTTTATTGTGTCGCTTTGTATCTGTATTTCTCAACTTTTAAATATGTGTATTTACCCATTTTCAATGGATGATGTTTTCTTGGTAGGTAGGTAGGTAGGTAGGTAGGTGGCGGTCTAATTTATGACAGAATAAATGGCCCAGGTTATTATAAATGCCATCTAAATCAGCCAGAACATACTAGTCATTGTCTACTCAATGTATGCTAATTAAAGTGTTAAACATTGTTTTATTTTGTTACCAATGAAACCAGCACTACTACCATTTAGTTGATTGCTTTTCTTATTCCTAAAGTGCATAAGATATATATATATATATATATATATATATATATATATATATATATATATATATATATATATATATATAAAAACTTGAGGTGGAATCTACATTACCAGCAGCAGGGAACTGTTAGGAATGTGTGGAATGGGAAAGATGGATCAGGCTAAATTACTGTCTTATAAGGCAAAACATCAAAAACGCTTGGGTTTTTGGCAAGAAAGAAGGCTAACAAACAACTATGCTGCAGTGTTGTCTTGTGGCTCTTGCCTACTACCACATAATTTGAAAAGTATTACGATCTAAGCTTGATGGAACAGAGAACGGATCATTTTGTATGATTTAACGATTAACTTGCTCTCTTAACTGTCTGCTTTTTAGTCTATCTGTCTTCTGTCATAACCCTGTTTACTGTCACCTGGTACATTTCTCACCACACATGGTCATAGTCTATCTGTCTTCTGTCATAACCCTGTTTACTGTCACCTGGTACATTTCTCACCACACATGGTCATTTATGTATATATAAAGGTAGCTACTGTGTTCAAGCCGGTAATGAACCAAGAGAGCAGGAAGGACGCAGGAGGATTCTACCTCGGGTTGAAAGCTCTCACAGCTTGCTTCCAATTAAGAGGCATTGGCAAGTAAAGGGAGAGTGAGATGAAGAAATATGTAAGCCTAGAGAGACAAAGAATATAAATTAAAGCAGAGAGAATCTAGACAAAGAACGTGACTGAAAAATGAGAACGCTAAGAAGAGTGAGTGTAGTGGCCGCCTGGCCACTGACATTGGTCTGCTAGGTGTATTTATAGATATAGGGTTATAATCCTGCGTATTGGCTGAAGCCCATGGCAGTGGGCTGCTGAATATGTGATACAGAGATTGAGAAAATGGTGTCCATCGGGGGATTTTGGTAGACCACTGAGCTTTCATACAATACAGTAGCTGCATTTCCTGTACGGATGCCTCATGCCTGGTGTCATTTAGCAAAAGAATTACTGCAATGTTTATCCTCAACATTGTAATAACTGTCAAGTCAGAAATATTTTCCAATGCATCAATGTTACTTACAGTCACTCTTAGGAGGATTTCCTTTTCTTTAAAGAATGGTGTCACTGTATGTTCTACCTATTTTCAACACTGGCCATATATTTTACACATATTTATGTTTACTTAAAGTTTACTTCAATTCAATTGCCTGTTTTATTATATATTTTTATTATTGATCCGTCATATCATATGTGTATATTTATTATTGATCATATCATAATGTGTATATTTGCCATTTCCCCTTAGCTGACTTTGTTTGATCCGTTCAGCAGCAGATTTGAACCCAAATGACATGAATAATCAGCCATGTTTTTGTAGTTAAATTCTGCCGAGCCAATCAAACAAAGCTATCGGAAACTGAACTGTAACAGGAAATGTTTATGAGGCCTTCTGGAAACCCAGGACTACAGTTATGTACACATCCTAATGCACAGTTTTTAATGTTAGGTCACTTTGCACTGAGATTGTGTTCGCCAATATAATCCATCTGTAATTATGTGAAGTAGTAGGGATTCCCTCAGTATTGACCGATGATTTATTGAATACAATTTTAGCCATCTAATAATTGGTCTAGTCCAGTCAGAGGTGGAAAGTTCTTATAACGGCAGGGGGTTCATGCAGCCACGCCCCCCCCCCCCCCCCCCCCCAGCGGTGGAAAAAAACGGTTGGTACCTTATTTACAGTTTGTTAATGAACACAGTGTTTCAGTTCACAACGAAGAACACATTAAATTGTTTGAGCAACATTTCAACATGATCAATGATAAACAGTGGGTTCAGTCGCGCCTTTGCCAAAATGCCAGGGGGTTCAGTCGCGCCTCTGAACCCACGGAGTTTCCGCCCCTGAGTCCAGTGGAGCATCATGCAAACATCTCTGTTATGTGCCGCTTACAACAAAGTGTTTGTGACTGCTGTGCATACCCGGTATTAAGAAATTTCATTTGGGTTAATTTAGCCTAACTGATAAGCACAAAATGTTTACTTATTACAAAATGTATGTACAAGTAATGTATGTGTAAGGGCATTATAGCTACTTGGCTCTTGGAAGTGTGTGCATACACTCATCAACATATCTGCATATTTTTAATATACCAAAAATAAAATAGGCATATCAACAAATACATTCTAATAGATTTTTTTTCTTGTTTTGTCTGAAATACCATTTAAACATTTCCACTGTTTACTTGTGCTAACCTACGTTTGGATGGTGTACACGACTACATGAAAAAAAATCACCCGTGTGAAGTGAGGGGCGCTCTTATCATCATACATTCCGGCCAATAACAATTTCCGTCCTCACTTTTCTGTCCTTTTGTTATCCTCAATTCCGTGCTCAGCCAATCAAATCATTGCCATGGGGTACACACAACAAAGCTGGGCATAGGTGGGTATAGCGCCCCTCAAAAAGAAAAGTATGCAGTCAGTAGGTGAATGAATCTTTTTAGCTCATGGAATATAGCTTAAAGATGGAGTGCCACAATTTTATTTTTCCAGTTTTTCATGTGTCTATGAGAACATGTTTTAGGGTGGAAAAAAATCGTGGCACATCTTTAATAGACCATGTCATCATCAATAGTATGCCATTTGGATTGATGATGAATCATTGATTGCATATTTATTTGTTTATTTGTTTACCGTCCCAAAAAATTTCACTCGGTTTACTTTATGCTGTTTTGTGTCATATGTACAAATATATTCAATATATATAAAGATCGACAGATTGAGCTCAGTCCCATCCTTTCATGTATTAGTTTTCTCTGTCTTCATTGATTTAATTTGACTGCCAGTGGCAGCTCTTATGTGATTAGACTGGGATCAATTGGCTTTGCAGGTTGCTGATCCGGGGGTAGGACGGATACGGAAACAGCGTATGTGTGGGCAAAATCTGCAAATGACTGGATATATTATAGTACACAGGCTTTAGACTGGATCAGATTGTTTGGAACAGAAAATAAGGGAAGCCTGGTGACGAGTTTATATATTGTGTAATTATTCAAGTTGGAGCCTTTCTCACAATTTCTCAGAATACTCTTTTGTATTTTGGAACTCAACAACACAGCTAGATGGCATGTGCAGGTGGTGAGTAGCCACTGGCCAGCCTAGCCTACTGCCAAAAACCTTCCTAATATTGTGAATTTGTGATGTGATTCCTATTGCTTCCAAGTTCCAATGCAATATTCCTTTGCTTTGCCTCCAGCTAACACTGTGACGTAAAGTACATAATCAATGATGTTGAAGCAAAATGGGTCCATAGAGAAGTGAGTTTGCATTCTGAGTGCAGTGTTTGTCGGGTATCATTCTGCATGTTGTCTGTGTCCTTCAATGCCACCTTGTGAATACATCCGCAGCTGTATGTGTGTGTGAGAGACTATGCACACATTTGTATTCTTAATTTTCATGCTGTCCAATGCAAATATTTGCAGTTGTTAATTATGCCCAATATTTGTTGATGGGATTAGAAAAGTTGACTGTTGACATTCCCTTCATAAACTAAACCTGAAACTGGGTGCATTTGTGTTCAGACATGATTTTTGCAGTTTGTTAAACTAATGTTCAGTGCTAAGTCTGAGTCGTTGATCAAGATCCAACCAGCTACGATTTGGTGTTTTCGAGGTTCTATAAAATATGGCTTTCTCATGCCTGTTAAATATTTGTGACTTTCCCCATAGAATTATGGGTATTTGTTTTTGGCCATCCTAGGTTACAATAACAGCGTTGTATTGACCTAGAAACAGTTTTTTCCCCAGAAATAAACAAACATGGTAGCATGTGCATCTTTTACATTATTGTAACTAAACCATTAAGAAAACAAAAGCTTCAACAGTGAATTTATTCTGGTATGCCCATGATTTTGGTCTTTGGGGGGCAGGCATACAGCACATCAATAGCACTGTGTTAGGCAATGGGGCATGTTTTCTTCCATATGCTATTGACTTAGGTTGGCTCCATCATTAGATTGACTAAATATCACACCAGCACAAGCAGTTTAGCATTATGTTTCTAATTTCACACCAAGTTTGTTGATTCTGTTGAATACAGCATCCTTTATCACACCATTATCACACCATATTCACCATTCACTTAGTGTAATTCTGTTCATTTCCTGAGTCTTGTCTGTATGCCTGTAAATAAATGTAATCCAATTTGGGGAAATGTTGGCACAATAAGCCACCACTACAGTGAGTTATGAGCTGAGCTTTTCAGGACAATGTGATAGGGGATGAGTTTCATATCTATCTCAGCTGTTGTCCATATTTCCTAATGATGTTGGAGCTCAGAACAGACGGTTATCATAGACACTGAGCAATGCCACAATCTGTCATCTTTAGGTCCACAAATTATCAGCCACTTTCATTGGTTAAATTTTATTGTCAAAACCACTCACTTGCACAATGACTTCTGAGTGGTCAGTCTAAGATTGTTTACAGTATTTTACACTATATACAGTATGCAGCCTAGTTACACAGATACTCTTGTTTTAATGCTTGTTGTGGGCTTAGAATGGATAAAATAAATGGATGTTGCACAGTGGGCTGTATGGCCTGGGGATTACAGACTGCTCACATTAAGAGGGCTTATGGTAAATTGTTATGGAGAAAATGTAGAAGAGCAGCTAGGCTATCAAGTGACCTGCATCGTCATTCTGGATAACGGCGGCCTTTCAGTTTGTGCCAAAGCTCCCTGTCTCAGACATTCATGTCCATTTTATAGCCCCACTGTTTGGGAGTAGTGTTTTTTTATTGAGTGGTTTGTCAGCTGATGAGAACAAATTGTACTCTGACTGCTTAGTGAAGAAGAATGACGCAGGTTGGAGTGGGCGCATGTGTTTGGTCCGACGTAATAAACACGTAAAGTCCTACAGTCATGAGGCCAACACCCTACCCAAAACCCAACCCTAAACCTAACCTCACAGGAAGCCATGGGCTAGTTTTAACCTGCCACGGTGTGTTATTTTTGTTGACTAAGACTACAAGTAAGACACGTAAATGCGGGAAGCGAACGAAGTGTTGTGGCAGTCTGTCACACACACACACACACACACACACACACACACACACGCATCGTTCCAATTTCAGTTTCCCTCTGGTGGCGGGTGGGTGGTGTTACAGCGGGACACACACACACAGACAGTTTTGGTAGGCTTCTATAGTTAGTGCTCACTTCGTTCGCAAAAAGGTTTTTTATATTTAGTCGAAAAAGACTAGACTAAACAATTTCGAAGACTAAATAGGAATAAGACTAAATGGTGTTATTCAAAAGACTAAGACTAATATAACATTGAATTAAGACTAAAAGACTAAGATTTTGACTAAATCTGCTGAAAAGATGAACACTGGTCCTGACCCACAGGTTGAGAACCACTGCAGGCTAAATAAGGCTAAAGTTCTTGCCGCAGCTGACCCAGGATTGAAACTTTGAACGCAGTGATCCCACATCTCTGTCCCGCCTTTCATGCTCACGGTCTCATGACTCATGTTTAGGTTGACAGAAATGAAGCTGATTCACTCCAGCTGTGTGTGTGTAATATTATCATATTGCAAGTTACCACCTTCCTAGTGGTTTTATCATCATAAATTGCAGTCTACTTTTGTGCGTAATCGCATGCATGCATTTTTGTTTGAACATCCTAGAACCTGCGGAAAAGCTAATCATTGTTTCCCAGAAAATCTCTGGTTGCCACCCCCCGCCTCTTAATTGATTGCCATGTCATTTTTCACCTCCAGGATTTATAGAGAGGGAAGCAGACGGTAATATCATCAATGTTCAGTTGTGTCGTTCAACAGTTACCAGCAGCGTTGGAGACATCTCCCCACAAGAGACAGACTTATTGGTTTTATTGGCTGACTTGGTCTCTTGTGTAAACAGCTTGAGCATAGAGGGTAACGTATGCTCCCTTGCTGCAGGGAGAAAGGAGGCAAAATACTGGTTTTGTCTGTGTTGTCATTCCAAAATGTGTAGTTGGGATGCTGTGGCTCAGAAAGAGGAGAGGTCGTCTGGGAAATGGGAATTGGAAGGGCCTCAGTTCAATCTTCAGATATTCTGTGCCTCTGCCTGAGCAAGACACTTTTTAACCACTTAACTGCTCCATTGGCACCGTTAAAAATAGCACCCCCTAATTAGTTAGGATAGGTAGGCAGAGGGAAGAGACCCCTGGTCAGACCAAGGATGAAATGGAGGGATTACATCAAAGGAAACACAATAATAATCATCTCTGTCTGTCTGTGTGTCTGTCCTGCCATAACTCAATCTGACTGATTGGCATCAAACTTAGCATGTGTGCCGACGATGGCCTGGGGTGTGTGCAGTGCCGAGTGGGAATTTGATTTAGAATATCTCACGAATATCTGTATCTGTCTGACCGCGGATCTGTGGAGGAAAAGAAAGCAACCTTAGTGTGTTTAGGGGGTGTAGGCATTGGCCTCCCTGATTGGCCAACCTGACCCATCGGCTTCACGGATTGCATGAGCTTTGAGTCACGTTTGTGCCGCTGGGCCAGTGTAAGTGGCGGGTACTGCACTGGGTATTCCAACAACCGGTACTGTGAGTAGGCAACTTGCATCCTTCTTGCTTTACATCATTCCCAACGTGTTCCCAGAGTAGACTGCTACTCTCTAGTAAAATAATCATATTGGCTATTTTTGTATTTGATAGTGTGTAAGCGTGTGGTTGTAAATTGTAGATCTTTCTTGCTTCCTTCTCTGTTTTTCACTGCACTCTTCAGTACAAGGGAAGGAATATATTGGCCATTTGGTTGCCCAGCCTCCTCTGTGTCTCTGCGCCTGTCCTGACAGGATGATGTATCTGTAGTCCTTGGCAGCCATGCAGGTGATATACTCCACTTGGAATGCGGAGAGCAGAAAAGGGATGGAAGTGCCCTCATGCCAGACTCTCTGTGGTCCATTCTATGAGGACATTTTCCACCATCATATAAAGTCACACGTGCAGTCGTGCACAGATGTGATACAATAACATGGTCTATACAATTCGGCGGAAAAACAACCTGCCTAATAAACTCTTGTAAAATTGTTGTGACATATAAAGGCAATTCAACCCAAGTGATATTTTAAGACATTAGAACGGTTTACTGCGGCAGTGGCTCAGGAGGTAGAGTTGTCGTTTGGGAGCTGCAAGGTTTCCGGTTCGTTCCCCAGCTCCTTCCTCCTTGCTGAAGTCAAGTTTATATGTATAGCACATTTCACACGACAAGCGAGGACTCAATGTGCTTAAATGTATGTATGTGCTTAAATACATATAAGAGTACAGAAATCAATAATTATACATAAAAGAGAATTACATATGATTAAAATACAAAACACATTTCACAATCTAGCTGAAAGCTAGTGAAAATAGGTAGGTTTTTAGTTTGCGTTTAAACAAAGGCAATGAGTGTGGCAGTGGCGGTGGCTCAGGGGTAGAGTGGCCGTATGGTAAGCGCAAGGTTGCTAGTTCGAACCCGGGCTCCCCCAGAGTTAGTGTCGAAGTGTCCTTGAGCAAGACACTGAACCTCAAATTGCTCCTGGTGTGCTGGTGTGAATGTCTACTGAATTAGCATAATAGCCTAATGCGTAAGATTGTTATGGTCTTAAGGGAGTTGAATATACTACACATGAAATTGACTCGGTGCACACACATAAGCGTGCGTGATATGCAAGCAAAGCAGCTATGGCTCAGACTTGAGTCCCAATAGTGCCTGACCTTTTGCATCACTGGGCTTAATTGGCATTGTTGTAACAAAAAAATGATAATAATAATCAGACTTGGAGTGTCTGTTAATCCTGATTTTGATAATGGGAACTGACTGTACAAGTGGTAATCTATACTTCATGACAATTCTATCCGTGTTATGCAGAAAGAGCTTGGGCAAATCATTTTGTATTTGATTGCATCTTCTCCAGTGTACTTGAGTGTACTACCAGTGTATGTACCGTATGCATTTGTCCTGGAGTTTTGTACATTTTATGTAGAGAGGTTAGTTATTTTATATGGTGGGGTAGGCCAGTATGTCAGAACTGTTACCCCAGCAGGAAATCTAATGCAATCAGTCTGATATTTGGCCAGGCTTCATAGCAAATATGTGCTGCCTTCTCCCACCCTGGTGAAATGTCTGACTTCCCCTTGTGAGGTCGTAACCAGAGGGCAAAGCAGGAAGTGTTCCTTTTGATCTTTCCCGCTGTTCAAACTAATTACCCTCCCTCAGTGGCATGCATTACTGCCTGCAGAATTTATTTCCCCCCTTTTTATTTTATTTTCTGCTTTATTTAAATTGGAGAGTGTTGCGATAAACGTAAGACTAGAGACATGAGGAACCTAAAGGGAGTTTTATTCAAACTGGAGTCCATGCGACCCACAGGGAGTATAATAATGGTCTAATGGTCGAAGTACACTAACTGGCTGAGTCACCCACCAGGCACCTCGGTCAGAGAATTAATTAATTAATTAAAAATGAATCATGGTGACAACTCTGTTGCAGTCAATTGGTCTAAGTTAACAACACACAAACAAAATACTTTGATTCTAAATAGCATTAATTATCTCTGCCAGGCTGAAACTCTTGAACTGTTGGGTAGAACAAACATTTGACCCTGAATTCCTTGGATCATGATTCATGATACAACTCTCCATGTAGGCCACTAGCCAGTGTCTAGATTGTCTGGCATTTTGCATGTTCTTCAAAACACTACCATTACTACAGATTTAGTTCAAAACACACACAAATCGCTACACATTATCTCTGGAGTCATGATGAGATACTTTACTGATCCCCATTAGCACTTGCCTAAGCATGGCCCTTCTTCCTGGGGTCCGTCACACCCAAATACACAACAACGTGTCGTACAGACAACCTACAAAAGTTAAGAAAGGAAAATAAATACATTTCAGAAATTTACATTTCATGATAAAGGAGAAAGGGTTTACCCATTTATTTATTTTCTTCCGTAAACCTACGGAAATCAAACAACTCAAATAAAAAGTCAATGAAATTATATCGTTAAATCAGTCACGTTCATGAAATTTTGGAAGATGGTATTTTACCATAAATTTGAATCCTTTTGTATTTGTATTGTATTGTATTTTGTATTTGAGATGCAGATAAAGAGGTCAAAGTGGCGAAATCTATTGTGAAGCAATAAAGCTGATATTGGACATGTAGTATCCAAACAATTATGAGATGCTTCCCTTTTTCCACACACACACACACACACACACACACACACACACACACACACACACACACACACACACACACACACACACACACACACACACACACACACACACACACCCCCTCCTGTCCTTCCGTTTCCCCCAAAGGATTATGCTCAGCTGTCAGGACTATTGGCTCATTTGACACCAGTTCATTAAATGGCTAATTATCTAAAATGGTTAGTTGTCTTTAAACCTTACTTCTCATTCAGTGTGTAAAGTGTAAAACGAAAACGGGAGTAAAGCGCACCCTGATGCATTTTTCAGATTTTGGTGTTTCGACGTTTTTCACTGGTCTGCTTGTCTGCAAGGACCATAACACAGGTTTGGCTCATTGTCCCTGCTTATGTTTGTCTATTTTAACACAGATGGTACACAGTGGTTTTTAAGGGGCATGGCGAGGGTGTCCTGTTTTACATACCTGTAATCTTTTTATCTATTTGATATTTCTGTAATCAATATGGTGTCGGGACTTCTGGATGCAACCTGCAGTTGTGCGTTGGCATCAGTACGCACACATGCACGCACACACACACACACACACCCCGCATAGCGAGTGCAAGCATACTAGATGGTTTAAAACCCATTTTGGGCGGGAACCCCTTTTGGTGTTAGCATCATGTTATGCTTTTAGCTATTGAAAAATAGCAGATCTACAAGCTCATAGCGCGCCACCGAGTGGCGCGCTACGAGCGGCGCGCTACGAGCTTGTAGGTCTGATATTTTAGAAAAATGGGTTAAAACCTTGAGAGTTGGCGCCCACGCAGCCCAGTCATATGGCGAGCATGGGCTGCCATTCAGCTAAGCCTTGATGGAGGGTCCATAATACTATAGTATAGAGACACCATTCAGCTAAGCCTTGATGGGGGGTCCATAATACTATAGTATAGAGACACCATTCAGCTAAGCCTTGATGGGGGGGTCCATAATACTATAGTATAGAGACACCATCATGGAAACTTATCGAGTGCTTCTGGTTGATATCTTACTGGTTACTGATATGAGGAAAATGTGTTTTTGTCCACCTGTCAGACTATTTGACTCTGCAAAGCAGTATTCTCTGTGAATAAGAGATTCCTTCTGCCAACATCAGTTTGAGTGGCATCACCAAAATATCTCTGATCCAAGTGCCTCAATCTGGCTGTAATGTATTGTATCACCTAGGTTGGACTCAAATTTCCCCTCCCCATCATTGCCATAATCATTGCCACCCTGTAATCTTTCTCTCTCTGTTCCCAGTACTGAAGGAAGTGAGCTTCCCTCTCCATTGCGGTCTGGTAATTGTGAGGTAATCATCTTTTCCCACTTGAGGGCTAAAAGGCTGTGTTTACACTTCGTTTTTTTGGCAGCTGGGCCCAGCGAAACCCTAATTTAGTTTCTCTCTGTCTGTGGCGGAATAAAGAAATCCTTCTCATTACTTCACATTTTCAGCCACTTGCACTGACACCACAGCAACATTTGTTTTACTGTCAGCAATACATTCTATCTCTGTCGGCTCACTTAATCAAATGGAGATTTTTTTGCAGTCTTCCAGTGCACAGCCTAGGGCCACAATTCTTAATATGAATGTGTTCATTGGTGTGTTTTCTACTTTTTTATAATGTTCACTCGCTTTTGGAAGGCATCGCATTTTGCTGTGAGCAACATCAGGTTCATCAGTCATGACTTTAAAACTGCTGTCCTTCTTTTGGGCATGTCATTATATATTTCAGAAATATTTGAAAATGTTCAGGTTGGCTTCAGCTTATTAGTTAATAAATGTTCTCAAATATTTAATCAAATATATAGGGACAAAATAGGGATTAATCTGACCTGAAAATCTGGTATTGGTTGTGCTCTAAAGTCTTGTAGGATAACCATAATTGTAAACTAGCCATTTAGTTTTAAATGTTTAGTACAAAAACAGTGTTAAAATGTCAGTGAAACCATACACTCAATCTTTGACCAAACATGCAAAAATGCACTATTGCATCCCCTGCCATGAAACAAAGTTAGCCATCACATGCAGTCACCATTCCTATACACACAAATGCAGCGATTGTTAATTCCAACAGCTCGGAGCAGTAGTAGGCATCATCTAAATCCCTCTCCTGTCATGAGAGCGATTGGATCAGATCAGATGCAGCCTGCCAGGCTCATCTGATGGCGCTGTGACTGTGAGCAAATTCCTAACAGAAGAGGCTGTATAATGCCTTCTCCCCCTGTCAAGGCTATTGTCACGGTTACTTTGACATTAAAGGGAGGAGGCTACCAGCGAACTGAAAGTATTTTTTCACCCTCATTAAAAACAAAATGATGTCTGGAAAAAGACTATCCATGTGTTTGTGGAGTCGCACTCATCTTGGCAGCTCTCCTCACCCGCAAACTCTGGGCTTCGCACTTCAAATACACTTAATATTTCTATCATCTGGAGGAGGCCCCAGTCATATTTAGCTTACCCCCTCTCTTTCTGTCCCTCCCTCTATATGTTCTAATGTCCCTTTCACTTCTCCCAGCCATGCTTCCATTTCCACTTCTTCATCATCACCCCAACCCATCCCTAGTATCTCCCATGTCATCCCTCTCTGCTTCTCCTCTCTCCTCCCTCCACCTCTCCCTTCATCCGTCCCCACCTGGCCCAGGAACAGAGACATTCCTGACAGGGACTTATCTCTCCAGTGGAGCAGCCACTGCAACAGCAGCAGCCAGGCTCTATCTCTAACAGGAAGTTGGCTACTGGCAGTTTCACAGCATTCCTTCCAGAGCAGGGACCTCGTTGATTTATCTACTCCACTCCACTTCCCTCCGGGTTCCTAATGGGATACGCTCACTGACTGTGCATTTTCAAAGCATTATTTTTTTCCTTCTATCATTTGGAGATTTTGTTCGATAACCTAGAGTAGACCATTGGAGGCTTAAAGGTTTTCGGCCCAGAGCCCAAATGTGAATCTTGTCCTGGAACACAGGCTCATAAAACTGGATTGCTACTCTTGTTATACGCGGTCCCAACAGATGTAGGTCTGCTGCCAATTTTGGTTTCTACTACATCATTGAAAGAAATGCTGGCTCATACATCTTTTCTGAAGGGACCGCAGAACCAATGCCCCAGGCTGTGTAAAGTGTTTTTGTGGCATTGACAATATTGCCTAGGTTCAGTTTTCTTCTCTGAAATACGATATAAAGCAGAGACTGAGCCACTTATTCTCCGCTTCAGATCGAGAAGACGAGACCATCCTTGGTTCCTGTAGTCAAATAGGTTGACCTGCCCCATCTGATCTGACATTTTAATGTTCCCAGACTTTATAAGTCAGCCATTACATTCCAGTACTAATGGCTGTTCCGTTAACACCACTCATTTAATTATCTTTGACTCCCTCGAGCTGGTTTATGGTGTACAGAGAGCACTTCAAAGGATTGCTCTGCTCAACCTCTGATCTGAGAGATGATATGTTGCTGATTAGGGCTATGGATATGGGTGAGCTCTTGAAGTTGACTTCTTAGTTCTTAATTAATCCGTCCAAATGATGGAATTTAGGAATATTCCTGCAGATTTGCTTCAATTTTGTGAATGCTTTATCACATATACGTTGGCATCAATTTTAGTGAAGTTCTCTTCACGCATACAATGAACTTACTTGAAGGCAAATGTGTTGCTGTTACACATGAGGCAGGTTGTCGGATATGAAACGTGATTTTTGATTGTCTTGATGAGATAGAATGAGAGACAGAGGGGGAGAAGTGGAATGGTGAAGTTAATGAGTGCTTTCTCTAAAGTTTAATGTTTTTATCAAGGCAGGCAAGTGTAGAAGCACCTTATAACTTTTTTTAAACCATGACCCCCTGCAAATATATGCTCTCAGTAAGATGACCATCTCCACTTTCTCCAATACACATGAATCATCAACAATCAACATGTAGCTTAAAGACGGGGTGAAATGGCTTTTTGGAGCATTTTTAATTTGTAGTTTCTCTCTGAAATGGAAAGCAGTGTGTTTTTGAACCAATCAGAACGTTGCATCCCTTCAGGGTATGGGGCGTAGCTCCACTACATGCGTGTGCGTGACGCATGCGTTGAGTTTGTTTGTTTACAAGTCACAGAGAGACAGGCAGCAGAGCTCATGGTTTATTTCTAACTTATGTTTTCAGATAAATATTTTAACGTGATGATTACGTTTAAAACAAGTAATCCACTTTCTGGATGTCATCTTGAATGAGATTAAAAACTGAGTAGTTCTGTAATCAAAACCAGCTGTGTTGGAGGAAGGCGCAGCGAAGGGAATAAACCAGGTGAATGAAATCAAGATTCCTTTTTATTCATGCAGGACTTGACATGTCATCACGCATCAAGTTTTGTTCTTCAAAGGAAGTTAAGTTAGATAACTCGATTGATGGAACAAATATTTGTTATAGAATACAAGTGTGCATACAATATATTATCTTGGCGTACGGCTCTGCTACAGTCTCCCTGCAACCATTAAGGGGCGCTCTTATCATCGACATTTGACCTTTCATTGTCTGGCAAATATGAGAAGTTGTGTGGACAAGATGACGTAAATTTTCCCTTCATTGTCAATGGCATTTAATGTTATGTTACAGTTATTCTGTTTGGATGGGGCGGTATCAGTGATTCTGAAGATTTTGCTATGAGTCGAGGCAAATGATAGTTTTGGTTTATTGTTGCTATTATCCACTCTGTTTTTGTACCAGTAGTGAATCTCTGCTGTCCTTACAGTATGTATTCCATGATTTTCTTTCTTTATTCACATCAGAAGCCAATTGCCACCATGTGTACTCAACACTGTGAACGCAATCGATGTGTCTCTCCTTGTCTGTAAAACCCTTTTGTCCATAGATTCAGCATACCTTGGTGGACCCCATTACACTAAATCGATACTGCCACAGCCCACAGCTGGGCTGAACAGAGATGATGTACAGAACAGGTCAGGATGGGTGGCAGCAGAACGTGGAACGAAATCATGTGGCTAATACGTTTTGTATTTTTGACAGCAAAAAAATCATACCGCTGGCATTTCTAAATAGCTATCTTGTGTATACCGTATTCCGTAATAACTTGATACGTGCTTGGCATGCTCACTATTTGGTGTTTAAAAAGAGTGCTGATATTTGAAGTTGAATAGGGCCGGCCATTAATCTGTGGTTATGTTTTTCTGCCCCGTGATCGCAACACTGTTTCTGTTCCTTTTAAATGTAGGCTAGTTGATGTCATACATTTGTCAGTCTGTCACTTCAACCAATTCTTTTTTTTTTGCCGCCACTGAGTGTCTGCTAGGAATTCTCACTAATTGATTGACGGCCTTGCTTTGCTGGCTCACATAACGTTGTGTAATTTTAATGCCGCCTCTTTCAGTCATGCATATCATGTGAGTGCACACACACACACACACACACACACACACACACACACACACACACACACACACACACAGACGGAGAGAGAGCCAAGGTCAACTAACTCCCTGCAGGGGAAATTTCACAAACAGACTCAGTGTACCAAATTTCTACAAGCTCAATAAAACCGCGGCTACCGTCTAATGTTTCCACATTCCTTAGAGTTCTATCTTACACCAGCCTAGTGGACTCTCCCTTCACCAGAGGCTAGCCTGCCGTGTAATAATGTGTGTCACTGTATAATTCCAATGCACTCATTAACTCCTTTACCAGCAGCAGTGAGAACATGCCTGGGATTTGAAAGTCTTATCATGTTCAAAACAAATATGTAATGAGTGCTCACAACATACCCAAGTGTAAACATGGCGGGTGCATGCCCCAGCCTAATGATGGTTTCCAATGGATGCTGTGGTGGTGTATATGTTGAAGTAAACCGTGTTGGTTTCCCTCTCTGCAGGGCTTGTCTGTCTGTGTGTAATTATGAAAATAGGTGTATCCCTCCTGGTGTGCACGGTTGTCAACTGTTATTTCTTCCGCTTCACTCTCGCTTCTGATGACACTCACTTTCACTCACTGCCTTTTGAGGCTGACATTCCTTTGGCTTGAACTCATGGTCCTGGCAACCACCAACAGTATAATACATCAACTGACTGCTCAACCCTGACAGCAAAGAGGAAACAGAACGAGATGGTTAGAGATGAAGTCACTATCGTACAGGAGAGGAATGAAGGAGGTGGACATTAGTACCACAGCTTCCTTGATTTCCACTCCAAAATACCACCCATCTTGTATTCTGAAGCTGTCCGATTTGCCTACAAAGTTTTTAGATATGATAATTTTCAGCTGTGTATTTACTATTTGGGAAGTAAAGAAAATGAAGCCTACAACTACATGCGGCACGGTAGACTAGAGTCTGTGTAATTGCTGGTGTCGGACAGTGTTTTTATTTATTTTTTACCTGTCGCAGCAATCGGGCCATAGATTTCTCCTCTCATCCACTTGCATTGAGTTGCTCACCCAGCGCATAAGGTGCTCTTCCGGCTTGGAACAGAGTGCATTCTGGGATTGGTTATGGGCCATACGTGAACGTGATGGGCCGTTCATAGCATTGCATGGGTTCACGTATGGAACATAGCGTTCACGTATGGCCCATAGTGCCATGCATAGTGCCATGGCCTATAGTGCAATACCACTTTCGGCCACCATGTCTTTTCCGCTTCAGTTATTGCTCTCGTTGACGTCTCTATTATATAATATATACTCTTAAGAATCAGGCTGACTATTGATGGATAATTTTTGTTGTTTGTGAATGATGCCATGTCCATTTAACCATATGTTTCGTGTCAGGTTGACATGGGCGCTTGTCCCACCGTCTCACGCACCCTCTGCCCAGTTAGATATCTAATCGTCTTTATTTTTCAGCCTTGAGTGGCATTATCGGTATATATACATACATTATCTCTTGTCTCTGTGAATAACCTGTGCGGAGTCAGGCTCCGTTAATCTTTGCATTTCTCATAACAAGAGCTGTGACATTCACCACTAATAAATCTCCCATCCTGCAGATGTGCAGATGTCGCTATTATTCACTTTTGTTAACCTCTGACCCCAGAATAGTATACTTCCTGATGTACAATGATTGTTTTGAAGGCTGTACTATATAACGCTTCCACAGAGGATGTGTCAGTGGGAGAAACTTTGAACGCTGTGATGGATGTACCATGCCTTCTCCCAATGGAATATATTTTAAAACCTATGTCACGGTTGTGGACTTGTGGATTGTACTTTGGTACTTTTAATACTCTCATTTTAAAGTATTGAGTAGTTTTTCTCAAAGTATTTCTATCCTTAAAAGGTTTATTACTATAGTATACATTTTTCTATAAGGCTAAGGTTAACATTATACCATAAAGTTAAGGTTTAATATTTACTTGGATAAAGGTTTTTTACATGCCGGTACGATAAGGTACCTTTTGACTTGAGTACATTTACTATTACATTTTACAACTACTCTTCCTCATCTAAATGAATGGTTTGAACTCACATTCTTCTACTCAAAGGTTATCTCAATGGTTTATGGCTCTACACGCAAAAATGGTCTGAGTATAATACTCTAATTACTTCCAGGGTATATTCTATACATGTATGGCTTTCTGCCTATGGTTATACAGTTCATGATTTATAATTTACTTAACTATTCTAATCCGATTTGGACTAAGCTTGGCAGATGAGTTATATATTTATCCAACTATATGTTTGGTCACTCGACAAGGTTTAACTATGTGCTTTTCATACTGTAGCATGTTATATTGGGTATAGCATGAATTTACCATTTTAAACATTCATCATTTGTATATAACATACACTTTTGTACAGATGCTTTAGTTGCTGGGTTTCCTATGTCAGACAACCACTGGTACCCAGATACTACCTGCATACTACCCAGATACTACCTGCATACTACCCAGATACTGGTACCCAGATACTACCTGCATACTCTCCTTATCAGTACAGAATACAGATTGTCTTGCACAGATTAAGTGCTTTGTAGTGCTTTCTTTTTCTTTCCTGGTGATCTTGACAGTTATTCATCGGATTTGATACCCCAAATCATGTGTAAACTCTGCAACAAAAGTTCTGAGACTTAAATTTGGTCCATTATTTCTCCACTTTAATAATACCAAATGGTATTGTATTTATATCATTTTAATCGTTGATTAGTCACCTTTTTGATTAGGGGTTTATTAGTTCACCCTTGCTTTGAGTTTCTTAGTGGATTGGATGATTGCACTCTCACACGGTAATAAGGTAAAAAAAAACACATTGGCCATTTTTACATTTAATTAATTTTACAGTGTAGGGAATTGAGTAGCGGGCGGAAGATCCAAACGCAGCCGCAACACCTTGGCACCTCCTCTTCATGCTGGTCACCAACCTAGCCACAATTTGCAGGTTTTGTTGCAAGTCAGTCAACATGTTTGTCACTCTAGCACATACAGCACGCCCAAGCTGATCCCACAAGTTTTCAATTAAGGTTGAGGTCTGGACTCACAGCAGACCAATACATCCTCTCAACTCCCAAATTCTGGAGGTATGTGATGATCCTGGCTCTGTCGGGGTGAGCGTTGTCATCCTGGAGGATGGCCAGGTTCTGAAGATATAGGATCGCCACTGGTTCCAGAATCTCATCCTGATATCTCACTGCATTGATTTTGCCTTCAATGATGACAAGTTCTGTCTTGCCTGTGAGAGAGATACTGCCCCATACCAAGTCGTTGTGGCTGCGTATAGATGTTCCACCCACTACTTCCTACGCTACGAGTTCACTGAGTGTAAAAGTAATGTGTAAAAATGGCCAATATGTGTTGTTTTTTTGTTGTTGTTCGTTTGTTGGTTAATTGTTTTTGATTTAAAGTATCCTGTGTGTGTGTGTGTGTGTGTGTGGGGGGGGGGGGGGGCACGGAATGTGATGATTTGATTGGCTGAGCATGGAATGCGATGATGATAAGAGCACCGTCACACAAGTGTGATTTTTTTGAATGGTGCAACCACTCCAAGGAACAGCAATGTCCGTGACTATGTTACTATGTTTAGAGTACCAGTAGAGGCAAAAGTGGCGCTGTTGTGACAGAGAGAGAGAGATAGTGCTGCATTGTTGCCTGCTAATGAGAGAGAGGGGAGTTTCACCACTCAGTTCACATGGGTGTGATTTTTTTTTATTGACAAATTTATAACGGTGCCCCATGCCAAAAACATGAATTTAACTATTAATTATTTCTGTGCCTCTAGGTGGCAGCATTAGTGTAGCTAAGCTGTGCCTCTAGGTGGCAGCATTAGTGTAGCTAAGCTGTGCCTCTAGCGTTCACTTTAAGAGGACGGCTGTAGCTCCCGGCACACTCAATTCAATTCAAATGAGCTTTATTGGCATGAGAAAACATACGTTCACATTGCAAAAGTGGAAGAAAACAATCAAATAAAGGTGTAAACTGAGCTGTGTTACATTAACACTTGAGTAATACTATTGTGAAACTGTGCATTTTCTGTCAGAGATGCATCCATATAGGAGACGCTTTATACTTTAGAAAGTTGACAGCAGTATTTCAATGTTTTTTGCAATTATTTGGATATAAACATTTGGGTGATTGTAATCCGTGGGAAGTACATGTCTCTGATGTCTTGGTACAGTGGACAGACGGTTAGGAAGTGTAGCTCAGTCTCTACCTCATTTTGTGTGCGGTGGGTGCATAGTCTGTCTTCTCTTGGGAACACACTCACTGTAACCATTGGCTATCATTAGCATTAGCGCACACTTTACCTGTGAGACAAAGTCACAAATGAGTGAAATGACATCCGAACTTTGGATGGATGATGAACCAATGACAGCGCTCGTAGTTTCCGAGTTATGGAGCTTTAAAAATCCTAACTGAGGTAAATGGAGGAGTTATAAGGATCCCATAGCTGGTGGTGACGGAGGCGTTGCATAGCAACCGGACCAATGTTAAAAGCTGCTTTGGGGCTCAACCACTTCATATATATAGTATACGGGGGTTACGAATATGTACGTACCTGGTTGATAACGTCCCATCGCAAAAAAAGAGTTAATCTATCTTGTATCTATCTATTAATGCACCAAGTCTCTGTATGTCTTTCTGTGTGTAATCCACGTAACTCGAGAACAATTTGGCCCACCGACTTCAAATTCGACACACACGTTCCACACCACCACAGGTTCTGGACCCATGGTTGTCCAGAACTGCCCCAAAAAGTCCTCTCCCCGGTCTCTGGACAGGGCCCCTGCCCAGGGTCCATATATGGAGCTGGCCTGTTCTGACATCATTCTGATGTCTGCATAGACTCCATATTTGGGCATGCCTGACCAAGAACTCCATATATGGGCATAAAAGGAACACCAATCCAATCCACTTTATTTATATAGCACGTTTCAAAACTCAGAGTTTACAGAGTTCTGTACAGGAGAAAAATAAAAACAAATGCACTAAAGCTACCACACAGAAAAACAACAGCGAGAAAGCGAGAAAGTACAGTGAAAACAACTGAGACACATTACAGAAAAACAACAGAGAAGCATCACAGTGAGACAAAACATATACAAGGACCGAAGGAACTCAAGCGGGTTTAAAAGCCAAGGTATAGAGGTGGGTCTTTAGGCGAGATTTAAAAGTCTCGATGGAGGGGGCCAATTTGACGTGGGAGGGGAGTGCGTTCCATAGTTTGGGGGCTACAACGGAAAAGGCTCGGTCGCCTCTGGACTTCAAGCGGGTCTTCTTTGTGACCCTGAGGTTTAGCTGGCCCTCAGACCGCAGTGACCTAGTAGGAGTATAAACCTCAATAAGTTCAGACAACACCGACATTATTTCTGGGTGGGGCATGCATTTCCAACTTGCATCGTTCCAAGTAGGCCAGTGCCCAATTGGCACCGCTGTAGAGGCCCAAGGGCACCGCTCTAGTATAATATAAATCAGACTTAAGATAATTTGGAGAGACAAGTCCATCAGAGTGTAGAACACCCATTATGAGTCTCGTTTGGGCTTCAGTAGAACCTGAATGATTAATTTAGTTGTCCTACATTTACACTCATGTGATCTAATCATGGCAGTATTAGTGACTATTATTTCCCTGCTGTTTCATTCCCTCCCATCAAGATTTCAAGAAGATAACCCAAATCATCAATTATTAATTCATCCACTTATTCCCTCATTCACAAGGAAGTGCATGGGAACGGAGTCAGAAGGAGCATTATTCTTCAGTACATATTCTACTGATGGAGGGGAAAGGAACTGGTCGGAATAACGTGTTCCTTCCACGTGCTACGTCCGGCCGGGGAAATCCCTGTCTGTCAGGTGAAAAGAAGCAGCTTGGACTCCTCATGCATAGAAGGAAGCATGAGGTCAGTCCGCTGCCCCCCCAGGTTGGCAGAGGATGTTTAGCGCCCAGGATTACATTAGATAATTGACACTGGGTGAAAAAATGGGTTGCAAAATTGTGGGATAAAATATATATAATTTTTTAAACAGAGCTTTTGCCGGAGGAAACCAAAGGAAGCAGAAAACATAAGAGAGATAAGTGTGGGTGAAGGAGATAATGAGTGACACAAAATGATGAAACGAAAAATGAGTGGAAAAAATATTAAACGGTAAAGTGTACAGTAAAGTGGCGTACACTTTACTGTGTCCTATTTCCATCGTCTATGCTTTTGGTTGCTGTCTTAAGTTATAAAAGGTCTCTCTTGTGTCACATCAGGAACTGTGTTTCAATATTGATCTGAGTTGTGCTGAGAAGATGCTCTGGGTTCAGTACAATTCAGTTACTGTAGTTCATACTTCCTCTATATAACTGAGGAAACTAATTACTCAGAAGTAAGTTGTTGCACTTGTCATGTGATACTGCCTGGCGTCACCTTGTTCTGCGTGCACGCGACACAACAGAAACGTCACTCACCACCCTTCGAGGGAGACTTTTTAGGGACCGCATGGTTGGTCAACCAAGTTGTGTAGAATGATGTCTTTTTGAGTGGTGTGACAGCTCATGTGTGTGGCTGGGTCTATCCCTGTTTCCGAGCACGAAAATAGCCTTATAGCGTTTGTTCACCACCAAGTGTCACTGTTGCACAGCCTAACACACAGACACACAGGCCAGGGAGGAGGGCTTGTACAGTACAGTACAGTACAGTACAGTACAGTACAGTACAGTACAGTACAGTACAGTACAGTACCACTCACTTCAGAACGGTCTGACTCTGATTCTTTTGTAGCAGGAAGGTTCCCGGTTCGATTCCTGGCTCCACCTGGCCTTCCGGTATAGAAACATTTATTCTTTGCGTTTGGTATGCCAGCAATATGCATTTCGGCAGACTTTGTGTTTTATCTCAGTTTATTGACTAACTTTGAGTGGATTCACTTGAAAGCCAGACATCTGGATTGTCTGGCAGGATTGGTAGTCCATTTACCTGTTACCTTCCACTTAGGCCTTTTTAAATGTCAGAGCTTTTATTCCTTGTGATTATTATCTATAATGTATGGCTTGTTGATAATTGCTAGTCTCCTTTCATTGATTAAAAAGGGAACATTCCCTGACGGAGACGCGACGCTGACGTGCCCGGTGGAGCCCCGGTGTTATACTCAGGTTTATAATAGGGAGTGACTCATTACAGCGCTCTGCCTATGAACTCGAGTGGAAAACATCCAATCAATATCTAGGCTCGGAGATGACAGCTGTTGTGTGCTGAGTGATCTCCATGTATGAACAAATGTCTGCCAACCCATAGCTAGACATCTGGAGTAGTTGCTTACATAGTGTTTCCATTTAATGCCCCCATCTTTGTTTCATTAGATCATTCTGTTGGAGGATGGTTCTATTGTGCCTGCCTGTCTAATTGTTTTGATTACACCGACAACTTTCACATACACATGAAATTAACATAAAGAAAACTAGAAACCAAGGAAGGAATTAGTTGACATTGGCAGCAATTTTAGCTCTAACTAGTCACTGTCACTGACATAGTTACAGTGTCCTACTATGAGACTGCTCTCCCCACAGTAGAAAGTAACCCGCGGAGGTATGTAGGGAGAGGAACATCTGGTCCTCTCTGACTTCCCACTGACAGGACCTGTGATGGATGGGACATTCACACCCAGCCAGTCCAGATATGGACCTATACTTTTTTTTTTTATGGGGCTGCACAAATGGTCACAGTTTTGAAATGCCTCCAGCTGGATTATTCGCTTGTAGTGCCTAATGATAGCCTAGTGTATCCGAGATGGAGCCATTTAGATGAATCAGGTTATGATAGAACGTCTAGATTCTAATGCATTGACGATAGAAGAGTAAAACCGTTAATATATATTTCAATAAAATGGTAGCCAGCTGATTTGAAATGCATGCAATACTGTGAGTGCTATCAAGCTCAACATGAGCTTTAATGTGATGTTTCTTTCCCATTAATCCCCCTTAAAGTACTGTAAAGGCAAGACAAATTGGGCCCATCAATTACTGAAATTACCTAGAATTTCATCATTACATCTTTACGTGCAGTAAAATTAAGAAATGATACATCTTTGAGAATATTGTATGAGGTATACTTATTTTATAGTATAATTGGTGGTAAAATTCCGTAGAACTTAGAGATATCCATATCTTTGCAACCTGGTGGTGCTTTGTTGAATGTACAGATAAAACCTCTTGTCAGCAGATGTAGCCTATGGAGATGAAGCTGTGACATCTGGCAGGAACAAGCACTCATTAAAGGAAATAAAGTCAAACCGAACAGCAACATATTTCACCAACTCTATGGTTACATACCGGTATGCAACACTGATAGATTGCAGATGCTGCTTAACATTGCTTTACTTTCTAAATCAAAGGATTTTGTCTAGGCCTTGCTTCATTTTCCCACTAATGCACTGCTACAACTATGAAATACATTTTACCTGGTATGAGTGCTGCTAAGCTCATTGATTTCCTATTATCTGACATGCACTGTGCATGCTGCTTACCTGGCTCTAATCCATAGTACAACAATATATAGTTGTTATCTACTTAAATAAAGATTATCAAACTGAATTCATGTTTTCTAATAAAGTAGTCCTGCCAGAAATAACTATACAGTACTATTCACTGCTTTTGGCACTGCTGCTGGATACATTTATGTCTCTTTAATAGCCTCAGCTATGTATTGTAGTGTGTACTTTTTCGTTTTTTAAAGTTCTTTTGGGCTTTTCTGCTTTTATTTGGATAGTGACAGGAAACTGGGGAGTGACAAGCGGTAAAGGTCGCCGGACTTGGGAGTCGAACCTGTGACTCGCTGGCTGCATTAAGAGCCTATGGGGCTCCATTTCCGTCACCGCTAAACCCCTTATCCCATCCTTAAACTTCTTTGGCTAGTTGAACTATTCAAAAATGTTTTTTAAAATAGTTTAAAAAAAAAAGGCAATCTACATTGCGTTGTGAGCTTCTAGACTGGCCATTTTAACTATTCAAAATTGTTTTGCAAAATAGTAAAAAAAAAAAGGCAAAGAAGTTTAGGGATAGGGGGTTTAGCGGTGATGAAAATGGAGCCCTATGTGTTATGCACCTTAACCACTAGGCCATCGGTGCCCTGTAGTGTGCACTTTTTGACCATTTAGTTTTTCCCACGGCGGTCAGCAAGCCGTGGGCATACTTTAAATAAAATTAATTAAAAGGAATGGATGGTTTGCCACGGCAGTTATGCAAATAGAACTGCAACGGCTTATCAGCCTGCGCAAGTCAGCATTATTTTATGCACAAAGATATGCCAAGGCTGATTGCCCACACCACTGCGCCATGGGCTTCAGCATATTCATGCTTGTGTTCCTTAGTTGTTCTTTAATGTAGAGTAATTATGGTGGATAAGGCCTGTATGTGATTTTGAATGGACTCCAGCATGCCTATAGGTCCTCAAGATCATTCTCTGTTGTGGCTCCTGCTTATGACTCACTAATTACTACAATCATTGAAGAAAAGGGAAATGTGTATAATTAAAAGGATTGAAACATGACGCAATTCAGTTTGAGGCCTGTAGAGTTGTTCAGAGGTGCAGGTCCATGGTTGCTGAGATAGTGCAGCCTTGAGCATAAGTATCACATAATGTACACAAACAAAGTTACACTCACCTTTTACCGTCAAATTAGCATTCTTGTCTGGATGCACCTAGACATCTGTTTGCTCATACAGATATTTGTAGACACACTTGCAAAAAAAAATCATACACTCACAAATTAACTTGCAGTACCTAGTCCCTATAAACTCATATACACTATCACACTAATCTCTCTCTTACGCACGCACGCGCGCACAGACACACACACACACACACACACACACACACAGAGAATCGGTGCTGAAGGAATTCCAAGCAGCTCCTTAATCCATGCAAGCGCTGATTGAGGCTTAGATTGAGGCATGGTGGTGGAGAGATGAAGGGAGGGCATGAGGAAGAAAGGAGAGATGTTGAGAGGTGCAGGTGAGGGGGCAGAGGGTTTAGAGACAGGTGGGGCTCATGAGGGGACAGGTGAGGGGGCAGAGGGTTTAGAGACAGGTGGGACTCATGAGGGGACAGGTGAGGGGGCAGAGGGTTTAGAGACAGGTGGGGCTCATGAGGGGACAGGTGAGGGGGCAGAGGGTTTAGAGACAGGTGGGGCTCATGAGGGGACAGGTGAGGGGGCAGAGGGTTTAGAGACAGGTGGGGCTCATGAGGGGACAGGTGAGGGGGCAGAGGGTTTAGAGACAGGTGGGGCTCATGAGGGGACAGGTGAGGGGGCAGAGGGTTTAGAGACAGGTGGGGCTCATGAGGGGACAGAGGGTTTAGAGACAGGTGGGACAGGAGGTATGATGAACCCCCTCAGTTATGTTGTCGGCTACAGTGAGGTCATCGTGTAAATGCTTTGGTCTGCATTAAAATTCTATCTATCTATCTATCTATTTTCTGTTAAAGCTATAGTGGCAGGCCATGGAGTTGTCACATAGCCTACAACTAAATAACGGATTGTGACTGTCTAACCATAAGACAGTAATTTTTACATTAGCATTTGTAAGCACAGACCATCCATGTTTTCATTGATTGTCGGGGATGTATTTTTGCTGACGTGTTATTATACATAGATAGATAGATTCATCGTCTACTTGTGTTTGCGAGATTGAACTTTCTCTCTGAGGCGTAGGAGTATGTTTGTTGTGGATGGAATTTCAAGACACGGGTGGCAAATGGTTTGTAAGGTGGTGGTGTGGTAGTATTCTTTGCGAGGTAAAACCAAATATACAGATGGAAGTAGTTAAGCTGTAAACTTGGGATGGGTCGGAATATTATATAATAAAATATATTATTCGAATAATACTTTAGGGCCCTTTTCCAGCAGGGTTGAACCGGTTCCGTTCTTTTGTCCCACCTTTGAACCAAATTAATTGGTTCAGATCTCTAAAAGTTAGGTCGGAAATGGAACTTCTTTCCCTGAAGTGGGAACCAACGTGGGCGTGTCACTATTCAGGTTGGAAGATGCAGATGTGATATAAACCATCATAAAAAATTAAGAATGGAACCATTTCTAGAACCAAAATTATTTGGGTGGAAAAGGATAGAAATACCTAACAATTTAATCAAATATTCAATATCGATAGCAGTAGAATAATCCACTTTAATTGTGGTCAGTCATACACATCCCTAGTGTAACCCATAACACTTCTCTTTTCTCTACTGTATATGAACATGATCACATTAAGGCCTCAGATGTTTCTGATGTGGGTGTGTTAAAAAAGCAACATCCCGCTGATGATGTGCAACTTTAACCAGCCATATCTGACAATCGGAAATAATATTACTCGGTCCTGCCTCTTCCCCTTTATTTAGAAAATCATGTAGACTGGATAGGGAGCACTGACTGAAAATGAAATGGCCATATTATTTTGCATTTTATAAAAAATATTAAATACAATTATAAAAGCCAATGTAGTAGTGGTGGGTTTTCCATTAGCCCCACCTTTTTAGTCCTTTAATGCTAGCACTGCCAACACGCTACTGTGTCTAACTTGCTATTCCATCAATTGTGCATAAACCACTTACTGGGGTATTTCTCTTTAAAGGCCAGTGCACACCAATGCTTCTCAAACCAACTCCTTGCAACATGCAACTACTTGCAACCATTATCCATAGCAACCATAGTTGCAAGGAGCTGCATTGGTGTGGACTGGCCTTAAATGGTTTTGTTGCAAGGAGTAGTTGTATTGTTGTGGACTGTCACTCGACTGTCCTTTACACACAATTGTTCAGCTACTGTATACACATCAAGGGTTAAAGTGGTTAAGGCTTACCCTCAAACTAGATGGCAAACCTGCAAAGAGTCTTGGTCTTCACTCTAACTGGAGGAATTGAAAGCATATTGAAGTCCCACACTGTATTCCAGATTAGATATTCTGCATAATCATTGGATGATGTGTTCCTGATCTCCTGTCTTTTGCCATTCTCCTGTAGGTACGACTACAGGGAGATGCTGTACAACTCCACGTTTTGTCTGGTGCCCCGAGGACGACGACTGGGTTCCTTCCGCTTCCTGGAGGCCCTGCAGGTCGGTGCCACAATTGCCACAATACTGTAAACAATGCATGCACATTCACACAATGATTTTAAGTAGGCCTAAATAATGGCCATCATTAAGTTCCTGATGGCTCACCTGAATGTTAATTAAGTCTGAATCCAATTTTGGCACATTGCTGTGCTATTATTAGAGATCAGTTAACTTTCACTTGTGTATTCCCTTAGAATGTGAAAAAGTGAAATGTTTTGACTGTGTTAGCATCGTTATACAGTAGTCAGTAGTGCATAGAATTGAAGACGGGGTTGAAAGTCCACTGGCAGTTCTGGTTGGGATGTGCCCTTCTGCTGAATGACTGTGGTCTGCTTCAGTGGCTCTCTGTACGTCAGTGATGGTCAGTGCTGCTGCAGAGGGATGGATAGTGAAGTGATGATGATGTAGTGACGTTTCTCGGTAGCTTGCACTGGTGTTGTGCAGCCAGTATTAGTAGCTCTTCCTGACATCCCCTCTGCCATCTGATCTGTAGTTTGTCACTTTCACCCTCCCTCTCTTCTTTTCCATTCATACTTTTGTCTTCACCACTTACTTATGTAATTATTCTTCTCTGGTGGGTATGATTTAAGTTAAGACCATGCAGTACATTCAATCATATTCCTTTCAGTGGCTATATGATATGGAAATAAAAATCACACCGTGTGAAGTGCGCTAATATATTAAAGTCTAACTCAACACAAACATTAAATTCTCTTTATTGTTAATGGCATTTAATGTCTGCGTTGGGGACAAGATGACATACATTTTTCCTTCATTGTCAATGGCATTTTTAAAACAAACATTGAACTAAAAATAAACATTAACCCATTTTGGGCGGGAACCTCTTTTGGCATTATGTTATGCTTTAGCTATTGAAAAATCGAAGAAAGACTGACATAGAAACATAGCTTTTTCAGAAAACTGCCAGGATGTAGAAGACATTTGTAGAATCTGATCTCAGGTCAAAATGGGTTAAACCTGTATATAGGAGGGGCTAGCGCCCCTCAAAAATGTGCAATGTGCGCTAATATATTAAAGTCTATCTCATGTTGATTAGGTGATGTAATGGTGATGTAAAAGAAACGGTGCCAACACAAACATTAAACGCCATTAACAATAAAGAGACAATATGATGAAACCATAAGCCTTACATAAAACATAAGTAAGGCTCTATGACGAGACTGCAAGATCTCTGCAAAAGCTTAACCTACTTGTAACCTCTGTGCTGGCTCTAACCGCAGACACATGGACAGCACTCATGGCTAAATCTTGGAGTATACCGTATTTTGATTTATTTCCAGCCATTGAACCAGTCGGCTTTATGAAAGATCATTCGAAAGTGCCTATCTATTGAGTATTCCAAAAATATTCGCCAGGACGGTAGAATATTCCAATTTGATTTTGGTCAGTTATGCCCATCCCTAGTATTAGGGTATGATCCTAAGAGAGTTGTTTCAGTATTGCCATGCAATTGATTTACTAGCCCTACCAAATTATGTTCTGTATTCATATATTTATCCACAACACTAATTTTGTCTGATGTGGTGCCCCTGTGCTTGTCTAATTGTATCTATCATGCGTGTCTTGAGTGTACAGGGTTTGATGAGGTCGAGCCGGGCCTTAATTTTCGGGCCTGTTGAGAACTCTAGTTTTTGCCGGCTGCCGGGCGCGGCTGCACAAATTACATTGGGGCCGTCTAGTTTAAATGGACAGGTATCAGTCAAAAGGTTGACATCGAAGAGGAAGGATCTCCATCCCTGATGATGTCAATGGTTCTCTGCGACCTTCCCACTGTCTGCCTGGTGGCTGCTTGAACATTCACACGATCAAGTTCTCTCTGTCATGATCATAAACAAACACACATGCACACACACAAGCGCGCGCACACGCACTGTAAACGTAAACTGCTCCCAGTCAAAGTAGATTAACGTTTTGACAAACAGGTTTTCTAATATGCAATTAACCTACTTGTACAGGTTTTAGTGGGTATAATGCTTGGGGACCGTAGAATAATTAATAGATTAATTGGATTCAGCATACCTTGCTGGAGGAAAGGAGCCAATGACACTTGTTGCTGCATTCGATACAGCCACATCGGCCTGAACAGATATGTGTGATTGTGTGGGGTGGCAGGTATTGGCAGACTAGCAGTTAAATAAAATCAACTACTTTGTAGTTGGAAGATTCTAAAGACCCTGTACTCTATTCATGGATACTGCCCAAGCCGTCCGGTGCCAAGCCTCTCATATTTATTCATAGAATTTCATTGTACCCAAATGGCCATCTGGGTATGCAAACAGGTAATCATAAAGCAGTCACAGCAATGAATCAAATTTATGGCAGTGCTTTATATCGGCATCAAATTACATTATGCAAAAACTAAGAGGATTCTCAGCTGGTTAAATATTTGATCATGGGATTTGGCCAGTAATCCTAGATCAACACCATAGATATTGAGAAGCCTGATGCTTGCACATTTAGTTTGGCTAATGGCTATGTAGAGTGTACGCTTACTAACTGGACATCCCCTCCAAATATTTAAATAATTTGGCTAAAGTGAAATTCTAGGGTTTGCTACCCTGCCTTCCATTAAACAGACACACACAAAAACAAACGTAATAATTACAAAGAACTGAACTAATGTTCCAGTATGTGCTTCACAAACAAATTTCACATTTCAGTCTCTGGCCTGAAGACACATTTGCATTCCATCTGATGTGGTGTAGAGATCAACTGTTTAGACACTGGAGAGTTTGCCTTGGCCAAACACCTCGCGATATGTGTTTATTACAACCCTGTCACCTAGCTCGACGCCCACTCAGTGACTCATATAAACGGACCGTTTATATGAGTGTTGCTAAGTGACAGTTCCTTATAACGTTTAAAACGGTATAAGGAACTGTCACTTAGCATCTAGCAACAACCCTACGATTTCGTGCTTGCATTTGTGGACGTATGCATGTTATTATAATGTGGTTGTACGTTGTGTATTGACAGAGCAGCACTAAGTATGAGCCTCTTGTAGCGTTCATTGCTCTGTGAGAGCAGATAGGGCTGAGTTTCACAAGGTTGGTGATTTGGTGCATTTCCTGATGACACTGGTATTGGAACAGAGCTGCACCACTATGATGGAGTGTCTATGGCTATGCCACTGAGGTGCTGTAGGTAAGTTTGGGGATGGTGTTAGCATTGGCAGTGATGACACAGACTGAAATAGGCCTATAGACATTAGCCAGTCTGTTATGGACACGCATGACTGACCAAAATCAAATTCTACCGCTATTTTCGATCCCCCCCTGCGTCCCCCATTTATTTAATAATGACCATTTTTATTCTCAAAAAGATATTTTAATAATACATTATTCTGACCCATCCCAGTAGGGAATCTCCCTACTGTCTGTAGAGATTACAATTGGCCTATATGAACCACACAAAACGTGCAGGAAGAAACGTCATTATGGCAAGATATCTCCTGCACAACTTGAATAAAGACTTTATTCTAGCTGCATACTAGCTTCTGTGGGTCCACTCCAGTCTAACCCTATGCCTCCTGCAGAAAACTCAGCAAAGCTTCTGATTGGTTGATTAGATTTATGTATGTGGTACATTGGGAGAGGCTGAATACATGAGCTGGACAGAAAGCCCTGAATGGTCTGATTTGCATGCTTTGGAAATCATCCATGGAGAAGGGAGTGCACAGCTCCGACAGCATACTCCACGTGATGTCATACTTTTCTTTGTTCTATCTGTTGTCATTTTTCAACCTGTATGGAAGAACATAAATTAAATGTCGCATGAGTGGTGGCTTCTCAATCTGTGTCGAAATTAAGTGCTTCAAGATGCATTTCACCGGAGAATCACCAGGAAGCAGACAGCGCTTTCATCCAGCGTTCCAGACCACTTATTTAACATGTCTAATGATTTACTTTTGTTGTCTATGAATAGAATTGTTAAATGTCACTGGCTGTCATTTCAGTCTGCAGATGTTCTGAGACATTTTATCGCTTTTTAACCGACTGTGTGTGTGTGTGTGTGTGTGTGTGTGTGTGTGTGTGTGTGTGTGTGTGTGTGTGTGTGTGTGTGTGTGTGTCTTCCTCATACAGGCAGCATGTGTACCAGTGATGCTGAGTAATGGCTGGGAGCTGCCCTTCTCAGAGATCATTGACTGGAATACCGCAGCAGTGATTGGAGACGAAAGACTGCTACTACAGGTAATGAACAACTGTGTCTCAAAGCTGAACATGAGAGAGCCAACATTCTGATGATGCAGATCTTAACCTTTAGCCAGCTGATGGGTAGACTGACTGGCTTCTGACTTCACTTCATGTTTCTGTTGCTTTCCCCGCCAACCTTCCTGACGATGTCATCTGTCCCAGATCCCATCGACGGTGCGCTCCATCCACCAAGATAAGATCCTGTCTCTGAGACAGCAGACACAGTTCCTCTGGGAGGCCTACTTCAACTCTGTGGAGACTATAGTGCTCTCTACACTGGAGGTACACACACACACACACACACACACACACACACACACACACACACACACACACACACACACTAATTAATCAAGATGAATTAAAGGAGTAGAATATCGTGCACATCCAATCCCAATTGGGTAGAGGTGCAGGACCAAATCAACTTAACAAACTGTCTGCACGGCCTGGACGGTTAGCTCAACCGTCTGGGCACCTAGGCTGCAAAACCAGCCGGACGGCGTGCCGCGGGTTCGACTCCCGAGCTCGACAGCCTTTGCCGCGTGTCACTCCCCATCTCTCTCTTACTTACTGTTCCCTATCAATAAAGGCATAAAAAGCCAAAAGAAATCTAAAAGAAAACGAATGTCTGCACACTGAATAAAGCTCACACACTTTTAATTCCAATAGATGTCAGTATTTTGTATGTGATTAAAAGGTAGCTAGATGCTATGCAAAGTATGCATACTTTCAATTCAAGCTTACAATTTCAAGCAGCCTTAACACTTGCGCACACACACAATCCAAAATGAATTAATTTATTATTTTATTTATTTTGACTACATGGAATAGCATGCAAGTGCATACTCTACACTTGTTGTTTGTGATAACCACAATGATACCAATGTGGGCACATTTGAAATTTGAGAGGGGGAAAATAAAGTGTTGACTTGTGTTGTAATGTTTTTTTGAGTTTGTCATTTATTCCCCCTGTGGATTGGATATCAATCATGTCAGTGGTTTGAGGTTTCCCCCTGTCAAAGTCCATTTAACTCTATTCTGCTTGGTGATTGCTGGCCTCGCATACCCCACTTGGGCTAGAGTTACACACAGGAGAGAGAGGGAGAGAGAGAGAATTTTTTTTAAGTACTCTGCTTTGAAAATAGCCGATCTATAATGTCCATAATGTTTCACGGATGCGACACATTGTGAGCTTGTAAATCAGCTATTTTTAGTGTATGACGGAGCATAAATTAGGCAACACTCTGTGCTGTCACATGCCAGCGAAGATAAATGGCACAGACGTTTAACATTTGAATGTAATTTCACTCATGTAGTACAGTTAAGAAGAGAATATAAGACCGCAATTCAAATGGACAACGTAGGGTAAGCAGCCAGTAGTAAAAGTAGTGTTATTTTAAGTTGAGCCATAATTAAGCATTATTAGTGTTTACTGACTACAGTACACCGCATGATGTTGTCCCTGGATAATGTTACACAGACTGGTCCGACTCCCAGGGGAGAGGAAGTCAGGCTGCCGAAAGGCAGGGTTGGGATTTCACAGTCACTAGGGTAAAGTTACACCGCCAAGGAGCTGATGTTCGATCTGTTTACTCTCATAATATCTTGACCTTGTTCAATAAGAAAGATGGCATGTTAGGGATCAGTGTTTTGAATTTAGATTTGCTCCTTATTTGGCTACCAGCTGGAAGTTCCTCTACAATTACATATTCAGTACCTCAACAAAGTAAACCTCAAGTCACTCCTGGCTCTATTAGAGCAAGGTTGAACTTTGGTATCGGCTTGGGTTGTACAATTACCTGGCTAGAAGTACTTTTATACATCAGCTTTATGAGTTGCTTTTTTACTCTATAGTTGTAATTCCATTCACACATTGTTTGGTGAGAGTGAATCACACTTTTAGCAGACAAACGCAAACAAAGCTGATTCTGACAATATTATATAAATAAGACGAGTTCTGGTATATACACACGTACTTTTCTTTTGTAGCCAGTGTGTGCGTGTTACACCGATATTGGTGATTTATGTTTCACTAGAGAGCTTCCATCATGGGTAATGTAAAATGGTGGGTGTTGATGGCTGGTGATCCACCTGAACTGAAGCCGCACCCACAGCTGTTGTTGTTTGATAAAGGTGGAGAGGTTAGGGGAGGGGGTGATATTGTGATGTCACTATATCACAGTTTTTTTCATTGGCATGTTTGACTGTCAAGGTTTCAGCCTTCAGGAAGAAACCCTAAATACAAAGGGAAGACATCATTGCACATTCCACAGCCAGTGGTCCGTTGCCCGCAGGTCCGGGGCGGGTGGACGGGTCAAGATTTTCAGCGCAATTATCACGCAGCGGGCGGGGCGGGTCACCCCCCCTTTCCCCAAAAAAGGATAAAAAAAAGCATTCGGTACCTGCTCTCTTACTACTCCTGCTGAAATCATCAGCTTGTTCTGTTGTTCATCTTGTGCTTAAAAAGGGGGCTTTAGCCCCTGCCTTTTTGACCGTCGGAGAAAACCCTCTCCGTCCTGAATTCCATGTTAAAACAATCCCCCTCTCGGCTCTCGCCCCTCTGAGGCTCTGAGTCTGAACCTGGCCGTCATCAGCGCATCTGCAATGCATTAAATCTTTCTTAATTGAGCGTGTGATCGTGCAGGCGTGCACAGTGCTCACACACAGAATTATTATTAGTTTTTTGCGGGGTGGGCAGGTTGTTGATTAATATATTGTTTTGCGGGGAAGGTTGGTGCGGGCTGGGTCCTGTGACGGGACGGGCTGGTTATGCAAAAAAGCCGGCCCGCACATCACTAATACGCAGTGTTACTGTACACTTTTTTTTATCCACCTGCCAGCAAGATGTGTAACTGCAGAGGTTCCGCAATGTCTGTCCATGTTAAACAAAAACAGTGGCAGAATGCCTTCATATGCATTATATAGAATCTTTAGATTATTCAGCTGGATGATCATACATCATCATCTGGACACATATATTTCCATTGCCTGGTTCCATTTTTCTTGTTTGCTACAAGCTCACAACAAGTCACATCTGCTATTTTTGCTGTTCGTCATACGACTCTTAATTTGAATGCTTTTGTGACAGAAAATCTCTCTCTCTGTTGGTACAGATTATGCAGGACCGGGTACTGCAGTACACCTCCAGAAGTAACCTCATGTGGAACAGTCTACCCGGAGGCCTCTTCACCCTGCCTCAATACTCCACATATCTAGGAAACTTCCCCTTCTACTATGCCAAGCTGGGTTAGTGTCTCATGTGCATAGAACATTGGCTCTCGAACTTTAGGCATAGTCCTGTACTGTCTTGTTTCACATTCTGTCCCTAACACACACACGCACACATACACACACACACGCAAATTAACCACTGAAATTAATACTTCTGCATATAACGACACATGGTAATATTAATAGTAATATTAGACAGCTTGACAGTGAGATTTTCACTCGCCAACATCAGCACTGCTGGCTTATGGCCACGTGAACGCTAGTCAATCGAGCATGTGAAGTATTTTGACTTTGGAATTCATTATTTAAATTAATATTTATTTATTCATAATTTGCCACAGAAAGGCACACCAATTACTTCTACCATGTTGCCATGTCGTACATTTGCCAGGGCAATTGCCTATTTATGTGGCTGGTTGTTGACATTAGGACTGGCACCCATTGCTTAACAAGCCCCAATTAAAACGGAGCAGGTGTACACAAAGTAGGCACAGCTTGAACTAAGCACAACTACACACACACACACACACACACACACACACACACACACACACACACACACGAATAGCCAGAGGGGAGCTAGAGGCGTGATTAGAATTGGTCTTCTGTTTCTGCAGTGAACCAAAACGAGATTGCTGCTGTAAAATGGATTTGGTAAAAGTGTTGGAGTGCTGGCACTACTGAGATATTTGACAGTTGTGACCTTGACGTTATCATGTAATCCTCTAATCATAATGCATGCTATATATCATAATATTTTCTGATTAACAATCTGGGAACCCATCGGCAATAAAAGGAAAGAATCAGCACCCTGTATTCCTTTGAACTTGCTCTGCCTTAGGGGTGGGGCCCCTATGTTTTCATTTCCACTAACAACAATGTACACACGTTCTAAATGGCCCTGCTGACAGATTCAGTAGCATAGCTCGGTATCTGTTCTTGAGAGATTAATTAAAAAGGGCATCTTTGAAAAACAAAAAAGGTCAGATTGTCTGTCCTGATGAAGGTCTAATCGACCTTGGCAAGTGTCTTGACAGTGTGCGGGACCCTTTTCTTTGTTTTTCAAAGATACCCTTTTTAATGTATGCTCTATTGCCCTACACACCTGTCACTAGCCTGAGGTGTGCATCAGCCTTTTGCTAAAAAAGCTTGAGAGATGAATGAAATTAAAGACGTAGAAAACTAGCCAAATTATGACTGAAATAATGCTGGTTTAATTGGCATTACACCTAGTCCAGTTAATGTGCATCAAAATATATCTTGTCACTAAAGCTGATTCAGCAGGACCAATTGTCTTTCTTTCTTTTTTTTTGTGAGAAACAAAAACGTAGTCAGTTTGTCTGATTCTTTCTGTTGTTGATTCCTGACTGTCTTCCAGGTGTGAAGCCATACCCCAAGTTCACAGCGGTCATTCATGTGGTTACACCACTGGTCTCTCAGTCCCAGCCAATTATCAAGCTGCTTGTGGCCGTGGCCAAATCCCAGTACTGCGCTCAGGTGATGCAACACACACAATTCAATTCAATGGGCTTTATTGGCATGAGAAAACATACGTTTACATTGCCAAAGCAGAAAGAACAATACAACAATACAGCAATACAATCTCACACACAAACTCTGCGGATACTGTCTGTGGTGATAAGGGCGTGGAAGCCAGTGCCTGCTGTGTGTGTGATGTCATTGTTAAGTGGATCTCCACATGCATTTTTGGTTTAGTCACTCTCAAATGTTTCAGCACACGCACACACACACACACGCACGCACGCATGCACGCACGCACGCACGCACGCACGCACGCACATAACCAGAACCATAGTTTCTCTTTCTATTACTTGAAGCTGTTAAGGGTGCGGCGAGTTCTAGCTGTGTAGTATTCTCTACATGGTGAGTCTGAAAATGATATAGTCACTTTAACAGGAAGAACCTTTCTATTCACATTCCTCACAAAGAAGCAAACTATTTCAGAATATCGGAATAGAAATTAGTCTTTTCATTGTTCGTATTGTATATCTAAATGTATATTGCAAATCGTGGACTGGCACTCCAAATATTTCACAATGCATAGCTTTTACTTTGTACAGTGGACATACTCATACATAATATATTATATATTATTGACGGTATCTACTTTGTTGCATGGCGGTATCGTTCGCCAAAACTAAGAGATTTTGAAAATTCCCTGTGTGCAGGTGATAGTGCTATGGAACTGTGACAAGCCTCTTCCTGCCAAACACCGCTGGCCTGGCACTTCAGTCCCAGTCATTGTCATAGAGGGAGAAAATAAGGTAAAAACAACAGCTTTTGGTCCTGTTTCACATTGTTTTTGCCTGAAAGAGCCATTTTGCATCTGTCCTTCACACATAGTAGTTCAATTCATGAGTTTACAAAGCAATTAAGAATATATCTCTGAATAACATCAGTTAGTAAGTGCAAGTGCGTAGAGAGATCGTTTAATATTTGAAATCATTTGACCTTCTGAATTTCCTTCTTAAGCTGCCAAGAGTGCATGGATGTTGATATTCTGGATTCTTAGGGATTGTTTAGCAATGACAACAAACTAGGACACCACTGCCTTCAAACTCCACTAAAGATAAACGTGGTGGACATTGCTTACAGTGTTAGTGTGATTGTCACTTTAACTCTCACTGGGTGCTGTGAGCACCATTAGGATGTGAATAAAACTCCACAAGCCTCCCCGTTTTAACATGGATGATTGTGCATGATAATGATACATTGATACTTCTAGTCGTAGGGAGAAAATCTAATTTAAAGTGTCGCAAAAGCTCATAAGCCACCCAGAATAAGACCGATTGAATGAACACAATATTGTTAATGGGTGCATAGCACAAAGTCAATGTAAAACAATTAAACGTGCATTTAATGGATGCAAACATCAGAGATGGGTGAATTGATGAGGCATGGTAATCGCTGAAGTCAACAAACGCTGGGCCCCCGTAATGACCCAGAGAGTTGCAGCACTTAATTAACATGTAGAAATAAACACATTAATGAGTCTGACTATAGGGATAGAAAACCCACCCAATGTTAGTTGAATAATTTAGATAAGTATGCAGTTTGCTAAAATTGGATATTGCCCTGAAAGCCCGTTTCATCTGAAGCTATTTGCATAGATAAACATTGCGAGGCGGGTTTCTTGGGGCTGATGGGAATAAACATGCCAGGGAAGTTGCACATTCACTCCACTTATAGATTTCATATCCAAATATTTTGTTAGCTAGTTTTTTTTTTTTGGCAGTCATTTGTCATGTCATATCATATCATTATATGTTATGTTGACATTTCCATACTGTAGAAATATTAAGAGTGGCCTAGACGGCTGCCGTGGATGTCTGGGTACCTAAGCTATCCAGCTTGACAGCATGTTGCTGGTTCGAATCCCGATCCTGCCGAACTTTGCTGAGTGTCACTCCCCATCTCCTCAGCATAAAAAGCCTGTGTGTGTGTGTGTGTGTGTGTGTGTGTGTGTCTTATTGCTGCAGGTCATGAGCAGTCGGTTCCTGCCCTATGATACTATCCCCACTGATGCTGTGCTCAGTCTGGATGAAGACACAGTGCTCTCCACCACGGAGGTCAGAAAGCTACAAAAGTGTATTTATTACACAATATCTTAGACTTTTGATCAGATAGATAAAAAGTGTTGGGAAATAAATCATTGATATTATATATTTGTCCTGTTTATTTCATTTAAAAGGGGTGGGGGTTTCTGTCTATAATTTCCCAAAGCTTCTATTTGCAAATGTGTAATGATCAATTGACTGTCTCCATCTATCTCTGTCTCTCTGCATGTCTCTCTTCCACCTCTCTCTTTCCATTCCCGGGTGGCCTAGGTGGACTTTGCCTTCACAGTGTGGCAGAGTTTCCCAGATAGGATTGTTGGTTATCCAGCCCGCAGTCACTTCTGGGACGGCGCCAAGCAGCGATGGGGCTACACCTCCAAATGGACCAATGACTACTCCATGGTACTGACTGGAGCCGCTATCTACCACAGGTATACTCTCTTCTCTTCATGTATTCTCCACTGAACTGTTCTGTTCAGTGGTGGATAAAGTACTTACTTAACCCATTTTATGCGGGAACCCCTTTTGGTTTTAGCATTATGTTATACATTAGCTATTGAAAAATAGCAGATCTACAAGCTCATAGTAAAAGTACCAATACTGAAGTGTAATTTTGTAATAATAATCCAAACTAAAGTTTTGAAATACATGGGGAGTCAAAAAAAAGTACAATATTTGGATCCGAGGTGTAGTGTTGTAGAAGGTAAAGTATTGGAAATTGGTAATACTCAAATAAAGTACAAATACCTGAAAATTGTACTTGGAAGATAACGGAACGAGTGGTGTAAAATAACTGATACGCAATTATCTATACCACAGTTTCTCAGGTGTCCAAATGGATATATAAAGATATATCTTTGGTGGGCTTTTTGCCTTTATTGATAGATTTGACAGTAGGTTGACAGGAAACGGGGGGGAAGACACGCAGCAAAGGTCTCAAACCCGCGACACGGATTACCAGCCTAGGTGCCCAGACCGCTAGCCCGGGCCTTAGGTCTGTACTGTAACTCTGATAGTGTGGGTCAGTTTGGTTCCATTTGTACACTGAGTTAAATACGCACTGAGGATTTTACATTGGATTGGGATTGTATCAAATGAGGATCATAGAAATTAAACGAATTGAGAATCACTGCTCTATTCTATTATGTTTGATCATGTTCTTTTTTGCTCTGTTCTATCCTGTTCAGTTCAGTTCTATCCTGTTCTAATTGATTCTATTCTGTTCTATCCTGTTCTAATTGATTCTATTCTGTGTAGTATGAGTTTCCAGAAGCTCATGCATAAAACGGGAGATATTGTGTTATTCTATCCTGTTCTGTTCTGTTCCCTTACTTTGACTGCCTTTCTTTTAAAAGAGCTCGAATGTCTTAACACTAGTCTCCCCTTCTTCATCCTATCTGGCTTCATATATTCATTCCACTTCTCCTTCTCCCACCTATAGATATTACCACTACTTGTACACCACCTACCTTCCCGCCAGTCTGAAGAGCATGGTTGATCAGATGTCCAACTGTGAAGACATCCTAATGAACTTCCTGGTGTCAGCCGTAACCAAGCTACCGCCCATTAAGGTCACGCAGAAGAAACAATACAAGGAGACCATGATGGGGCAGGTGAGATGGTTTATGTTGAACTGGTTCACTTTGTGTTCTCTAAGTCTAAGGGTGTCGTAGTGGCTTCCATGGTTAGCAATACTCCTCAGGAAAATTGTGAAATCTTTGTGTTGCTAACAAGATTCCAGTAGGACTGGGATGTGCTACTGTATATCATGCTCAAATGTAAAAATCATGCATTTATAAATGTCAGAGGGATAAGTTGCCCACTTCCGTTTCTGATGTCTAATGTGTAATTAAACAAAACACTTGGATGAAGATCTAATATAATTAATGAAAACCTAGTATAATTATTTAAAAGAGGAAAAGCAGCTGGTAAGTGTGATCAATGGGAAATGGACTGAAGGATGCAATATATGAAGTCTGAATGCAACATCTACAACCAGTATCATCTTGGCAAGTGTATTAAAGGAAATATCTTACACATGGCCTTAAACTGGTTCTCCTATCTCTCTGGGAGAAGCGTCGCTGTTGCCGTTGACAGTTATGTCTCATCCTCCGCCCCCTTGACATGTGGGGTTCCCCAGGGTTCTATTCTGGGTCCAGTTCTTTTCTCAATTTATATGCTACCCCTTGGTAGTCTGATTAAGAGCTTCGATGGCGTTGCCTATCATTTCTATGCCGACGACACCCAGCTATATTTCTCTTTCAAGCATAAAGACATCAATAAACTCTCCACCCTACGTGACTGTCTCACAGCAATCAATAATTGGATGGCCCTAAACCTCCTTCAGCTCAATTCAAATAAAACAGAAATCCTAATCATAGGCCCTGAAAGCATCTCCAACGCCGTTCGGCTCTCCCTAGGCCCTCTGGCCTCTAATATAAATGAGTCCGCCAGAAATCTGGGTGTCCTCTTTGATAACCGCATGAACCTGGAATCCCATGTCAAGAAGGTCACCCAGTCCTGTTTCTTTCACCTCCGTAATATCTCTAAAATCAAGCCAGTTCTCACCCCCCAAGATCTAGAAAAGATCATCCATGCCTTCATCTCCTCCCGCCTCGACTATTGCAATGGACTCTACACTACCCTCAGCTCCTCCTCAATCCATAAACTTCAACTAGTACAGAATACAGCTGCCAGGATCCTAACAAACACACCCCGCAGATCTAATATTACTCCCGTACTTGCTACACTCCATTGGTTGCCCGTCAAATCCAGGATTCTCAGAAATTCTCTTAATAACATACAAAGCATTACACGGACTGGCTCCAATCTACATCTCTGAATTACTGCATGCTAAACCTAACACACGTTCACTCAGGTCCTCCGATAAAGGCCTTCTGTCTATCCCTACAACCAGACTCAAAACGAAGGGTGACCGCGCATTTGAAGTGGTCGCCCCTACTTTGTGGAATGCCCTGCCCCTTGAACTGAAGAAAGCAGAGTCTGTCGACGGTTTTAAGAGATTGTTAAAAACTTATTTATTTCTCCAGCACTTTATTTTATGATAAAAAAAAATTCTTGATTTGTTGCATTTTAATGTTTTACCTTCTACTGTTTGTTTCGTGCCCTTGTTTTAACATGATTACTTTACCTGTTGTACAGCTCTTTGTAACATTGTTTCGAAAGGTGCTCTATAAATAAAATGTACTTACTTACTTACTTACATATTAATGTCATAGACATCTACATTATGATGTTAATTTCCCACAATCATACCTCAGGGTGAGGTCATGTGACACTTGTTGTAATGGCTTGTGACGCAACCCCTCACTAGTAGGGCATGTCAGTGAGCAACCAGAAATCATCAGTGTTAGGTGAATTGAAAATGAAAGTTGTTTTCCTGCTGTTTGTCTTTCAATAAATAACACATGAATGATCACACTGGATTCTTAAAGGTCAGAATAATTTTGTAGTGCATTATTCTCTGGCTTCCTTGCACTGTTTATCCCCCCTGTATTCTCTCCATCTCTAACTCGTCTCCATGTCTCCTGTCCCTAGACGTCCCGAGCGTCTCGATGGGCCGACCCCGACCATTTCGCTCAGCGTCAGAACTGCATGAACAAGTTTGCCAGCTGGTTTGGCAGCATGCCCCTGGTCCACTCTCAGATGCGGCTCGACCCGGTTCTCTTCAAGGACCAAGTATCCATACTACGGAAGAAGTACAGGGACATTGAGAGGCTATAGCCCGCTGAGCCCTCCCGCTCTCTGGACACAGCAGACATAGAGCGAGGGGGGTGTGCGGACAGACACGTAGAACGCTCCTACCCGGATTCATAAATCCATGGAACGAACGAGGTGGAAGGGGAGAAGACAGTTAAAGGACATCACCTCTACTGCTCTCGAAGCTCCTGTTGCCTCCCTCCACTGAGGTGCGCTGGTCGGGGTCAAATGTGATCTTCGCAGGCTGCTGCAAAGACATAGTTTGTATACTGTAATGCACAAATGTGTGCCAGACAGAGACCAGAAGACTATAAACCGGGTGGGGGGAGGGGGGCTCTGTTATGACTGAAGTAGTCAAGGTTTGGAGGTGGATATAGAAGCTGCAGCAGACCAGAAAAGACGATTATTTTCTGTACTGTACACTATGCACAGATTCATGAGAGAATTTGCTGCCAGGATATTAATGATAATCATAATGATGAGGATAACACTATTTTGGATGTGATTAGCTATTTTTTATACAGTGAATGAATGCCCAGCACTACTCTCTCTGTATTGTCTTAATATAAACCAATGGCGGAGAAGGTGATGAGAGGGACGTCAGTCCGTCAGCCACAGAACTGAGCTACGATCAATGATCTGAAAGGAATTTCACAGTGCCTCAAGTAATAGATAATGTTTGGATCTGGGAGTCCTGAATGTGACTCATCTTGCTGCTTCCCACACACTTATTTTTGTTTGATCATGACTTGCCATTTTTTCTTTATAATAAGTGAATTATTTGGGTATTCTAGGACATTTTCAATTCTTCATATCAATGATTGCACCCACACCAGATCTTTATTTACTCTCAAACAAACAAACATGAATTAACTGCCATTCTGATCAAAATGTATATTCTTTTCCCACCAGAACACACTAACAACTATTGCTCTTATCCACCACTTTGATGAATCCCTTCCACAAGTTTAGTCAAAACTCATTCACAAGCTTCTTTCTAGCAACTAATGTGCATCATGTCAGTAAATGCATTTATTTATTTTTGGGTTTTGTTTTAAGGATATGGGTGACCAGTTTGAGCTCTATTTGGACGTGGGGTCACATGAAGTAGGCTACCACCATGAGTTACCTTGACTGAGGGAGATGGAGCTTGCTTGTTGAGGAGCCACTGTGCCAGTAACAATGTTCAGAAAATTGCGTGGTCACTATTTCCCCCCCCTCATACTATAGATCCCATTCTAACTATAGACATTGACAACAACTTTATTATAAAGAGAACGTGAAGTCACGCCATTGAAAGTAATAGCGGCGAACCTCACAAGATGGCACCACCTGTCCATTGGGCCATGTTGTAAGGTGCTGCATCTTCTTGTAGCCCAAGCACTAGCCACTAGCTGTGGGCATGAAGGCTTCCAAATGTTCCCATACATGGAAAATAATATACTAGAAGAAAGAGACATTGTTGTCATAACCAGGCAGACAACCAATATGTCATGTTTTATCCACTTCTAGTAAGCCTGTATAATATCTCCATGTCCTTCACTTTATCTCCACCAGGAGATCATGTATTCAGCCCTGTGTCTGTCTCTGTTTAGGTCTGCAGCTAATCTCGCATACAATTAGGCCAATCAGTGTCATATTTCTTGTGCACACTAACAGCAGGCCAGGAAATTCAATTATCTTAATATTTTTAAAGCGGTCAACAACTACATGCAAATTCAATTCTCTCAATATTTTTTAAAGCGGTCAACAACTAAAATAAATTCAAGACGAGAGACCTGTATGCAGATTCAAACACTGCCTTTAACCTCACCAGGCTTTCCACCTCAAAACAATGCCTTATTTATGTACTACAGCAAACAACCTTTACAATTGTATTCATTGCCTTAGGTTCAAGATTCATAACTTGTAATATGCTATTGGCTGTTGCTGTTTGTATACTTTTTGGAAAAATATAAAAAGATACTGCTATGGAACGGCTATTTTACTTATATTGACCCTATAAACAATTTAGTATATATGTAAGGTTTTACCCAGTCAAGTGGTACCTTGTTAGATAATCCCTACATGGCCTACAACAACTTCCGCGAACCGACTTCACTGTTGTAGCCTTTTAATAAATTATGTTTGTACGTAGGCTCAATAGGCTGTCTGCTGTCGTGAAGGTTTATAGTTAGAGAAATGTAAAGTTTTAACACCAAAGTAGTAAAAGTAGTAGTTATTGTGAATTAGTAAACTGGACATTTGGACTGAATGTTTCCATTATCCTCATGTTGCGTTTCTGTTTCCGCCAAAGTTTTGTCGTTTCTCATAAGTGCACATCTGTTGTACCTTCAAGTTCCACAGCCCCTCTGCCGCCCCTCCCACCCCTCACTGCATGGGAACATTCCGTGAGGAAGAACGGGGACGAGCCCCACATTGCCACAGATAAAGGGAAAGATGGAGAAAGGTCTGTGTATGAGACAGGAGAGAAGGACGGTATTATTTTATTATTATTTACAACTGGTTATCTCATGCCACATTACTCTTTCATGGCTTTAGTTTAGAGCATGGCTCCTGGAAGATACTACCTTACTAGTTTTAAAAATGAGTAAAATATACAGCATTTGGAAAATATGATATTTAATTATTATGCCTAATTTTGGGAAAGTAAACTCTTCGATTTCAAGTAGGCATACAGGGCATTTTATTTACAATTACATTTATTATATTGTTTTTTTCCATAGGGTTTTAAAAATGTCCTGTGTCTCATATTCAGTATTTGGCACAGATGTTTGCAAGTCATGTTCAAAAGGCAACATTTTTCATAATGTGCAACATGGTTTTAGCATCCCTGAGAAATCATATATACAATGGTATGACAGCATTTCATTCGAGGTTGCAACAGATTACAGTATTCTGAATGCCTTACACCACTTCATTACCAAATCTTATTTTTGAGAGTTTTAACTTGTTTAATTGGTTTTCCTCAATATTCAAGCTCTTCCCCCCTCGTCTTAATATGTCATATCAGGTTTTTTGATTTTTTTTTTAACTGCAGTGTGCACCCATGTTTTAAAATGTTCCAGCATCTTCAAGTTTCAACTATAACTGCCAATGGAATATCCCTATAAAACCAGCAAGATTTGTATAAAAGCTTACCACGGCTTCCTGTCACTTCCTTTGGTACAGTAGTTCTGACGTGTGTATTTACATAGGATAAAAGAAAACTTTAGAAGTTGTATTTATTTTTTCTCTGAGCATCGCTCCTGTTCCTTTTTCCTCAAGTTGTGCCAATAGATCATTTATGGTTTGCTTTCTATTTGCTTTGTTTTTCATCCCAATATGATGAATGCTATGCATTCCCATATTTATTGTGTGTGTGTGTGTGTGTGTGTGTGTGTGTGTGTGTGTGTGTGAGAATGAGAGAATGCATGTTTGTAAAAGACACAAAGGCAAGGCAAGTGTGAATGTATGTGATCATATGCATGACAAAGGAATACAGAAGGAAGCTACGTGGTAGTTTCACAGTAGTATCGTATGTGTGGCAACTGATAAACAATCCCAGTATTTACTAAGAATAGGGCTATCAAAACAACCGAGTTTGGTCACAAAAACTGAATAACGTCTTAAACTGTATACTGGTGCAATATATAAGTTTTTACTTTGCTTTTCAAAGTGTTTTTTATCTCCTTCCCACCTCTGTTGTTTTTTGGGTGATATACTGTTTTAATGTGCCTTTAAAAGAAAGACACTTCTGAGTTTAGTTTATTTTTGCATCAGCCTTGAGCATGAAACAAGTCCCTGTATTCTTTTTATAGTAGATTCTGTTGTCTTTTTATCATTGTCCTCTAGCAGCTATAGCACACATTGTTTTACACTGGAATGCTGAGACTTAAACCACCACACATCGGTTACTGACATTCCAAACCTTTCTGTTCATTTTTGGGGATCTTGTTTGGCTGAGACAGACATACATGCATACATACATACAAATAATACATACAAGCATGCATGCATGCATGCATGCATGCATGCATACATACACACTGGCTTGTATCTGTATGTTGTCAGGACCAGTCCAAAAGTCACCTCAGAAGTTCCAAAACATTCACTTATCTTTACAGCATAGAAATAAAAATAATACAATTACAAACTTGGTATTTATCATACAGTTGACTTCATTTCTGCCTGCTTCTTTCACTTTGCTATGTAAGTGCAGACCTAATTTTTATGGAAAGCAAGAGGTGGGGGGGGGGAGATCCCCATTTAAGAAACAAACAAGTTTCTAAAAAGAGAAATAAAAGATTTGTTTTAAATTAGCTGTGTTTTTGTGTTTTTGTTCTTATGGGTTGGATAATTATGTATTTAAAAAAATTAGAATCTCGAGTTTAAAGTATTTTTTTGCGCAACAAATGAGTTAGTTGGGTTTTGAATTCTGATTCAAATTGAATCAGAATACATTATTGCAATAAATGATTTGAACTTGACTGCAAATAACTGAAATTATATGCAGCGGACACACCGGACAGTATAGCTCTCATGGTGTCATTCAGTCACATCTTCTCTTTTATCCTGCTTTATACCAGTTGTATGGTGGTGTTGCTGTGATGCATTGTGAGCTTGTAGATCTTCTATTTACTGAGCATGACACCAGCGTGCAACTAACTGAGGCTTAAAGGTGGAGTACTGCACACTACAGTGGGAGAGCCAAACTAAATGATATACCTTTAGCATCCGTCAACTGTGTCTCTGTCAAATAGCTTCTGTGTTGACATAAATCTGTGTCAGACTCTGAGTGATCGGTTTAGACACGCTTCATAAATAACAGCATCCATCAAGGATGATCCCATGGAGGCTGAGAGCTGTCAACTCAGTCAGCATGACTCATTGGGGAACAAATATGCTGTCGCCCTTTTGAAATAAAAGATTGTTGTCATGCATTTTTTTATTGACTATCACTTTGTTTTCATGTGGCAATCTTATTTTCAGCAAGTATACAGGCAATGTATTACCCATTAAAAATAGTGAACACATAATTATTTATTGCGACCGCAGGTCACATTTACCTTCCGTCAGTCCGCCCATCTGTTAGTCCTCCCACACCTCCATATATGGTCCTGTTCCGACAGTCCATATGTTGATCTGACCTCATCAAACCCTGTACACTCAAGACACGCTCCATATGGCCAGTACAGAATTCATTCCATATGTTGATCTGACGTCCCATGCCAAAGCGCCAGCGCTCGCCCAGCAGTCTGCCATCACCCAGGCGGATGCGCACCCGCGACCTCAGGGCGTCTTACTGTCTTAATTTGATTGTTATTAGCTACGTAGGTTCTAATCTGGGAGGCTGGTAGGTGTAGGTGGCGTAGTGTCTCTCTGAAAGTGTCTTGAGTATCAAATGGATAAATTAACACTGCATATTTGATATTTGAAGGTAACATACTTGGGATGCAATCGTTTATCCACAGTGATTTTGAGTTAATCCATTGAAGAAAAAAATGTCCCCTTGAGGTCCAGATTCAAGTAAGAAAAGAAAAGTCAGTAATTTGCATTACTAAAATGTGTTTTTAAAACTTTTTTTTCATAATCATTTTCAGGCTTTTCTTTGTGGATGAATCTATTCTGCAGGGCTCTACAAGCATAGTGCCAATGCGCTTCTGTACTGTTTGTGTTGGATTGAGCACTCTGGCTTTGGGCCAAATTTGTTCAATGTCCTCTCCTTATCACCTTCGCATCAGACATGCTGAGTCGTGATGAAAGACCCAGTCAGCCATAAGACCGGTAGAGAGAAATGGGGTTTTCCAGGACTTGGCAGAGTCAAACTCCTACTGATTTCTTGAAATGATTCATGTACTGAATTTATTATACAAGCTAGATATATGCAGTACATGGCTTTTGATCTCCACCCTGCTGTGTTTGTTATGTTTGCAAGAATTAGAAGTAGCCCAAGTCTTGTTTGTATGAACTGAACGATGGGATGGAAAGATCAGAATTCAGAATGAATTCATTAATTAATCATCATAACATGCCAGTGATTAAATAAACATACAGTAGTCCACTTAACATTTGTGGGGTTTTATGCATGTTACTTGAGCAAATACTTACCATTACATATACAGATACATCCACCGAGGCATATATACCCAGTGGGTTTGTGCCTCTGTGAAATAGCAACTGTAATAGTTTTTTCTGATTGTGCCAAGGACACCATTACAGTTTTGTACTGGAGAGTGACCCTGTGGTGTCACAATTTAATAGATTAAGAGTAAAAACATTATAGTGATATTAGTCGGAGACCAAATTCATTTCACAGGATTAGGGGGAGTTCATCTCACTTTATTTGCATGATACAAATCTCTCCTCTCCTGTGTGTCTACTCTACATGTCTGTGTGTGCATAATGTTTCAGTCTTTTGCTAAACCCTAAAGACTATAGAATACTCAGCAGCGCAGTTGATTAATTTCACCCATCTGTTGTGAAATATGAATATACATCCAATTTGGCACAGAGATGATCAGATGCTGACCGAAACCTCATTTATATGTAGTTGTAGATCTACAACTACAAAGTGTCACAGCATAATGCGTTGGGAGCTTGTAGATCTGCTATTTCTGGTATGAGACATGATACGGTATGCAACTAAGTATAAATTTGGCTCTACCTTATGTGCATACAAAATAGCCTATCTAAACCTAAACCTATGCACGAAAGTGTAATATTCTGTCATGGAATCAGTTTGTATTGCATGGGGAGAATTCTCTGAGGGCATCAACTTTCAGTTTAATATAGCAGCAGGCAGCAATCCGCAGTCTGGACCAAATTATCTTTCAAACAGATGGATGCCTGAAACTGCAGCACTGTATTGGTTGGTTGAGACTCCAAATCAACTGTGCAGAACTGTATACAAATGTGCCATAATTTACAGTATCTCTGTTTGCTGCAGAAGGGAAAAAAAATCTGTCAATGCATCAGGCTGCATACATTATAGAATCTTCACACAACTATTAAAGTACGCAAATAACACATTATATATAAAGTATTTGCATGCTTGCATGTGTATTTGAATACATGACATGATGATAGGGAAAATTAAGGTTGTACTGTTGAAATCTGTGGAAATGTGTGTCATGCAAATTGCTCCTTACTTGCGACCTTAACTATAATCTAAACCGAACCTGGCCATACTCTTTCCTTAACCTCAACAGATGAAAGCTAAATCTAATTGGCAGACCAACACCAATCCAGTACCCAGTTTCACATGCCATGCACAATCAACTTGTTTAATATAACCTGTCAGGCACTGACATGCACACACATGCACACACACACACACACACACACACACACACACACACACACACACACACACACACACACACACACACGCACACACACACACACACACACCTACACATGCACGCACGCACACACACACACACACACACACACACACACACACACACACACACACACACACACACACACACACACACACACACACACACACGCACGCACCACACACACGCACACAGACAGACACACAGATGTTGCCTGAGACAAATCCAGTGAGCCAATTTGCAATTTGCTTCCAGATGATTCAGTGTCTTTATGATGTTCCTCCTCATTTCTGCTTCTAATTTGTTGTTGGGGTTGGGCTCTTGGTGCATAGGACTACCGACTACGTGTACGAGTTCCTGCAGATTTCCCTCCTCTTCAGATTCATGTTCTATTGTACTATAATAAAATATCGATACTTTGGCTATACCACATGTGCAACACAACAAGGACTTTGGTGTGCTGTAACATTCTCGTGCCATTGTGCACTATAATTTATTTATTTGACACCTGTTCAGCAAGTAGTTCTATCTGAATGAATATCTACAGTATACTAGTATATACTGTATATTTTCTTCCATATTACTGACATTGATATGAATGACTTAAAGAGGATATTTATCTTAGCCTATTCTGTTGGTAGCCTGTATGAGACCGGTTTGGTTTGAATAGGGAGGAAGACCAGAATACAGACTGACAAATTAATAAATGCAGATAGATATATAGATAGATAGATAGATAAGATGAAAGAAAATAGAAAAAAAATACATCCACAATCTGACCTACCATCCACATACATTATTATTATATAATATCATTAATACCGTATTGTTTCATTAAAAATATATTGTTATTGATTAATCATTGTTGTTATTGTTGATATTATCATTTTTGGGAAGGTCTGCTGTCTGAGCACGCAGCTCACACACACACACACACACACGCACACACGCACACACGCACACACGCACACACGCACACACGCACACACGCACGCACGCACACACACACACTCACTCACTCACTCACTCACTCACTCACTCACTCACTCACTCTTACATAAGACGCAATGATTTATTAATGACGAAGATCTGTGCGATGTCGCCCCCTATCCTCGTCTGCTGTAACCCTACACTGGTCCGAGCGTACGAAAATAACCGATCTGCAAGCTCACAGCGTGTCGCGTAAGCGACGCGCTGTGAGCTTGCAGATCGGCTATTTTCAGACGCGCGACACCGTCTTACGGGCGGAGCACAAAGCTCTGGCAGATGGCTCCTCCCCGCGTTGGGTTTTTGACTGTAAACATCCTGCTGATTTTAAAAGGACTCCAGTGAGCGGGAGGAAGACGACTGGCGCCATCTTGGCTGTTTTAATGAGTACAACAGGGGAGAATTCTCTGGGAGAAATAACATAAACCATTCACATTTCACTGTAAAGGGGGTCGAATCGGTGAGTTCACTTGCAGCGATATTATTTTGCGCGCCGTTGTGTTGATTTTTCCCCCTCCCCACGAGGCAAAAATAGAGCATGCATCGCACATTTGGGATTTGTTATTTTTGGTTTGTTCTACTCTGCGAGGCCTTCAAACTGCTAGCGGCCATTAGCCACCATGCTAACGGTACAGTAAAGTAGTGGCAGGTTGTGACGCGCGCCTTGTTCCTGTTAGCGTTGTTTTGTTTATTTCCCCCTATTTTAATTATATATATATTTTATTTTTGCATGGTCCGCGCGTGCTCATTGAAAGCGATAGGGAAAGTCTTAAAATATGTCCCGTTTTGTGCTAATATCACTCGTCTTCCGCATAGTATTATTTAGGAGTTGAGTTCACACTTGTAGCAATGGGTCCGTCCCATCTGATGGCGCCGACTATTTTCTGGGTTTAACCCACTGACGTTACAACTTACAAGGTGCCTTTTTCCATATTTAATGGTACGATAAAAACGAATATGTTTATTTAATAATAACAACTTATGTTTGTGTGTACGGCAGCTTACTATGAGTTTCATGTGAATTTGGGGTTCGATTGTTTACTTTCAGAACTTGGAAGAGTGACTGCCGCTTGTTTTGAAATGTCCATTCAATAGTACTGTATACATTACAGACATGCGTTGTGGAACAATGCATGGCACACAAATTACAATGTATGTAAAACTATTGTGCAGAAGCCACTTGTGCTAGTTATCTGTTAACATTACATTTCATATGGGAACACGTATCTAGTAAGGTAAAGGTGCTCATGGAAACAAGACCTTTTGTGTTAAACCTTTTAGCACCGTTGTATAATTGTACTATTTGCAAACTGAGAGTTTTTAGTTGATCTCTACCTAAAAACAAACCAAACTGTTCTCCTGTAAATCACTAAATAAAACTTAGTATGCTACTTTTGCCTCAAAATCTAATTATTCTTTTTATATTTATATATTTATATTTTAGAAGGGAGGTAGGAGCTGGGGTGTGTGCCCCATTTGACAAGCATTATTTATAGGCTAATACACTGGTCGTTAAAGGGTACTCATAGGCCAGTGTCTTTCCATAATTATTATTGGTTTCCAAAGGGTCACCTCTTTGTACTGATAACCTCAAAAACACAAATTCACCTATACATTTTGTCTTCAAGGTGGGCTTTCTCTATTGTGAGTGAGACCGAGGAGCCGGGGCAATGTTCTACGCCCACTTTGTCCTGAGTAAACGTGGGCCGCTAGCCAAGATTTGGCTGGCGGCCCACTGGGACAAGAAGCTGACCAAGGCCCATGTCTTCGAGTGTAACCTGGAGAGCAGTGTGGAGAGCATCATCTGTCCCAAGGTAACTAATGTGTCTCCAAGCTGCAGGCTTGAGGCATGTGCATGAGGCATGTCATTATGTCAGTAATGTAAATGTACGATCACTCCTCAATGCATATCCTATACATGACTTAGCCTGTAAGCTGGGGCTGGGTGATAAAACATATTGATATCGTGATGTGAGGCTAGATTTTGGGATTTTCAATAATGACACGACAAGTCTTTTACTGTTTTCCATAAACCCAAATAATTGATATTATTGTCCTAATAAAATATTACCGCCACAACATCGATATTGAGATATTTGATCAGCTATATATTAATTTCCATGTCACCCAGTTCTACTGTAAGCGCTAGCAGTAATTAAAATGTTCTGTGTCCTCCACTCTTCAGGTGAAGATGGCGCTGCGAACCTCAGGCCACTTGCTACTGGGAGTGGTGAGGATTTACCACAGGAAGGCCAAGTACCTCCTTGCTGACTGTAATGAGGCCTTCATCAAGATAAAAATGGCCTTCAGACCAGGTAGGGGAATTGCAGACTAAATACCACCAGTTAAGTATTCTGCATTGTTTAAAACTTTTCATATTGTAAAAGTTACATGATTGACAGTAAGACATATATATATTCACAGTGGTCAAATGGGCCATTTTTCTCTTCTGTTGTATGCAAGAGAAAAATTGCTGATGTGTGAACTTAAGGCAACAGGGTCTGTAATGGCTTTTTTTTCTGGCTTCTACAGCCTGGTGCCAGAAATTTTACATGGCATCATAAATCTGTTTCCTGGTTTAGAGTGAGATTGTAGTATCAAAACCATGCTTCATTTCCAGGTGTGGTGGATCTACCTGAGGAGAACAGAGAAGCAGCTTACAATGCCATCACCTTACCTGAGGAATTCCATGACTTTGACCAACCTCTCCCTGACCTCGAGTAAGTCTACTAGATGCTCTGTTCTAAAGTTTAGTCTCTTACAGTTTTACTTCATTTTATTATTGTTATTTTTATTGTATTAAAATGTCAGTTTTATAATGTTGCTACTCTTTGCTACTGTCATGCAAAGTAATGCTCTATTTTGTGTTCCCTGCAGTGACATAGATGTGGCAGCCCAGTTCACTCTGAACCAGAGCAGAGTGGAGGAGATCACCATGCGGGAGGATGTAGGCAACCTCAGTCTCATGCAGGACAACGACTTTGGTAGGACATATAATGGCAATGCTGACCACACCACAATGACTTGCAGAATCATTCTATTTTCATGTGTGTAACTTTACGCTTTTACATGAGGAATGTCAAATGAGGAACCTTTGCTACAACAAAAAGAGCAGTTAAATTTTTTGGAATTCACACCAAATTGCAGCTGAAGTATTTGCCAGAATTCTCCATGCAGACCCGTCCCACACACCCAACAGTGTTTCATCAATGAGTTGTTCAGTTGCAACTAGTGTTGTCACGATACTGGATTTCAAACTTCGATACGATATTTGGAAAAGTATTGATATTTCGATACCACACAACCACAGGTTTAACATTTAAAGTACAAATAAAAGCTGTGCATTTTATGCATTCTCATAGCAACATTATTTATGATTCATATTTATATTATGCATTTTATTTGCATTTTAATATTATTATTATACATAGTAACATTGGATTATAAACATAAGTACACATAAAAGTAAAGTTGTGAAGCACAACAGCATTCATTTATTTCTTACCATAGTCAACCACATCATCGGATATTATCCAATGCATCTGGTAGGCAAGCCTACTCAAAATATATCCGGAAATTTCCACACACGCACGCGCGCAAACGGAGAATAGTTTCTGTATTCTCCTATGTAGACCAGAAATGCAACGTTAGCTTGCTATGTTGATTAGCAATAGCTTTGGCCATCGCTAACAGGATGACAACAACAAAGTAAATCGGCTATGGGGGCTTTCCGTGGCATTGTTTTGTGGCGGCTTCATGTAACGCAGCGAATTAGTCTGGAAACCAGTCTATTTCCAAACGGCACTTCTGATTCCGTACATGACATCTTGACATATCTTGACATAGTGTACATGAATAGAAATATGAGCAATGTTGGGTACTCAGCGGAGCGGATAAGAGAAAAAAAACACCCGGGTGAGAGAGTCGGGGAGGAGGGGCTGTATTGATACCACAGTAAAGTTATATTGAACCGTTTCTATTCTTCACACTAGTTGCAACACTGCTGTTAAGAAACCATACATCTTAATAATAATTACAACCTGTTCTGTTATCTTTCAGCTGACTTTGGCATGGATGATCGAGAAATGATGCGTGATGCCACTGCGTTTGAGGACGACCTCATGCACGGTGCCACAGCCACTAACCTGCTGCTGGAGGCTGAGCCCGGCCCGGCAACTCTCCCCGACAAGTCCAATCACATGGAGTATGACGATTTTGGGGACAATACCATGGGCAACAGTGATGGTGGAATGCTAGGTGAGTGATTGTGGGGTATAAGTAGTAGAATGCAAAGAAATTCACTCCTCTCAGGTCTGATATTGATATATCATTACCAAACACTGAATGAAAAGTGTAATAGTGATAGTGGGGGGTGGAATGGTGGCTTTAATCTAACCACTTATATATTAATCGACCTGAGGACGATTCTACAAATGCCTTCTAAAGGTTTTCGGTCTCAGTTTTCGAAATAACCCATGTTTCTAATGTCAGTGGTGCTCAAACATTTTCATGTCAACGAACTCCAAAAATATATGTAATTGGCCGCCGACCTCGATCTGAAAATATGTCGTTCCAGGGACTCTCCCAGAAGCAAAGATTTTAATTAAAAACGTTCGCTCTTAAAGAATATTTATAAAGATTTGCGCCTCATTTTCACGATTTTTCTAAAATGGCAGACCTACAAGCTAGATCTGCTATTTTTCAATAGCAAGTAATCCTTGAAACACCAAAAAGGGTTCCCGCCCAAAATGGGTTAAAGTAACCCTATAATTATTTTGTGCACTTCTTCTTTTTAGCAGATCTACAGCTCACAACGCATGAGCTGTGTGTTAATGGGATGCATACTAAGGCCTCTTTTAGACGGCGACCATCTCCATATAACACGTCAAAGTCCCGTTGCGTTCTCATTTTTTTGGACCATTTACATGAGAACGCACACTTGAATGAAAACGCTACAAAGTGCATGCATATATATGCCAGGTCGCTAGGTGGCGCGTGTCCTTGTGGGGTCCGTGTGACGCAGCGCATATATAAACCATAGACATAAGTCACGCATGCGTAGAACTACTTCCGTTCTTCTTCTACACAGAAAGTAAACAAACGTCGCGTCCTCATCACACCCCCAGCAAACCGGACTATCCGACATGGTTGTTGTTGTTCGTTTCCCCTAGCAACTGACGCATGCCTATGACACCATGTAAAAACGTAGGACACGGGTGAGCCGACCAGAGCTGACGTAAGCCATGATGTCACAATTTTTGCGTATCCACCGTTTTGCCTGTTTATATGGAGACCATAGGAAACGGCGTTCTAAAAGATTTCCACTCTGGGAGGTGGTTTCACTTCGTTGCGTTTTCACCTCCTGTGGACACGGTTCTCGTCTAAATGACAGCAGCAAATGATACTTTATTTTGCCGTTTTTTATGAACACGATCCTCGTGTAAAGAACACCTAAGATTAGACCCGCCAACAGACCGACATGCGGAAACAATGGTCGGACTACCGCTTGAACTGTGCTGCTCCCGTGCTTGCGGTTATGTTGGGGATAGAGAATGGTTGTCGATGTCGGACTAATGACTGGTCTGACCAATGACTAGTCTAAACTAAGTACATGTTAGAGAATAGTGGGCAATGTCGGATTAATGGGTTGTTAAATTGATCGATCGATTGAAATAAGCTTGTCTGAATATTTCCTCCGACTACTCTCTCTCTCAGTGGACAAGCTGCTCAGTAATGAGGACGGAGGTGGTATCTTTGATGACCCTCCAGCCATCACAGAGAGTGTCATGATGCCTCCTGACCACGGAGATGATGATGAAGACGACTTTGACAACCTCCAGTCCCGTAATTAAAGCATTTTTCATATTTCATATTTGACTACACACAACATAGGCAAATCTTCTAGGTCGTATGGACAAATTGGGTGTTTTATTCTATGTAGTGTAATATATCTAAGCAATAATACATAATAGTATACTGTGATGTATTGGCACTGGGTCAAAGATCAGCACACCAGTACAGCACAACCTCAAGTGTATTATTATATTTACAGTACATTATTATAATATTTAAATGAGCAGTTGTAGATGGACAGACAACTACAACATACATAAACAAGCTATTCCTACTGTTTGGGAGCAGCAGAGACCTGTTGCTGACGATAGCGGTACTACTCCTTCGTCACACAGCTGGCTGCTCTGCCGTCAGGAGAGCTGACACAGGTGGCGGAGGAGTAATGGAGAATCCGTTGTCTCTTGCCGTTTGTCTGTAAACATCCTTTTCATTTGATCTGATAAATGGGTCATGTTAGTTGCTAAATCTACAGCTGCTAGTTTAAATCCTTGTTTTCAAAATGTGCCAGTCTGTTTCTTCACCTCGATAGAATTCACACATGTTGATGCAGGCCATCACACATTAACCTGTAATCTCGTCCCGTTGGCTACTGTAAACACCAATCAATATCCAGCCTTTTAGATTTTGGCGTCACGTGATATGTTGAATCAAGTATGATGATTTCTGGCTGTGTCATGGCATATTTAAATATTTTGAAATGTTAAGAATAGAGTTGAGTGGGATTCTTTTTTCACGTACTGTAGTTGATATGCTGACATTCTAGTATACTGATGCTCATCTTAAAAGGATGAAAATAAACAATGGAAACACTGGTGCGCCCTTCATTAACACTCAAATACTGCTATAGTACATTATGTTTTTGTAACAACTTCGAAACCTGCGTGACAGTTCATGCATTACAAGTACATTTAAATTATCAAAATTCTCAGCCAAGGTCACTGACAAGTCTTGCTACGGCTATCGTATAAAGTCTTGACTACAAAGAGCTCTGGGAGACCCTGTAAAATGCCCACCATACCAGACAGTTAAATCTAACCATTTAACTTCTCTTGTTGCATGTGTTCAGCCGGACCAGATAGCCCAGGCTCGGGTCCAGCTGAGCCCCTGCCTGCTATGGCAGACCAAACGGAACAGACTACCCTGGTTCATAATGAGGAGGAGGCCTTCGCCCTGGAACCCATAGACATCACTGGTGAGACCTACTGCGGATGTTTGAAGAGGTGGTAGTGGGTGGAGTTTGAGTGGTGCAACCACCCCTATAGACAAATTCAGAAACGGGTCTCATGGTCGCGGCAAATGTATTTCCTGTAGGGGGAGACGACATATCTGCGGTGTAAACTCACAGGTCTTCTACTACATTGAATGGTACAGTGACTGATGTTAGTCTGCTCTTTTACCTGCTTTTTACAAACGCTAAAAACGCTTTACAAAGATGCCCAGAACATCGGGATGAACCTGTGTAGTTTATGGCTGCTCCAACAGTATTGGCAACATTCAACGTTAGAGAAAAATGGAATGTCAAAAAACACACAGCGGTGGCTGAGACCAGAGCCATAGAGTGATGGTTGAGACAAAGCAGTGTAAGGTCCTGAAAGATGCACAACGTCAGTCTTAACCAATACCCAATCTTTCTGTTGTATGAACAAAAGGCTGCTGTACTTTATACCTCATAGTTTGCTTAGTATAAGGTATAAAGTACAGCAGTTTGTTTCATACAACAGAATGTTTGGGTATTGGGTAAGACTGACGTTATGTATCTTTCAGGACTCACTTCACACGGGTGTGATTTTTGGATGGAATACTGCTATTAAGTTCTTTTGATTTCACATTAGTACCAGTATTTTTTGGGTTGGCCTTATTTCTCTAAAAAGAAAGTAGAATGCAGTGCAAAGAACACTATTTATTTCTTCTCACTTAATTTAATGACAACATGTAGTCGACTTGTACTGTCCCTCTTCTATCACCTGTGGGAAAAGAACAAATGGCAAGAGTGAACTTATCAATGTTGATGTGTAACTCTTTTCAGTGAAAGAGACTAAGGCGAAGCGCAAGAGGAAACTGATTGTGGACAGCGTGAAGGAGCTGGACAGTAAGACCATCAGAGCCCAACTGTCTGACTACTCTGACATCGTCACCACCCTAGACTTGGCTCCTCCCACAAAGAAGCTGATGATGTGGAAGGAGACTGGAGGAGTCGAGAAGCTTTTCTCTCTCCCGGCACAGCCACTCTGGAACCCTAGGCTGCTCAAAGTGAGTGTGTGAGATATTAGACCACCATACAGCAGGGTTCAGCGGTTGTATGGTGTGTGTGCTCCTGTGCTGGTTCAGCACAGGAGAAAGGGGAATTACAATTCTCATATATTTTTTAACTGAAATTCTGTTCTGTCTGGGGGGTTTAAAACTACATTTATTTTTAAAAGAATTGAAACATTTGAAACTACACAATATCTTGTTCAGTCTTTCTTGTCATGCCCACATTCAGCTGTCAAGAATAAAAAAAAACGATTTATTGATGCATAATTCAGCAGGCCACTCTCCCCCTTAAGGGGAATTCATCAATGAATTTGCACATGTTTTGAGGTTTCATTTCTTTCAATTCTAATTTCTGTTCAGATGTTCACCCGCTGCCTGACACCTCTGGTGCCAGATGAGATGAGAAAGAGGCGGAAGGGAGGTGAAGCTGACAGTCTGGATGAGTTCCTCAAAGAGCTGGAGAACCCTGACGTGCCCCGCGAAGATGTCATGGGTCAGCACAGAGATGTTATCGGTAAGAGTGTGTGTGTGTGAGAGTGAGGGTGGGGAGAAAGGAAAGAAAATAGATGAGATGGTGTCCCAAGTTACATCTCTAAAGTCTGCATGCACAAGAAAGGGAAAATGGATAGGTCCATAGAGGGGAAACTACACCCAAACCGCACAGGATAGATGTGTCAAGGGAGAGAGACTAGATTAGATGCAGAGATTCCCTAGAGAAGGGACTGAGGCGTCACAATTAGTAAGTGGTGTGAACACAACACAGTGACTCCCACTGAGAATGTCTTCCATATCTCAGTTTGAAGTTGTTTGTTTTTGTCATTCATTGTCATTCTTAATTTGGATTTAGACTATACTTGTTCCTCTATGTGGCTGCTTGTTAATCCACCTGTTCTCTCATATTTAGATGTACTGTTCATTTTATTCCCATGAGACCACACTCTGCTTGCCATGCCAGATATCCAGCTTTCATGACATTCAGGGGGACGGCCTTGTCTTTCTCCCTGAATGTTTATGGGGATGACGTGCATTAACCCGATGGACAGGTGTGTAGTCACACCTTGCTCAGAGTCGAAATACTGTACATTGACTCAGGCCAGGAGTGACTGCTTAAATCACTCATCCCAGAATTCACCCTTCACACAGTGGCCATCTTGCCATTAAGTCAATGAAACGCTACCCCGCTTTTTCAATACAGAACACAGCCATGTCTTCAGTTCACTCTTCTTCCTGTCATTAAAATTCTCCTGTTCTTACTCCGGTTCAGACCAGACTATCATGGAGGAGCCCAGTATGCTGGGGGCCTCTGCAATTGAGGGTAGTAGGACGACCCTGGACGAGACCATCATGCCTCCTCCCTCAACCCCCCGTGGCACTAAACGCAAGGCCCTCGAAAAAGAGTCCACCCTGCCTGTAAGTACAGTATCTCCCGCTTTCATATTATGCTTGAGGTAGCTTGTGTAATCTTATTCTGTTTTGAGTTGGTGACAACTGTTATGACACTACAGTTGATGTATTGAATCTATTTTCTAATTCCAGTGTATCAAAATGGTAGAATTGTTTTATTTAATGCAATTCTTGTTGGTGTGGGGATTTGAAATGTTCTTAACTACACTTGGAAATGTTTTTTTTCTCCTTTTGTTCTCTAATATGCAATTAGGATACATCCTTTTTTCCTTCTCCCATGGCAGTCCACTGCTTGGGCCCAGCGCTCCCCAAACCGTTTCGGCTGTGCACCCCCTGTTAACTCCTGGCCTAGCTGACTCACCCCACAATGCTCAGTCTCGTTGAAAATGATAATTTTTTAATATGATTATGGCAAATAATCACAGAATGTCACTGCACTGAGAGACATGCAGCTGCTGTATACTCCACAGCTGCTCTGTACATCTCCTTACAACAGTGTTTACCGCATTTTGCCGTTTGTGTTAAATAACACTGTAAAACCACCATTGCCCTTTTCATGTCTTGCACCCCCTAGACTAGAGGGTGTTCGCGCACGACAAGGGTTGGGAACCCCTGGCTTAGACACTAGTGTACTATGAATCAAGTAATGTAATTAGGGCAACCAGACTATTGTTATTGTAAATGAGCGATACTTTGCCGCACTACTCCTCCCACATGTCCAATGGACCGGCTTCATCGTGTGCTTGTATTTTGCCAGGAAAGAATTTCCACCAAATTTGAATTTTCTCCAAAACACACCTTTTGCTCCTCCTCCTACACATTTTGTCCAAAGATTGGTACGCATGATCTCCGGACCTATCCGATTTAAACACCACAGGCAGAACTTTGATAGTGCATATCGTTCGGCCGTAATCGGCTTCTGGAGTTATCATGAACCAAACATCCAATCCACCCCGAATTTCGCAGATGGTTTAATCAACCAAGAGCTAAAAGCAATTCCATTTTCATCCATAGGGGCCCCCGCAAATAAGAAAAGTTTAACAGTTTGTTGCAGAAAAGTGTTTTTTGGGGGATAAATCCCCGCCAAATTACTAACGCATACGCATGATCACAGGGGTGATGTGACATTGTAATTGGCTAGCAAAATTAGTGTGAGGGGCCTATATAAGCGATTGCGGCAGCAACCACACTCATATATATACGCATATAGTGTTTGTGTTTTTTTTATACAATGTTTAATTAATTGAATACAATGGAAACAAGTCTCCAGGACTTTTTTGTGTTATCCTTTTAGCCTTAATGTTTTACTGTACCACGTGTCAGAAAAGGAGCAACCGCTTGTCTTAACTGAAATGTCCTGTGCTTCTGTTTCAGATGACTCCCTTAGAGTTGCAGCAGCAGCCAGCCGACAACTCTGTTCTCTCCCAGACGATAGACATGCCTCAGGTGGAGATGCCTCCAGAGGAGACCACCCTCAACCTCACCCAGCTCATACCCGAACTCGACCTGCTGACCGAGAAAAAAGACGGAAAGAAGGACGGTGAAAGCGACGAGGAGGAGGTGCTGATCATGACAACACATTTTTGCCATTCTCACAACTTTATATCTGGAAGATGAGCGCCTTATTTGTGATGTGTTGCTGTCTTGTCTTGTCTGATTTGTGCTGAAGAGTGTGTTCTTTGTTGTTCTCAGGAAGAAGAGCAGACAGGAGACCAGGACCAGGAGGAGAAGAGATGGAACAAGAGAACCCAACAGATGCTCCATGGTCTCCAGGTATGCGCAAACACATGCACACCTCCTTCTATTTTGCACATTCTGCTTGAGTGACAGGGAGATCTCATCAGACTGAATGTCTTGTAGGGATTTATTTCATTTTCATAGTGTCATGATGGATTCAAGTTAAAAAGAAAAAAATGTCTGCCTTCAATGCCCTTACTGAGAAGATATTGCTTTGACACACCTGCTATGCTCACGCACCTTTATACCTTATCTCATGTTTATGTTTGACTGTTTTTTTCTTGTACTCCATTCCCCACTTGCCCTTTCTTCCCTTTCTTTTCTATGCAAAAACATTATACGATGGGAACTATGCACAAACATGAATTTCATCCACTCTTTTACTTTGTAAATCTGTGATGTGACAATAAAACTGATTTCTAATTCTGAGCCGACAACCAACCTGCTCCCTTTGAACAAGGCAGCACTATTCTAATTTTGCTCCTTGTGCTTGTTTCTCAACAGCGTGTCATGGCCAAGACCGAGCAAGATAATGTCAGCCTGTTGGAATTGTGCCGGAACAACAACAGGAAGCAAGCAGCTGCCAAGTTCTACAGTTTCCTGGTCCTCAAGAAGCAGCAAGCTATCGAGGTGGCCCAGACTGAGCCCTACAGTGACATCATCGCCAGAGCCGGACCAAGATTCCACCTTGTTTAGATGCCCGAAGAACAGAAAAACATTTGGCTTGCTACAGAAATATTTTTTTTTATTACTGAACTTTTTTGGTTTTATTGTCAACCCAATTTTACTTTTGGAGTGGGAATGATGGAGGGAGGGTTTCAGAAAGTGTCAAAAAAGAGGGAGAGAAAAAAAAAGATTTTTGCTGTACTCGTCTTCAACTACGACAAATTGTATCATGCAGTATTCATTTGGTTTCTTAAAGATGAAGAGGAATGTCTATCAAGAATATTTATAACTCAACCGAAAGATTGTTTCCTTTTAGTTTTCCCTCCAAACATCACATTTTTTAAACTTTGCATCCATGGTTTTGTTTAATCTGTTCTTTTGTAAATTAATGTCCACTTACTGTTTGTTCAAGACATTATTGCCTAACTTGTGTACCAACCCCCCACCTTCAAAATGTCCTACATTTTAGATGAAGGTCCCCTTATTTTCAGAACACTTAGCTTCACAGTGTACATCCTGCAGAAAGGTACTGTTGTATGGTCAAAACAACCATGTAAGCTTTCCAACCTGTTCTAGTTGCACTTGTCATTAGGTTTTCATGTTAATCCATAAAGATAAAGGTTTGTCTGTTTAAAGTTTGCCTGAATTTATCTGGCACTATATATAAGTTTCACATGATTCTGGCCACTTATCACATTGTAATTTTTGTACCTCTACATTATGTTTATTCACCTTTGCATTATCTAACTTGGTAATGTATTTGTTACAGTTGATTGAGTTCGTTATCCCACATTTTTAGTCTCTGGATAACTTGTAGTTGTGATACATCTGTAAAGATTTGAAATAAAAGTGTTTTAAGTATTTGGTATTTCAGATTTATTCACTGTTCTGGTCCTCACTGGTCTGTCGAAGACTGACATATTTAAGTACTAAAAGTTTAAAGAAATGTATTGCATGAGTCAGTTTGCAACTTTATTTTTGAGGTTCAAGTTACTTTTGTTTAATGGCAGATCTGATCAGGTCCAGAGGGGAGTAATTCCCTAGACTGATTATATTTCTTACATATTGGGAATCCTGACCCCAATGACCTCGGTCCGGACTTCACTGGTGCTGAATATGTGGGAGATTCACCAACATGCTTGGGCAAATATGTGCAGAGTCCAATCTTGCCGACTCCAAAACCGTAATCGGCTTATTCAGAGAGTCGATTTTCAGCCACATTTTGGGGGAGCAAGCAATGTAGTTTTAAAAAGGAAATAGCAGGACAGATGGACATAAGCAATTGAGATTCAATTTCAAACCATGCCTGCTCTTTGACCCTCTAGTCATGGTGTTGTCCTAGCCCCTCTCGGAACCCTCCATAAAGCTTTTATGAAATTTGGACTTTAAGCTTTAAAGTCTTAAAAATGTCAGAAACTTTACTACCATTGGGTTCTGCTTGTGGGGCTAGGTGTTGTCCCTGTGGGCTAGGGATTTATGATCTGTTTATCATCCCACCAGGGTCACTCATTCAACAGCACAGGGTTAGCCATATACTGTTATTAATGGGAGGTATTATAAAAGAGAGTGAAAGCAGCTTACCTGTGAATCATGCAGCAATGTTGTCTGTTAATGAACTCAGCTACCTATTTTGTGTTCGTGTTAATGTCATTTTAGAATTGCAATAAAACGAATCCCATGTTCCTACTGAGTTGGAACTACTAGTAGTTCGTAGCTCACGTTCCCACACGGAGCAGAAAGCGAGTGGACGCTGTAAGCGGAAACGTCCGCCACAGTCTTTCTTCCCTTCTCGCGTGTGGCGGAGCATAGCATCATAGCATAGAACAGAATGGCTGCACGAAAAGAGTCCGCATCATCATCAACCCCAAGCCCTGGGATCTCTGCTGGTGGAACCCTGGACTCTCCCGTGAAGCAAATCCAAATTGAAGGACTGGTTAGTGTAAATCTTTTATCAGCACGTTAGTTAGGTATTGAAAAATGAGGCCCAGGCGAGGATGCTAATCATCATGGCGGACCCGACACAACGAGAACTCCGTCTTCAGTGTTTCAATTAGAGCATTGTATTTATCTTTATTATGATTGTTTCACCATCATCTAATTAAACATTATTTTCATAGTATACTGACGTAGTGTGACTTACTGACCTTTCATAATAACTAACTACCGTAGGCTAGGAATTATTGGAGAGACCGGGTAACCCCAGTCCTAGCCCTACAAGCGGAACCCAATGGTACTGAAGTCCGGAGGGGCTACCCCAGTCCCAGCTACTGAACAAACCCTTAGTAATTATCAATATGGAAGTAAGAAGTAAAGCCATCAGGTGCCTGTACAGCGTGCTTTGGTTGGATCTATGTCGCAGGTACAATCCAAACCTTGATGTCAAGAAGGAAGGCATTGGGTACAATTATTTTAGAGTTTAATAGTCTATGTTATAGACAAGGGTGGAATACTCTACAGCATGGGTTCCCAAAGTGCGGTCCGGGGACCCCGCTAGGCTCAATTAGAGATATATAAGGAACCAAATGGACCCCAATGGGTTAATTGTTCCATTTGTACACTGAGTTAAATTAACAGTGGTTTTACAATATAACTTGGGGTACAGAAATGCCATTAAATTGCATAATGCGTGTGAATTTGGGTGTCCATGAAATGAATATGTTTAACTGTAAAAATCCTCCCTTATGGGGTCACTGGCATATGTTTTCAAATGGCGGGTCCGTGGCCTAATAAACGTTGATTTGGGGGTCCTTGACACCAAAAAGTTTGGGACCCACTGCTGCGTTCTGTCTGTAGTGTACTGTAGACTCTACAGTACACTAGGCCACTGCGCTGGTATTAGAATTTAGAGCATCTTTTTGGTTTTATCCCCAAAACATCACAGTTGTCTACTGTGATATTTTGTACTATACTTACTGTATATTTTATGATGGCAATAATTCATTATATTTTGAAAGGGTTTGCAAAAGCAATGTAATTGGCAGTGGTGGCCAAATCACTGACCATCTCTTCTCCTGGCATTCAGCATAGCTCTCCTGCTCCATAACCAACAAGAGGCTCTTTCTGCTGCATCCCCCATCCTGCGAGCTCTACTGTCTTTCTCACCCTCCCTGTCATCCCAACAGCAAAGTGTGTTAAATTGGTTTTCTAGTGACAATATTAATACAGCCTAAATTTCATGGAGGGATTAATCTCTGCAGCGTTCTAATTTTAATTTGTAGGGTGTGAGCTTGCACGACTACCTGCACCCCAATTTGACCAATGATCTGTATTCAATTATTTGCTATGGTCACAGTTTCCCCTCAGTTTGGCTTTATGCCCTAATGCGCTTATGATCTACCCATAAAGGCCAAAGTGGCCTTGATGCCCCCTCTACACTGACCCAGTGTGAAAGCTGATATCACAGTTTTCTCTTTTTTGCGTTTTAATATAATATGGTTTGTCCCTAAAACGTAACAATTCCAGGCCTGACTGACTGGCACAATAGTCATATTTTCAGCTGTAGAACCTATGCATGACCAACAGAGGGCAAACCTGCGTCACTGTCAGATGGTGACAAATTACAATCCCTCATTCCAAACACTACAGATGGACACAAAGCAGCTGATTTGCAGCCCAGTGTATTCCAACACTGTAGCAGCCGGACCTTGACTTGAGATGCTGCTTTCCTTTTATCTTGCTCATTAAGGCTGGTCTACAGAGCCTCAGCTCCTAATCTCTAGTTGAAATATTTTACCTGAATTGCTTATTATATTCACAAGATATTTTATTCATTTTCTCAACCTTATCAAACAACATTTTAATAACACATTTTTAATTATGCACATATAAAAGACCCAATTTCTCGTGCCTGGCCTTGTTATGGATTTGAATCTCTATAAAGTTTATTTTGCACGTATGTAATATCTATGCAGTAGTTTCTGTTGCTGTTCTTGCCACCATACCACTGTGCTCCTGAGTCAGGGTCTCTAGGGTCATGGGGTGCTGCAAAGCGGTGGGGCATGCAGCACTCACTGAAGTTTATAACTGCCTAAAGGGATAGAAATTATGCATTTTTGTAATCGACACTGAAGCCAAGTCATCCACATAACTGCCTGGAACTCATCCAGATGTGCTAATATTAGAAAGAAAACATCAATTCATTTTCATTTCACTGACTTCAGTTTAGGTAAAGCAATTGTCTGCTACCTATGCAAATGGTGCATTTATATAGTGCTTTTATCCAAAGCGCTTTACATAGTGCATTCATTCACACACATTCATAGTTCATACACAGATGGCAGAGGAAACTATGCAAGGCTGAAGGCACCAACCTACATATCGGGAGCAGTTAGGGAGTCTTGCTCAAGGACACTTAACTCTGACTATAACTCTCGGGGAGCCCGGGATCGAACTGGGAACCTTGGGTTCCCATCCGGCCACTCTACCCCTGAAACACTGCCGCCCCCCATCTTGCTTTGTGATACTTTGATTTCCATACTTAAATAGTGGAGGGTTAATATCTTTCTATGTCGTGGCCTGTCCATCAAAATGAACACGGGTGAAAATCAGCAATAATGACAGATGGATGCTCCAGAAACCTGACAGGAGTCATTCAGGACTGAAATGCAAAAGCAGACCCCAAAATAATTCCACATTTGTGGCGCACCAGTAGCTGACCGTTTAGTGCGTCAGCCACGTAAATATAACAATGCCCCCCACTGTCCACTCCATTTCCGGTATTGTATTTCAGCTTTATTTATTATATATAGCCTAGTAATTTAAAATATATATTTTTTATTTTGGGCTTAATTCAGGGGAACACAAAGTGAGGTTATAATGTTATATTCAGAAGCTTATGCTGATTTAAATGTTTATTTAGTAGTGGTCTAGTGGAGTGTTATTTTCTTTCAAGTCCACTTTCACTTAGTTTCCACAGGGACACAACCTAGCAGGTGCTCTATTCCCCAGAGAGTTGTAGCCTTCTCTCCTCTCCTCTGCCTTTCAATACCCCCTCCCCTACCTAACCAAAATGAGGCAGGTTGCCACATCTTTGACATCTGCATGAGACAGGAATGCAACGTAGCAAGGTTTACAGTGCCTGCAAATGAAGTGAACACTCAAGCTAGATTTATCTATTTATCCCTTCTTCCTGTTCTTCAGTCCTTCCTTGTGCCAATTCTCATGGATTGTTCCATCACATCGTGTTTCTCAATGGAGTAGTCTACTGCCAACATGGAGTATAGCTTTTTGTTTACACTTTAGCGGCGCAAAAGAAAACATGGCATCGTCGGTCTTGCTGTACTTTCTCATAACTTGTGCCCTTACCGTTGTAGTGGGCAATGCATACAAGCCCCTTTGTGGGTGAGATAAGATTTATGATTAGAATTAAATGCAGCCAGTGGGGGATTTTGTGCTGCAATTGATTTTGCGCAGTTCAATTTTAAGCCTGTTGATTTACAATTTTTTGTCCACATATCAATCTCTGGGCTCTCCACATGAGGTGAGCTCTCTAGGCTAGCGGCTGGTGAGCTCGATCAATAAGTGTGTGTGTGTGTGTGTGTGTGTGTGTGTGTGTGTGTGTGTGTGTGTGAGAGAAAGTGTGTGTGCGTGCATCCATGCTTAGTTGTACCCGTGGCTCTCAAAAGGGCTTTGCTTCCAATTCCTGATGATACTCGGCACAGGACAGCAAACCCAAGAAATCCACTGAAATCTCTGCCCATTTTCATTTGCTCCTCCAACTGTTCTCACAAAAGGATGTTTCAAAGACCAGCAGCCATAAGCAGAGTCAGGGGCCCTATATATATATATATACACACACACACACACACACACACACACACACACAGTATTTCACCCGTTTGTGTGACCTACCAGCAGTCTGTTTCTCCCCCCCCCCCCCATTTAGCCCTCTTTCGTGTCTTGGTCTCATCCAGACCATCAGTATTTAAGTGCAAGATGAACAGATTGCCAGCATCTAGATTGCTAAGAGCATTGTGTACCCTAGCTATCTGACCTCACTGATGGAGGGAGAATGGAAAAGCCATTTGCTGGCAGTGAAGGCAGCCTAGGCGTGAGGGCTTTGAAAAGTACCAGGCACACCACTGATCCTGATGACTTTCATCCTGGCCCTCCTCCCCCTTCACTCCCTGTCTGAGCACATCTATCTATCTCTTGCTCGCTCACTCGCCCGCTCTCGCTCACTCACTCACTCACCTTTCCATCTTTCTCGACCGTCCCACTGTCTCGCACCATTCTACGTCCCCTTTCTCTGTCACTTGTCCTTTCCATTCCGTCCATCTCGCCATTACATTCCTGGCTCTTACTGTCCTCTCCCTCTTGTCCATTTTCTTTTTCCTTAAATGTTTTACTCATTTTTATATTCTGCCATTAACACGAGACTCCGTCCAATTGGAATGCACTCTTGCGTCTCTCTTTTTTTCTCCTCTGTGCTCCATCCATCCTTACCACTGACCTGTCATTCAGACCTCCACCGCTCCGAGTCAGAGGAGGTGAAGCAGGCAGGGAATGAGATTTGTTTTGCCCCACAGTTCCTCCCATACCATCTCTCTCTCTCCCTCCTAGCTTTACTTGTTGCATGACAGGGCCAGCACTCTATTGAAATAAATCATCTACTCCCTGGATAGCTTTCTACACATGAACATGGTAGGGGTGTGTGTGTGCGACTGTGCGTGCGACACACACACACACACACACGTACGTCAATGTTCAGAACAGAGGCATGCACGCACGCATGCACTAAGCAAGGGCTGAGGAGATGATGGGTGTTTTCTTGTTGTGCATGGCTCCGGGAGCGCCACCCTGGTGCCATCAACGCGCGCGCGCGGCTGTGCGGGCACGCATTTGTGTGCTTGTGTGTAGTGTACCTGCATGTTATTAATGCCCGTGGCTGTGACCTGCCCACACTCTTATCAGGTTGATTTATGCGTTCTCCAGCCACACTCTGCTTTCAGCTCCATTCCTATTCCTGTTCTTTCTGTTGCTTGGCTTTTTGGTCCCTGCATGTGCATGGCTTACCTATTTTATCCACCGCATGCTGGTCAGACATGTGTTTTTGTCACTAGGTATATCTGTGTGTTTTATTTGTGAGAGGCCGAGCCGTAGTGCTTGTGTGCTGTCTGTAGTGTCAGTGATGCAGCATTAGTACCTAAACTAGCTCTTCTATCATGTGGAGGCTCGTTCTACAGGTCATTTTACACCTGGCATTGCAATCTCAATAACGGCAGCAAACGATCTGACTGTCTATTTGTGGTCTAGGCAGTTCCCTCTGTGTGTATTTGTGCTTCACACTGTTCTTAAATGTTGCTTTGTGTCTTATCGAGGCACACACTTCTGAGTCCATCTTCTTAACTGGACACCATGCTGCAAAGCCTCTAGCCTTTTATACACAGTTGAGTTTCAGACATGCTGTGAGAGGAAAAAGAGTAAATTACAAATTGCTGACTAGAGAGGGGTTGAATTGTTCTACTCTGCTGCCAAAATTTTGGGTTAATCAATTACGGGAACCCTAGAATTGAGAGATGGAATTAACATAAACCAGAGGCAGAAAATGAAATAATCGTTTGAAGATTACAGGTCCATGACCCTAAATTGGATCAGGTGGGCACAAGGATATTGCCGAAGACTGCAGTCACTGCACATCTTTTTGTGTTAAAAACGATGGAACTGTTTCCCCAGGTGGTGCTGAAGATCATCAAACACTACCAGGAGGAGGGGCAGGGCAGTGAGGTAGTCCAGGGTGTCCTGCTGGGGCTGGTGGTGGAGGACCGCCTGGAGATCACCAACTGTTTCCCTTTCCCTCAACACACGGAGGATGATGCGGATTTCGATGAAGGTAGGCACCACTTAAACCCTCTAGACCAGGGGTCTTCAACGTTTTTCAGCCCAAGGACCCCTTAGCTGAGAGAGAGAGAGAGAGATGGGCACCTGTATAAAATGATGTTGCAGATTTAACCTTTTCATAGATGGCTTCATAGACTTGTGTAGCGGCGTTGTGTTGATCCATGTTCATGTGTATTCATATATTTAACAGTTAAACCGTCAATACTTGGTAAACTTGACCTTTCACTCTACTCTCCATCTCCTAATGGAGACAGTAGAGGAAAGGCCTTGGGGGGCCCTAGCAGAATCAGTTGCTTGCACCTCTGCAGAGTTTACATATTTCATGCCAATCCAGCCAGTAAGAGAGAGTAAGTGAGAGATTTTGTTTGGGACTAAAGTACATACGTAGAGCCCCACAATGCGGCTGCATAATGCAAATTTTGCGATCCATCCATTTTCAAGATGTGTGAATAAGATGGACCAAGAGTTTGGCTATGCATGCAGGCCAATTTGTGTGTTTTTAGTTAACTCGCACTATTTTGTCAATCCTTTTTGACTAAATTTGAGGATATCAAAAGCTTATGAGTAAGACTAATGTAAAAACTAACCAAAAATATATTTGCGGCTTAATCACAGAAGTACCACAAAAATCTGAGCTGTAATAATCACAATGAATTGCCACATTGGAGGGCTGATGGCATTAGCAAACCACTGGATACGACAGGAAGCACGCACATCTCCAGAAATTCTACAGGTGCTGGTCAAAAATACGTACAATGAAAAAGGAGGGATGTCCGTACACTGAATTGTAGCTCCCAGGAAATAATGTTCCTGGTAGCTACAATTCAGTGTGCGGACATCCCTCCTTTTTCATTAGCAATCCACTCCCTTATAATGATGGGGATTTTGCATGTGTTATTGGAACAGACCAGCAAGGGCATGTGTGGTTCCTGTGGTAAACCAATACACTCACTATCAACATTCAACATGCATTTGTGTGCATGTGTTTGCATATCGTCTCTGTCGGGAGGAAACCACCTAACTCTATTTTTTTTTAGGTTTTACATAAATCAATGCTATTGAACACCCTTTACGTCTGTGTGTTAGTTACAACAATATTGAACTCTAAGTATTATCTTTGACAAAAAAAACTCTATAGGACCCTAAAGCAGCTAAGTCCACCACCTCTCCCCCTCTCATGCAAGTAATTGACAATTTATAATGTCAGAATACCAACTTTGATGAGGCAGTATTGCATTGTTAAAAAAGGTTTTCTTCATCTCCTGAAACAAAAATATTTTTCTTATCCTGAAAAATGAACATTTTGTCTTCCCGACAACAAAGATATGCAGCTGGTGAAGGAGGTAGAGGACAAGCGACAAGATTGAGGCTAGTTTTGAGAGAATTGAAATGTTTAACCCAGTGTAACCCTAGCTGTGAGGTACACAACAGGTGTCGTTTAATTTCCAGACAACTACTAACTACAGTGTAAAGAATAATAACTGTTCTCCTGTGTGTGTGTGTGTGTGTGTGTGTGTGTGTGTGTGTGTGTGTGTGTGTGTGTGTGTGTGTGTGTGTCGTATGTGATGTCCCTGCATTTACACAGTGCAACTTAACTCTTAGTCCTAGCTGGGTACCACATTACCTGGGTTAGTGCTGCTAGGGTTGAGGATTGGTCAAATGGCTCTAGTATGTGTGGGCTGTGTGTGTGTACACATACATGTGAATTTGTGTATCTCATGCTTGAGTTGCTTCCCCACTTTCACTATATTTTTACTGCACCTTGTTAGTGCTCAGACAAATGACCAATGTGAGACAGAAGGATCTGAGTAAAGGAGGACATTCTCACTAGCAGGCCACCACTGCTAACAAGCAAATGTGTGAGTTTCTGCAGGATGCGCAGCCTACAAAGTTGGCCAAAGGTCATTACCGTTAGGAAATGCGTGCGTGTGCTCGGTCGATCGCACCTATGTGACTCTTGTCGGGTTTGATTTGTCTTGCCATCTGTCTAAGTTAACAAGGGCTCCCCCATGCAGCCCCATACCTTACACCTTGTGTACTGTAAACCCTGTAGGTGTATAATGAAAAAAATCTCTCCTTGGTCTTGGGTCCAGCTGTGACGAAAGGCAATATCTAGCTATCAAAGCCTTATGATGGGACTAACTTAAGGGAAACTGCGTTTTAGAATGAAGGAAAAAAAGCTGGAAGTCAATTCATGGTGCGTAGGCAGGGTTGGTTTGTCAAAACTCTATGGAAAATAACATGGGGTGATCTTAATATCGTCTACTATAAGCATTGTGGTCCAAAAATAAACAAGATGTCTCTGCGTTATTGTCGGGGAGGTGTCTCTGTATCGTTTGCGACAGTCAGTCACTCATATATGATACAGTCTGCCTCTAGCGAAAATGTAACTAATTCAGCAGCAGTAACATTAGCGTTTTCTCTCAGTCAGTTGATTCTTCATATCCATATGAGTGAAGCGGCCTGGATGATTTGTTTATTTTTCAAACAGTTCTAAAATTCTCCTATAGGGATTACAATGCAAATAAAAAGTACATGAACCCGTGGATTTGAGCCCTCTACCGATATTGAGAGAGGTCAGACTTCGGTGCTCTATTACTGTTGTGCAACAGTCCTGGCCTGCAAATGTTGAACGTGTGCGCAGAAAATTACAATTGTAATTAATATTTGATGAGCCAAATTGTTTCAAGTGAAGCACAGGAAGGGTTCAGATACTGTGCGTTCTAGCTCCAGCCACTCAATGGCAATGAGAGTGTATTCAGCAACGGCGCTGCCTCTGCATAATTTGCAGATTGATATTCCTCAAAAGTTCCGGAGGCGAACTGTGAGATGAATGAGATGAGGCTTCAGATTGGGTCCTGGGAGAAGGACCCCGTCGATCGGCACGTAGCGACTGCATGACCAATAAGTTCTCCCTGTAACTGTGCTGCATTCAAGCTGGAGCTGTGTGTGTATGTGACTGTGTGTGAGAGACTGCATGCGTGCCTGTGTATGTGATTGTTTGTAGGTTTGTGTATACGCATCCTAACTGCTGTTTATCTGTGTCTGTTGATGTGCACAAGCCTTGTGCGTATATCTGAAATGTGTCTGTCGGACTTTGACTTGTTGTCACCCCGTGGCCCTACTTCTAAGAATGACTCCTTGGGTCCATCTTGGGACAGGTGAGATTTGGACAGGTTTGAGATTCCCCTGCGTGTGTGTGCTGCTATGCTGCTTTTCCATCAACAGGTGCCAGTGTGGAGCTATGATTGCTGAACAGGAGGCCATTGCAATAGCTGTCTAACTAGAGGGAGAGAAAGATGGAGAGAGAGAGAGAGAGCAGCAGAAGCAGCCCTTGACAAACAACCTTGGCTGAACCCCCCCTCCCCCCTTGCAAACTTTGTCCTTGTATATTTAGCAGAATATACAGAGATTAGAACAATGTATAGGCATGAGGGCCTCTGTTCTCTGGGGCTCATTTGACACGTGTGAGTGGCATGTTAATAATGTCTGCCCCATTGCCCTCCATCTGTCCTGATGTCAGGGATAATTGGGGACTGATACACATTCGGGATGTCACAAGGGATGATGGCTAGTTGGCCTGTATATTGGTAAAAATAGAGTAGAAGTCGACCGATTGTGGATTTTAACTCATTTTCTGCTAAGAGCGAGACCGCAGTCCGCCTAGGGCGAGATCGGACAAATAAGGGTTTATAATGTTTAATAATGATTTTTGCCGGCTCTTGGCGTCATCACCTCCCGGCAACGACTTCCTTCTGCGTTGGTGATGTTATCGATCATTTTCCTTCATCCAGTCCATCTTTAGCGACAATCTAAAGCGACGTTTCTATTGGAATTGATGCTCAGATTGAGGTGATCATACAGAATATCCATGTTTTACGAGCTCAATAAAAAATTATTGCGACCTCGCGGGACCGTTTCAGTGGTTGTGATCACAACAAATGCCTCTAACATGCACCCCTGAAATGATTCCGTGCTACCAGAAGCGCACAAAAGCCTTGTGTCACTTCAAAATGGGGCCGTGTGGCTTGAAAACTGTGGTGCTCTGAGCCAACAGCACCATCTAGTGGTTTGTGGGGAAGATTTAAATGCTGCTATATAATAATGATGGATTAAAGCAGGAAACGGCTGATAGCCTTTTGTCATCGGAAATGAACAATCTTTGAGCTGTTGAACCGAACATCTAAGTCCAAGTAATAAATATCTACCTAATCTGGATCTCTACATTAAACATTTTAATTTAAAGTCTGTTAAATATTTATAGCAAGGAAAAATAGACAATATTATCCAGACTTAATCATATGCACACGGATATATTCAGCAAAAGCGGTGATTAAACGTTCAAATGTGCACGATGAGGCGTGCACATATGGCTAGGCAAATTACAAGCAAGGACAATCATGTTTGCTGGTAAAACAAAAATGTCATGCTTTCATCATTTCAGAATAAAGCTGTCTTAACCTTAATTTAAATATAAATTATCTCAGGTATTATGTCCCTGTGTGAATTTTAGAGGCTGCGCACGCAGCCATTGACTACTATTGGAGCCAAGTACCGCAGATCACTATCATTTATTAAAAGATATCCAAAATTATTCATTTGTCAACCTCTTCAGTACACACAGAACCCTGTTTGATTTCACAGAGACAAGAGATGGATTGAGTTGTTTTATGGACTCAATTGTTTATGTAATTGGTCAATATGTTTGACATATGATGACACCGTGGGTGCTTGATGTGCACATACATTTTGAATGTTGCTCTAAATGGCCATAACACCACAGATGGTTCACCAAAGTGATGCAGTTTCATCTGCAAAGTACCTAGAATCACAACATATGATTGCAAATCCGCGATACTGCACATTTTATATCCTGGGAATAAAATGCAAGAGAAAGCCCTCATAAATCCTCACCAGTTAAACAGCTGATAATGTCTTTCTGTGCACTTTGATTAGCTCCACATGCTTGCAAAGCCCAGTGTTATTGTCAACACCTGTGGTTTTCTTGGAGAGGAGTTGTTGTGTAATGCCACTCACCAGGATGTTGAGGCATTAGTCACCCCCTCGTCATCGAAATGTAAAAGGACATGTCATGGAAATGGTACAATTGTACAACATCCCTGGGATTTTGTACAATTTGGCCTGTGGTGTTAACCTTTCTATCTTATTTTTCTATCTTGCCTTTGGCGTGGACTGGCATGCGGTGCCTATCGGGCGGCTTTTTGGCCAACACTGGTGGTATCCAGTGCCAGCTGCTCGCACACATGCTTGAGATTGGCCTGAAGAAGTAATTGGAAGTGTGTTTTTTCACAGGCCTGCCTTATAGAAACACGAAGCCCATTAACGGATAGTCTCGTCCTAGCCAAGAAATGTGCATTTTGGACACGTGTCAACATACCAGAGCATGAGCACCATTTAAATGATAGCCTGAGATCTTTTTAGATTTAGCTGACTAGGTTGATTTTGTTCATTTGGAGCACTATCCTGTTTCACTTTCCTCTGTCTGGATTCAAATGACAGTCCCAACAATATATACAGAAGCCTCGGAAAATCCTTCAAATATTGTCGTAACTTTACCCAGGCTTTGTTGGCTCGCCACTCTATAACAAATCACTGACCTTTGAGTGCCTCGAACGTTCCAACATGAATGGCTTTTCTTTGTATTCTAGAGTCGTCTAGTTGGCACCATGTGGAAGACGGGGGTGTTCTGATCACCTGTGTGTGTGTGTGTGTGTGTGCGCTGTGTAGCATTTCTTTCTATACATTCTAAATAATAGGAAAGACCAGACCAGAGGCAAATGACAGTCCCAACAGCAAATGACAGTCCCAACAATATATACAGAAGCCTTGAAAAATCCTTCTAATATTGTCGTAACTCCCAGGCTTTGTTGGCTCGCCACTCTATAACAAATCACTGACCTTTGAGTGCCTCGAGAACGTTCCAACATAAATAGCTTTTCTTTGTATTCTATAGTTGTCTAGTAGGCACCATGTGGAAGACAGGTGTGTTCTGATAACTTGTGTGTGAGTACTGTGTAGCATTTCTTTCTATACATTCTTCATAATAAGAAAGTCCAGATCTGTGGGGACAAAATCCCAGGCGACGAGGACCAATGCCAAATCCCTATGGTTGCAGATGTAGTTGTCATACATACCCACTTTTGACATACTTACTGTGCTTTCTGCAGCTGAAGTATTATTGTACCACACTACCAGGAATTGTTTGGAAAGTCGAATGGAGGGTCAATTGCGGCGGCACATATCTGGGTCTTGGAAAATAGTCATATTGTCATATCTATAACTTCTAGGGAAGGTAACGCAGGGCCTGTAATGACGTGTCGCACACAAAGGGAAATGGATAGGCTAATTGCAATATGCTCCCCTGACTGAGATGCAATTTTCTTTACTAGACCTGATTTTTAAAATCGTTGGGGAAGCAATGCAGCCCTGAATGTTAATTCATGGTGGCACACCTGGACTAGACACACTTGAGGTGCCTGAACCTCAGCTTGATCTAATTAGTCTGGCCCCAGTTGGCACAGATCAGACAGGCTAAATCAAGAACGCCTTGGTGTGAATTTCATTTCCCCTCTGTCTGTAGGACTGACCCAGGTCTGTGGCAGGTGATTTGTTTTGACAGTGGCAGGTGATTTGTTTTGACGGTGGTCACATTTCAGGAATCCGGTAAATCAGAATTTGGAAAATGTTATCCAACTGAAGCTTAGTTGTGAAGATTGTTAGTTAAATAGAGATTAGGGCTGCAAGATTATGACTACAATTATTATCTTGATTATTTTTGCTATATAATTATATTCACAATTGTTGATTACAGTTGTTGATAATACATTTGAGTTGAAAAATATTTTTTTTTTATGGTATTTTTAATACCATTGTTGGCCATTATGTTTCTCTGTGTGATATCTTCTGTGAAATGGCATGCAGTGGTCTCTGTGACTTAATTGTTCTTGTGTGAGCCTGCTGGATAAGGAGATGGTTGGTTGGGTGGTACAATGTTCTGCAAGCTTACTAATCCTGGTGTGATGGTGAGGAAATCAGGCCAAGGTGCATCTGCTGATCAAATTAGATGTTTGAAAGGATTGCCAAGTTTCATGATTACTCTATCATCAATTTTCGATTACTTTACAGCTCTAGGAGAGCTTGTTAAAGTGAGAGAGAAATGCAGGTAGACTGTAGCATCAGCCACATACTCCACTGGCCCTTCTACTTTTGCTCAATGCTCACTTAAACTGATTTATTAATGACGCTTGACACCTCCACTGAATATCCCCTTGCTTCAGTTTTTAGTGGATTTTGCACTCTCCCTTCCACTCCCTAATCTTTGCAGTTTGCACCCCTCTTTACCCTTCTGCTCTGTGACATTCTTAAGCTTTCCACTTTGCTCAGTGTGACGTAAAAGAGACCCAGACGAGAAATGGCCACACGATAGGACTTCAAATCTAATCAATATCAACGCTATTACACCCCTAAAACTCCTTTGTGTGTTGGTTAAATAAAATCACACTCTGTGTGAACTGAAGTGAGGGGCGCCCACTGTGCCTGCCACATGTCACTGCTTAAAAACATTAAATGTCCATACTTGGGTTGAGTTAGACTAATATATTAGCGCCCCTCACTTCACGCGGGTGTGATTGTTTTTTGTGCATGTTCACAAACTTTGTCCTACACAAACATTAAATTCTCATTGACAATGAATGGAACATTTTATGTCATGGTGTCTGAGCAAATATACATAGTGTCTATTGTAGGTCATGATGATATACGATGATAAGAGCGCCCCTCACTTCACAGGGGTGTGAGTTCTTATTTCCAAACATTAGATATCATGTCTATTTCAAACTTTTGCCTTGGATACGATTAATGAAGGACTATTTAAAAAAGAATCTCCCACAAGTAACTTGGTCATGCAAGTTATGCCATGGCCACGGGACAATGGTAGAGAACAGACGGGCTGATTACTTCAGCGTGTGACTCCTGTGGGGTCTCCGAGGTTATCTTTTGATTTTATTTGGGGGGGGGGGCTTTAATTGTCGACGGTGGCAGGCATCTCCATGTCTGGGTTAATTGAAGTCAGGGGGATTAACAGAACTCTGCCATGATGTCTCCTTCCAGCTGTAAAGACACTAACCAGTCAGTGTGAGGTCACTTTGTACCTCTGGGAACACTCGTCCACACGTGTGGATACCGCACATATTTATTAATTACATTTCTTTTTCACCTCGCTACCTTTGTCATAATGGTATCCCTGGGGTTAGCACTTAAATGGATCACTGTACCTGTCCTAAAGAGGGAAATTGATTGCCTCCCTGTTTTCCTCAGCCTCCCTCTGTGAGGCTAATTAGAAATCACTTGGCAGCTCAGCTCAAAGAGATACTGTTAGGAACATAACAAATATATCACTATTTATTTTGGTAGCATGGAATGGTGGAGAGAAATATCGGGACTACAAATTTCACACCCCCAAATGAGACAGCGGCCCCACTTCTGGTCCGTTATAACGGTGTACTGCAGGCGAGCCCATAGAAGTTCATTGATTGATTAAGTACTTGGCCTACTTTTAAAATAATACGAAATGAACTGAAGACTATATTGATTTAAAATAAAAAATATGTTCCGAAATGTATGAAGTGTCTCTGTCAACATATATTGTTTTCTCAATAGAGGATGTATTTATTTATTTAATTTACCACTTGAATGAGTTACCACATAATGATAACGGAGTAGAGGGAAGACGGCAGACAGAGAACCTGTCTGCTGTCGGTTATAAACCGAAACGCAACAAATATATGGGGGTATTGAAAACCTCAAGGGATGCGACCGTGACGTATATACCGTGCGACCCCTTTAACTTGAGATTTACAATGTTAGCACTTTTGAATCTCAGATGGAGTATATTACAGTACATTGTGGGTTGTATATTGAGATGGCAGGTATGTGACATTGAAAAGGACAAATCAAACGTATGGGAAACTTTATTAGAACACAAAATAAATCGCTACAGCCTCAGTAATGAACCAGTACAATTAGGGTATTTTATGATGCCTCGCATAGGGATTGCATTGACAGCTGCAACCGGTCTAACGGACCTGAAGTGGGGCCGCTGTCTCATTTGGGGGCATGGAAATTGTTGTGTGTGTGTGTGTGTGTGTGTCTCTCTCTCTCTCACATCTCTTTCTGTCTGTCTGTGGTCGGCATCTGAAGCTGGTTGACTGTGAGCAGTGGGCTGGGAGCAGGCCGAGCGCTGCTTTTGAAAGCTGGCTTGGCATCATAAATCAGAGTGCGGGTCCCCTGGGTGCTGCCACCACCGCCATCAGCTCCACTGTTTTATTCATCTGCTCCTTTGTCTCATCACTGACTGTAGCCCACACTAAAGCAGGATGGGGTTCAGGGCCGATCAGAATGCATTAACGTAGTCCACCACTCATCTGGTAAGCCAGAAGTGTGGTGGGAGGGGGGTTGGAAAGACAGCTGAGGGTCAGGAAAGTGGAAGTGGGTCATAAGTGAAAAGGTAGATTCCTCCTTTGAGCTTTGAGACAGAGAGATATGTAGGAGTTAAAGGTTTCGGTTAAAAAGATTGAGAGAGCAGAAAGCTGACAGAGGGAGAGGGCGATTCAGACTAGAGCAGAAAAAGGAAGCAGGGAGACGAGGACTGTGAGGGACCCCCTCCTCCCCCCCAGAAATGGAGTGAGACGGCAAGAAAGGGGAACGATGGAAGGGTTGAGGGAAGACAAGTGACGGGGGGGAGGAAAGATCACTGAGACCATTTCATGCCCAGTTATGTCCTTAACGCAGTATGCTGCCTCTCAGTCTTTCAAACATGTCACACCGCGTGCTGGTTTTTAATTCGATTGTTATGGCTGCTTTCATGAAATGGGACTTTGGGAAACACAGCCCGCACGTAGTGAATATGACAGCTCTCATAGCCTAATGGGACTGCAGAAATACTGTAGTTGCAACACCATGCGTATTGCCTAATAAGTGTCCCAAGTCATGTCTATACCCTAGCTAGCAATGTATGAAGCATGTGCACTGTACATGGGGAATGTCTGAGAAGGATTTTCTTCCTTCCATTTCTCCTCCCTTGTGAACAAGAAATGAGACACTCATGGCGTTATGGCTGTGTGTGAGCACGCCAGCGCAGTACAACTGCAGACGTTATCTTTCATTCTAACATTGTGGGTGCTGAGTACTGTAAGATTCTCGTCTCGATCCTCTCAAACCGCATCAACCATAGTGTGCCCATTCTGGGGCAAACATTCGGTGAATATAGATTGTTGCGAGGGGCCATGAGCTTGAAGATCAGTTATCATTTTCGGTAATGATATATACTGTATTTGGTGCAGAGGACAGAGGGGCCTAGTCTAGACCACCCTGGTGGACACTGTTCAACAAAGTATATCAGTGGTTAAAGGTATGGTAAGGGATATTTTGCCAAACTAAGTGTCAAATAGCTGCAGTGATGTAAATAGGTTTTCAATGTAATGAGTCCCGGGATGCAGGGGTGTCCCAGGGACATTTGATGTCAGTGACGTTAAGAGTCCTATTTTGTCATTTTTACAAATTGCAGCATTTAACTCCCATTTCATTTTATATGATTACAATGTGGTTATATTCATGTAGAAAACAGTCAAATAATTGTACTAGACTAGTGCACCCCCTGGATGTGTGAGGGAGAGAGAGGGTGAGGGGCCGGGGAGGTAAGGCTATCCAACGTTGAAGATGCCACTACCTACTGGCGAAATGCGGAATTGCAGCACTTTAATGGAGGTGGACGGACATTCATGACGTCACGTGCGTAAGCCCGGACCTCAAAATGTAGGTCCGGTGTCGGTCTCTATCCTTTATAGCTCTATGGGAGGAGGGATATTACTGCACTCACAGAGAGAGGAGGTAGTGGGACTGTCTGTCTGCACATGCATTCGCATCACGCACGTTTGATGCACGTCGTTTATTTTCCATGTGTGACTGTGTTGTTGTTTGCTGTCGCTGGCATCAATGTGACTCTTCATGCCGTTCACGTTGATGCGTGTGGTTTATTTTCCACATGCCTGGTTGCTGGTGTTAATTTCCACATGGCTAAATGGTAAATAGTGCATTTATAAAGCTCCTTTATCCAAGGCGCTTTACATAGAGCATCAATTCACCCATTCACACACATTCATACGCCGATGGCGGTGGAAACAATGCAAGGCACCAACCAGCACATCAGGAGCAATTAGGCCTAATAAAATAGTTTGGTTTCCGATTGGCTGTCATTTTTGGGCTGAGTAGGTAGGGATTCTTTTCACTAGTAGACAGATAGACAGAGGAATAGATGTAGAGCACAGGCTGGGGCTGACAGAGCTTTCACAACTAACTGCTATCTTTGTCAAACAAAACTGTCAGAGCTTTTGTTTTTGACCAATGCCCACTTCAAAGACCATCTGATCTTACACGTGGAGCAATAATTAATAATGACCACAATGGCTGCTCTGCAACTCTGACGCTGCAGTGCTGAATGAGAGCCCAGAGAGAGAGGAGGGGATATCGTAGAGAAATGCATGCATGTCTCTCTTCGCTGTGCGTTGCGTTATAAGTTGATGCCGTTAAAATGAATTAACTTTGACAGCCTGAAAGATAACTTTATTTTGACTTTGCGCGACCAGGTGGTTTCACCAAAGAGAATTGTAGACCTTTTTGGTCCGACGAGGTCGGATTTTGACTTTTTTTCAAATGCCAATATAATCATTTGGGTCGCGCATATTTAATAGTCGGTCGGCAACCGGAAGCCAAACTATTTTTTGTTAGGCCTTCAGTGTCTTGCTCAAGGACACTTCGACGGTAACTCTGGGGGAGCCCTGGTTGGAGCTGGCGACCTTGCGGTTACCATCCAGCCACTCTACCCCTGAGCCACCACCGCCCCCGGCTAGTATTATCTTGTGAGTGACTGTTCATGCCGTGCAGATGTTAAGTTTGTGACTCTTCAGTCTTCATGTCATGTAGTCGATGGGATGAAGGAATATTAACTTAAAGTGAATGGAAATTTAACTACAGATCATGATGTCATAGCAAATACTTTTAATAGATTCTTTATGAATTCAGTGGAGGAGCTAGCCCAAAGCTTCCCCACTAGAATTTTGACATGTACTCCTATTAAGGATGACAAGCCTATTTTCAGGATAGGAGAAATTACCGAATCTGCAGTGTTGGATATTATGAGCTCCCTAAGAGACTCAAAAGCGAAAGACGCTTACAATATGGACACATTTCTAAAAACACACAAGACTCAAACTTGACATTTAAAAAAACACATCGAACAACTGATACAGCTAAACTCTTCATGCATGCTATGATTGTTTCACACATAACCTACTGTTTCACAACCTGGTCACAGACAAATCAGACAACTTTACAACCCATAGAATCACTGTACAAACAGACTTAAAAACACTTGACCAAAAGCCCAACCGTTACCACCATTGCCACATAGTTCAACTATGTGGCAAAACATTTTAACAGCTTTAAACACTTTGCAGATGCTTGTCTCATTTTTAAGATCTTAAATGGACTTGCACCTCCACCACTGAAACAGTTCATAGGTCGAAGGGACAGTAGTGACAGAGCAACAAGGGCAACTACCAGAGCAGACTGAAGTGCCAATCAAACGTAATGTGTTTGGTAAAACAGTAGAGCCTCCCATCACTGGAACAGTCTCCCCACAGAAGTAAGAGAGACTTCTAACTATCTGACCTTCAAATTCAACCTGAAAAGGTGGCTAAAAACAAATCTGTAATCATGATTAACTATCAGGCTATCAGCACTATTTAGTATTCATCACCGGTGTCATTTTTCACTTCATTTTGCAGTTGTTCTGTCCCCTGTACCATGTTGATCTGTTCCTGTATTGTAATGTATTGTATTGTGTTTTTGTATGGATATAGTGTTGGGTGCTTGCACATATGCACACATGGCATCAACGCATGGTGTTGTGTTCTGACACACTATACACTCTGTCTTTCTTTTATCATAATTTTTTTAAGAGCCTGCCCAGGGACTACAGATGAAATTTAGCTTTTGCTAACTCTGCCTCATTTACATTGACAAATTGACAAATACATATGACAACTAGGTATAGTCTGGTGACCACCGGAGAGACAGGTGACAGCCGGAATGTGGACGGCACCCGGGTGAGCAGTATGGGTTAGCGCCCCAGCCTGTGTCCTCCGTGAGGAGGAAGTCCAAAAAACCCTCGTGAGGCCTTTAGGAGGGCCATTATAATGATGTTCAAGAGACCCGAAACCCTGATGACCTAGGGATACATCACTGATACGTCCCAGGTGCATCCATGCCATGTTTTTTTATTTGTAGCAATTATTACAAGCATATAGTGATTTAACCTTTTAACAGAAAACTAATTATTTTCGCCCAAAAAATATGACTTACCCTACCTTTTAAGCTCTCTGAAGAGAAAGGAGGACACGTTGTCGTACGGCTCAAGGTCAGCCGGCAGAGGTACAGGCGAGTCGGATGTCTGGTCCCCTGGCTATGGCCCTCTGTCTGTCCGTCCGCTCGCTCATCTGCCGGAAGGAGGCAACGGTGATAAATGCGCACGTTGCAGGGGAAATAAATGGTGGTATCGAGTTCTGGTCTGGTCCTGGCTGTCTGGAGAGACACGGGGGCTAATGTTTTGCAGGAACACTATAATGGGAAGTGTGTGAGTTTGAGGGTGAGAGAACGTGATTGTGTGTGCGAGTGTGCACGTTCCGTGGTCCATGTTCCACCTGGCAATGTGGATTTGGTGCAATTAATCTTAGTTAGGCGAGCCCTGCGGAGAGCTGCCTGATGTGCGTGCGTGCGTGCATGTGTGCGTGCGCATTCATTCGTACACAGCACTTCCATACCGTACAAAGAAACACAGGTAGATGGCTGAGAAATGGCTAGCGATAAGTCTAGTTTATAAGCAGCTGGGTTTTGTGAACACTCTGATGAGTTCACCATATGCACATCTGATGAGCCTACTTGTCACAGACTTTGTTATTGTAATGGAAATGTGGAGTTGATGTGGATGGGAAATGGAAACGTGTATATGTGTGTGCACACGCCTGTGCATGCACGTGCAGGTGCCTGATGAGGTAGAGCGCCTGTACTCCAATGAATTACACGGAATGAAGTGTGGGATTGTGTTGGTGGTGTGGTATGCATTTATCACTAGTTTCTCTCGCCTTACACACACACGCACAAAATATAGATACTCTTACATCTCACCTGTTAGAGCCACTAAGGATGTGCATGACTGATGACACTACAGTGCTTTGGTTTGTTAGGCGAAAATAGGCGATCTACAAGCTCACAAGGCAATGTGAGCTTGTAGATATTTTCAAATTACCAGAAAATGACAAACATATGAATCAGGCCTTTGTTATTATTAGAAACGAGGATTTTATTATTCGACTACGCACCATCAAATGGTTTTCACAAATAAAGACTGTTGCGTCTGCATCTTTTACATTATTGTAACTAAACAAAAGTTTTGACAGGTCAATTTATTCTTCTTTTGTTCTCGTCTATCCTAGTCCACTAGCGTTGTACATTAGGCTAACATGACAATGATAATGCAGAATGGACACAATATTTCACCCATACTAGTAGGCATATTCAAAAAAGTAGTTACTGTACTATAGGCAGGCTTTGGATGACTGGAGCCATTGCAAATAAATACAAAATAAATAAATTATATTTCTAATGGTAAGAATACTAGCCTGGCTCCAGCCCTGAATTGCTACCATTAAAAATGTCCTGGCGATTCGGGTCTGGTGACGGCGGCGTCGGTCTCGATCTGATCGCAGCAGCTGATTGGCCATCAGCCCCGTCACTTGACAGCGTCACACAACAAACATGGCTGCCCCCACTGTGGTGACTAAATCCACCTATGATAAATAGTTTCTTTACAGAAACGACGGGTTTCATAAACATCATCTGACATATTTTACCGCTTTTGTTTACATGCTAGCAGTGCTCGTTGACTGTTTGTTTGGTTAGCAACCGGGATAGCCATAGCTACTATTCTGATTGGTTGGTATGAACTGATCGCCGAAGACTGCCGCTTTGACGACGCCCATCCCAGAAACTGCTGCCATGAGAAGGTCTTTCAGTCTGAATTATGAAGTAAAACGAAATGAAAATTCAGACTGAGTGTCGGGCTAAAATACATTTTTTTAGCCTCAAAAACGATTATTCAAATTGATTATTCTGACCCATCCCTAAAAGTCACTTAGCAGATCATTTTCACAGATGTAAGACGTGGATGCTTCTCACCATCTACCTCCATCCCTCCCTCTGTCGCTTTTCCATCTGCTTGCTTTCCAGTGCTCTCTTTCCACCCTCTTTTAGATATGCAGTATGCACCCCAACCTGTTTTTCAGGCATGTAATTTCCTTTAGTCTTACTTCATCTAGACAATCTTTTGTTACTAGGCAGTGGGCACTCATTTTCAAGGTATACAGAGGAGTTTTGATGGCTTGGGAGTGGACCTGAACTCCCTGCCCTCTGTTGGAGAAGGCAACATGAATCCTCCAGCCCGATAAAAGTCTACTTTACAGCGGCAAGACAAATGCACCGTCTCTCGGTTTTCACCAGCGTTATATATATATTTTTTGTCTTTCTTTCTGCCTGTTGTTTTTTCTCTTTGTCCTCAGTCATCCTTTCTCTTTCCTCTCTCTCCCTCCCTCTCGTCATGCGCTTCCATTCTTGATCTGGTGCTTGTCGTTTTCTCACCGTTGTGATATGTTTACTATATGTATGTTATATATATGTATATATATGTTTAAGTGAAGAAGGCTGAAGGTACTATATGTATGTACTATATGTACGTTTATGTGAAGTAGGCTGAAGGTACTATTATGTATGCCAGCTTTTCTCTCTCTCCCCCTCATCTCACTCTCATGAATCTAATGATGAGTTAATTTACATGGCTCTGGTAGCGTGTGTGTGTGTGTGTGTGTGTGTGTGTGCTTAGATGGGGTTTGTGTGTTTGCTTAATTTTCAGCTGACTTTAGTCTTCCCTCTATCCTTCACCTCACACTCTTAATTTAGACTTAATGAAGTACACACAAATGCATGCACGACACGTGCACATTTCTTTGCATGCTTCTCAGACGATCATGCAGAGTTCTTCAAGGGCGCAGAAAAGTGTGGTGGTTCTCCCTGAAGAAAAGTGTGGTGGTTCTCAACTTCTCCCTGAAGAGTATTGCTCAGGGGACCCAGAAGCTCATCTTACTATGTGCAACTACAGCTGCGCCGTATCAGTGGTGTGTGTCCTTTATACCCAGACCCATGTATGCCAATAGGACAACAATTATTGTAAATTGTCTTAAAAATATAATGGCATCAAAGGCAGAAGCAGTCCCTTTACATAATGCATGAATGAACAAGTTGGCTGTTTTTTGGAGACAAATGCCTTCCAGGGAGCCAGTGACCTGTAATATGCTGAGAGCATGCGATTGAGAGCACACATGCTATTATTCTCTTTTATTGTACTTTCATATTTATCAAACGCAAGAAGAGGGGGAGAGGCCAAATAAAGATGTGCTAAATAGAAACGATGAAGAGGAGTGATATTAACTGCCGTTGTGTCAGTGGAACAAAATAGTCCAGGTGAGATTAGAATTTGTCCAGCTCTAGCTTAGAATATGGGAAGTAGGACCGTCTCATTTTTGGATATTATTTTAGCTACCCAACAGAACAGTGTTCTTGATGGGATACCAGATGCGTGCAACATGTGGACTCGAAATGGCCCTCAACTTGAAGATGCAAAATGTTTCTCCTTGTAACATATTATTTAGTTTATCTCCTCCCCTCTTAGACTTGACATATGGCCTCTATTGTGTAGTTTATTTCTAAAAAGTGGTCACTGTAGTCTTTCCGGTGGTACTCAGACTGCTTTGAGTGAGTCCGGGGTACATACATGGCCATGGGATCATTTGAATGTCCTATGCGATTAGTATATTTGTTCTTGGCGTTTCTTTTTTTTTTCTCGGCACATACCAAAAAAACACATGGGTATTGTCGTTTCTTTTAGTTTTTTATTTATTTTTAGTTTCTGATGCATTTTCACATAATGTTTTATACTTATGTGAAATATTTAACTTTAAGTCAATATGACATCATGCTGAAACCTTGCCCACATTTGAAGTCATGCATCACAGATTAAGTCCTAGATGACTGTCGTCATACTCTGGCCACACATCAGAGGCCACATCAGAGTAACGCAGTGTTATGACATTGAGGGGGCAGAAAACAGCCTGGCCACGTGGTTCATGTGCTCGCGTGAGCCCACAAACTCCAATGCATTCCATAAACTTCCGGTTGTCCCTTTTCAATAGAAGTCTATGTAGAAGAGCCTGGCTCCATGAAGTGAACGGAGTTGTCGTAACTCTGTCTTACTTTATGGCTCTGTGCCACATGAAGATTCATGGATCCTGATCCTCTGTGGATCCTGAGATCCACATGATTAGATTTTTGGATTTCTTAACAGTGGGAGAGAAACGGCGATGACTTCTAAGTAAAGAGCTTTGGGTCTGGTTCAAACCTGGGAAAACAGTGGGAAGGATTGATAGGCTTATTTATGCGGTATGCTGCTGCATAAGATGAGCGAGCCCCTTCCAGACCTTTAAAAAAAAGATTCTACTTGGCCCTCCTCCCTTAAGTCCACATAAAGTTGCCATTGTGAACTGTAGATGTACTTTTCTGTGGGAGTTTCTTTGTCTTGTTCACTGTGTCAACTCTGTGGGGAATAATACCCTCTAACACCTGGGTAGGCTATATTCTCTGTGCCAGCTCATAGACAACCAGCTAAACTGTGTGGGTAGTACGAGGAGAAGACGCCTTTGATTCTAAATATTTTCTACTCTTATTGTTTTTCTCAGCTTGTAAGTATTTCTGAAATGTCAAGATGAGCACACTTGCTGTCATCATTGAACAGGCTCTATATACTGTATATAGACAGAATATATGTGTGTATATATTCCTGTAGCCTACACACAGATGGATGGATACATGGATATAGACCTTTTTTATCTCCATGGCAAAATTCTGGTATTACAAATATGGTAAAGCATTGTCGATATTGCAGCACACCTGTTAAATATAGTTTTCATAAGACATATCCAGTGGTCAGAAGGCTTAAGAACATCACTAAAACACTCTCGTGCCAAAGTTTTATTCCCTCCTTTTTTTTTAATTTAGTTTTTCCATTAAGTCTGTCAGTCCAGTGTGTTGGGATTGGAACATGGAAGGAGCCATGGTCGGCAGATGCTTGTATACTAGTAAGCATCACCTCCTATGCGGCTAATTTGTGGCTGAAAATGATGCGAGGCCGCTCTCTACTGGCCGAAATCAGGCAGTGGACATGTATTAATTGGACACATGGAAGAAGTGACGTATGACCATCGCAACCGAGGCAAAAGATGGACCAAACAACGAATACGAATGTAGGGTGACTGAACACTGACGAGTAGAGTGCGCAAAGCCGAGACTGGCGATGTATTTCTATTTAAGGCAGATGTGGCGGGAGGTGGCCCACTGCGTGGCGAGAACATCGTTGCAACATAGCAGATGTACAGCGAGTGAAACAGTCCTTTTGTGGGTGTGGAATTAAGCGGATAGAAATAATAGATGTGATGTGTTATCTTAATTTGAATGAATTCACAACAGCGATAATCACCTGGTGATATCACTAAACACATTTAGAGAAACTGCTAGGTCTAATATGTACTGTATGACACCCGGCAGGTTGCTGACTGTTGAACCAAGTGGGCCATTACCACTTTGTTGCTCCATTGCTTTTTCTCTCCTTGTATTTTCCTCTCGCATGCTCTCTTTCTATCATTCAATATGGTCTTTCTCTAGACACACTCTTGCTTTGTCTTTCTTTCGCTCACACAGACACGTGCGTGTGTGCACACAATCAAGTAGCCCCGACGGAATGGGCAGACTCATTCCCTGTCTGGCCCTGGGGCTCAGATTGATTGATAGGAAAGGCAGCAGGTTGGTAGAAATGACTGAGGAATAGAAAACCACGCCGGTCACTCAACTCGCTCCCACCACCAGGCCTTGAAGATATTGTTAAATTGGCTATGTTTTGGCTAATGCCGCCGTTCTGTCCAGAGTATTACTGGCTGTATTGCTATCCCAATTAAAGGGTGGGTTGTTATATTTATTTTTATTTTTATTAACATTTGTTATTTTTTTTAAATGTTGCATAAGCCCTCCACACCACTCTGGACCCAGAAGGCAGCATGGTAGAACTTATGTAAGTAAGGACCCGTCACAAAATGGTACCGGTATATTTGGTGCTGCCAAGCGTTAATGTGGAAAAGCAAATCGCAGGTAACTTACCCTGTCATGCTGTTAGCTCTGTACTGGCTTTGATTTGCTTGCTAGTGCATCATCATCTGCCCTTGTACTTAAAATATTCACTGGTACTATGCTGGCATGCACTCATACTGTCTGACTTGCTCTTCATCTCTTTCTCCCTCTTGTTTGCTCTCAAACATACACACGTGTACAAGGTTTAAACCCCTTTCATCCGCTGCTTTGAGCAGCTTCCCAGGAGCTGTTGGAGTCGAAATGCTGAACAGCCTCATCTTGTAGCGTTTGATGGGAAGTGGAGCATCGCTCATCCTGGTACATGGTTGGAAAGTAACAGATGTTACACAATAAATGCAACTGTAATTAATTATTATAGTGAAATCAATAATTCCATGAAAATGTCCATGCACCAGGCCAAAAAAACCCAACATGCCAGCAAAGGCCATGGAATCGTTTATGTGGGTAGACTTCAAGCAGGTAGCTCACTGTAATATAGAACTTTGAGTAAAATATACTTGACGGTAATCCACTTAAATTTATTTTATTTATTTATTTTATTTTTACCTTATTACTTATTTAAGATAATTTTACTCCATTTGGCTTCTTCGAGTATCTGTGTATGTTGTAAGTTACTGTTTAACAAGTTGCTCAAACCTCATTGTCCATATCCTACATTAAAGTTTGTTTATATCTACTATTACTGGTTTAAATATTAATTTAGAAAGTAATTACAGTTCTCTGGTGATTAGAATTAGCATTCACTTAGAATTTTGGAAAATTCACAGGTGGACCTTCTAGTCACCATCTCTAGTTTTAAGGCTTCCACCACTTTCTCTGTCTCCATGTCTCTCACTTGTCCACATAGTGTATGAGTCATTGAGCAACTTTTTATTTTAGTTTTACACATTTTGGCTGCTTTGTTTACCCGGGCAATATTCTATCGCACACCATCATTGGAGAGCCACATGCCCAAGCAGACGGCAGATGCGCACATAGTCTAGTCACTGTCTTCTAGCCACCCACCCAACTACATGTACACAAGTTTTTTTGGCTCTGCAAGTCTCTTGAGTATCATTACATCAATGTCTCACTGGCTGGAACTGTCTTCCTAACAACTTTGAGTGCTGTGCACACCACAACTAGAATGACAACGATAGTCGTAAACAATATTGTTTGCTTGACTTTCAGAGTAGGTTTATGAATAAGTCCAAATTCACTAGAAGGACATCTGGGATGCGTCTCACTCACCCTCAAAGTATTCATTTTTCTTTAAAAAAATTTACGAAGATGAGCTATTATGAATAACTAACCCTATAACTAGCTGGCATTACCTCAGGTAGGCTACAATTAGAGATGCTCCGATATTTGGGGCCGATACCGATATCCGATATTTTAATAATTAATCGGCCGATTTAAAAAAGAAATATTTTAAGAGGGAAAAAAGGAAGAAAATGCATTTTCACAATAATTCTAAAAGTAGTGTGAATACCTCCACAGCCTAATTACTGAAGGATAAACTATCAGTCTTCTCCAAAATCTGTCAATCTTTGTCGTTCAGCACGTGTTAAGAACGTAATGTAAACAGAAGTGTGCCGTGTGTCACACCAAAAGTGGTAACTTATAGAATCCTGTACATTAGAAGCATCACGCAATCATACAAACTGCAAAGCATAATGTCCTAAGTGGAGCTGACGATGGTCTTGAATCAGTTGATTGCCTATGTGTGTCAAGCTATAGTGTGAAATGCCCATGCAGGCTCATCTTACATAGCTGCTGGCTGCCGTGCCATGTGCGTGCTGGCAATAATACTTCTGCGCATTTCCAAGCAAGTTTGTGGGACACACTAACCATGTAGATTATAGTTTAGCTTTTTTTTAAGACATATTAAGGTTAGTAAAACCATCGAGGAGACTAAGCTCTCTCTCTCTCGTAGCCCCCAGGCGGTAGCAGATCTAGCGTTTATTTTTTACATGCTGTGAGAGTGAGCTTAGCTTATTGCTAACACGACCCCATCCCCTCTCTCTCTGTCTCTCTCTCTCACGCCGCGGCCTCTCTCTCGTCTCACGTGTCTCTCTCTCACACATCTCTCTCTCTCTCTCTCTGTGGCTGTGGTGTAGTGTAGGGGGTGTGTGTGTGGGTTGGGGGGGGGTTAGTTGCGCTGCCCGACCGAAAGAGTGATGTGATATACTTCTCCAGTAAGCGGTGCAGAACCGAGAGAGTGACACATTATTTTGGATGTAAATTGCGCAGCTTTTAGCCTTCGGATTTGCGGAACGGTGAATTTTAGACCTCCGATATATCGTATCGGTGATCGGCCGATATGTATCGGAGCATCCCTAGCTACAACTATCTGGCCTCTTTATAATTCATAATAGTCAGATTATCCAATATCCTTCTTTCAGCACCCCCTTTCTTTCTCCCCCCTCCGTGTGGGCTCTAACAGAGCTGGACTGCACAGTGCGTGTTTGGTGCCACTGTTACAAAACGTCGTTCATCAGTGTGGACGGCTGCGCACATAATTATTGTTATAGTGGTTGGTGTGAATAGGCCAATAGGTCACTGAATGCCTGCAGGTCTGTCTGTGTGTCTGAACAGTCAATATCGTTTCAGATCGAAAGACGGGTAGAACGTATACTCATTTGACATAGCTAATCGTGTAGAAAGACTGTATATTGGGCGAGGAGGTGGCAGATTCCACGGGACGTAAAGTTGTATTTGGGTTGGTACCAAGTCACTGAGAACGTTGAGTGGATTGGAAGACACCCACTCATGTTGTTTAAGATGGACCTGAGCCTCCAACGTGGTCTGTGTGACCTGGAGTTTGTTCCTAGCCTGCCTCTCAGCAGAACCTCTCCTCCCCACCACACTTCCCCCGCCTTCTTTCTTTCTCTCTCTTCTCTCTCTGTTCTTTCTTTCTATACTCTTTCCATCTACTTTGCTCCTCTCCGGTCCCTCTCCGCTTCATTCTTTTGTGTCACTAAGCGTGTCAGTCACTAAATAAAAGACAAGATCGAAGGCCCAGATGAGCTGACAGGAGGGAAAGGGACCGTGAATGCAGCCCTTCAGTTTGACTTCAAGTCTACCTCCCATCCCTGTCTACACTTGTCCAGGCAACGTTAAAATGCAACAAGATCTTATCTGTGTGTGTGGGGTGGGTAATCTGGTCTTTCTTCTCCATCCATCGGCGGACTCGCTCATGCTCGGCAGCTGCACAGTCATTTCTCTTCTGGGGCTCATGAGAAACCCAAGGTGTGGTGGATGTGATATTGATAGATTAGAGAGGAACGTTTATTTATATTACACATAGCAACAAGGTAATTACAGTACTTGCTTTACACAAAACATTTATAGTATTAAGAAAGATAATCAAAAATAAATATTATGAAAGGGCTTTTTGAATGAACTCTTTTCATTATGAAAGGCTAGATAATGGAAAATAATATGCTGAAATAAAACAAAACTAGAATGAATCAAAGGTCTCAATGAAAGGCAGTGACACAACACAGAAAGGTCTTATGCTTTTAACAGAACTTAGATGTAGCAGATCTGCTATTTCTTTGAGTATGTTCAAGATAATAAAAACTTAATTTGAAGCTGACCTGTCCCAGACTACCTCATGGATCGTGGCAGAAGATCAGAAATGTAATTAGTCCCAAAAAGCCTGAAATGCATTATATTTTGAAATCAATTATTTGTCAGACATGATTCATTTATTGGTCTTAGTGAGTACTCATCTCGAGGAACACCATTCATCAACTGCAGCTGCCTGATGGGTGTTATTAGGGAGATCTGTAAAGATGGAGACATTGTTACAATATTTGAGTCTACAGAAGATAAATGCATGGACAAGTTTTTCCAAATTCTGCTTTAATCCTTTAATCCTTTAAACATTCTCAAGGGGATAGAAAGAAAGCTGAGTTTGTAATTGTCTTAATGTAGCTATTGAAATTCGGGTCATTGAGTCCATAACTACAGCAAGATGTCTGGCTTGGTTTGTGGTGAGGCGACGATCGAAATCTCATGTAAATCAGTGAGTGTTGTACTAATCCTGTGTTAATTGTAACCGTAAAGGCCCTGACATACCATGCTGATATTGATTTTATTGTATTGGCATCCAAAAAGGGGTCCGGAAATCAGTTGTAGAATGTAATGTGTACAATGTGTACAAGCCGTCGATGATAGTGAGTTGTCTGTATGGTCCAGCCAACCCACTTAAATGTTGAATCGGTGGTGGATAAGAGAGAGAGCTCCCCAGTGCAAACCGTAAACATTATTTGGACAGAAAACGGAGGGAGAAGGAGATTGAGGCAGAGGGTGAGATAGTCTGAGTGTGAGTGAGTGACGGAGCGAGAGACGCACAGACCTCGGTTCACAGGCACTTCTGTAAAAAGGATGTCACGATTGAGCAGATCATGACAGAAATTATTTTATTTATAATGGTTGCTCCTGTAGCGATCATTTTGTGCCCATATTTGATCTCTGTCATGGACCATTTTCATAGTGCAGTAGGTTAGATTTATTTCCTCTCGGGCAGCTGCAGAAAATCACCATGAACTGTTGTCAGATGTAGTCTGTGCGATGTGTGTAGGAGCAACTTTTAACACCAGACCTTTTCCCAATTATTTCATAGTCTGTAATAGTCGGGCCCGCTTGTTGTGTCGGGGCCCCTTGGGTCAATTTAACACTGAACAAAGGAGTTTGTATCGCTGCTCTAACCAAAAGAAAAACAAATAAGTCATGCATGACTGCACCAATGACATACAGAAATTCTCTCTGAAGTCAGTTCCTACTGCAGCACTACGGCTGAGAAATATCATGCTAGTCTGAGTTAGAGTTCTCATCGGGCCCGAAAATTAAGGCCCGGCCCTAACTGGGCCCTAACTAATCAGGCCCTAGGCCCGGCCCGGCCCGACTAATTAGCATAGTTTTTAGGCCCGACCCGGCCTAAAATGTCGGGTCGGGTCGGGCCTGGTCAGGTTTGTGCAGAATTTGAGAACTCTACACAGAGTAAAAGTGAAACGCCAGTCAGCACCATGTTCATAATAGATAAATACACAAACAGACAGAACAGAACTATTATTTTTATTATTCTAAACAAATTCAATATATATATATTTTTGTTTTCATGGAGCCCCAGGTCCGGCCCGGCCCGGCCCTACTGATTAGCATACATTTTAGGCCCGGCCCGGCCCTAAAATGTCGGGTCGGGCCTGGTCGGGTTCGGGCAGAGTTTGAGAACTCTAGATGAGTTCAGTGTTCTTGTTCCCTTGTTTCCTCTCTTAATTACACTGAGTAAAATCTACACTTCAGGATTTTTCTGTTCCTCTGTTCCTTCCTCACCTCACCTGCCTTTTCTTTTTTAACCATAACCGTTTCTCCTGTTTTTCCCCAGCTCTCTCCTCCTCCTTCAGTTTATTCTTGTTAACGGCCCTAGCAGGATAGGGATGTGCTCTGCAGACTGGGGTCTGGGGGCCACAGCTGCCCAATAACACTCTGATTTATCAACCTCTTCGTGCCAGCCTACATGTGGATGCTGCATCTCTCCAGCGCGCTCGCCTTGGTCGTTACTTACAGCCAGGCAGCCAGGGCTGTTTGTATTTCTGGCTGTGCGTCCTCGGGATGTGTCTGTCGTAATGAAATGCTTCTATGCATAACGAATCACGCCTCCTCTCCGGCAACTCGAGCTGTCGATGTATCCATCCAGCCTTTTTGTCTCTCCGGGACTGTGTTTAATGTCCGCCTGGAATGGAATGGATGTGCGATCCGTGATTTTGGGTGGTGTAGGTTTATTTACTTGTAAGCCTCCCACAGGCTGCCTATGGAGAGATAGCAATAAACCTTTTTGTTTTCGCCTTTATATAATCTTTGTGTGTTTTGACATCTCTTCTCGTCCTCTGTCAGCCGCCCCCCCTCTTGTGTCCAGTTCCAGATGGATATGAGGAATGGGAAAAGGGGAGGATTTCTTTTTACATTTATGATTACAATTAAGGAAATACTGAATTTAATCTTGTCTTTCCTCTGTTCTGTCCCCTCCTCTCTCTGGCTGTCCAGTACAATACCAGATGGAGATGATGCGTTCTCTGCGCCACGTCAACATAGACCATCTGCACGTGGGCTGGTACCAGTCCACCTACTACGGCTCCTTCGTCAGCCGGGCACTGCTCGACTCTCAGTTCAGTTACCAGCACGCCATTGAGGAGTCTGTAGTACTCATCTATGGTAAGTAAGTAGGCATAGACGGGAAAGGACAATGTCTGAGCAATGACAATTGGTGATAAGTTGTATTCCCTCGTACCTCTTTGTATTACTATTCCCAGATGGGGGGAAAATGGGCACAAGTTGGACCTGTAATAAAACAAGAAAGAAGGTTTGCAGACAGTATCTCCCTTAAGTGCAATTTATTGGCACATCGACCAGTGATGTTTGGACTCAAGCTAATGCTCTTCATCAGACTCAAAGTGGGACTTGTCATATGAAATGGAAATGCAACTATGGCCCCAAAATTCTAGCCTCATTCAAATTACCTAGATGAGCTTGCACTTTTGGTTAATACATGCGTGTATTAAGGTCATTACACACTGGCGAATTGGCGACGCGATATATTCGTGCGAATAATTCGCATTTTTTTAAAAGTTCATGCAAGCTTCCACATCAGTGGCGAATGTGCGAAAATGCGACCGTTTTCGCTCTATTTGTTCGCTCTGGTGTCGTATTTTGCAGAGATTCGCAGGCGACCTGCAACATGCAATATTTCGCATTTTCAGATCGCTTATTCGCATCGCGTCGCTAATTCGCCAGTGTATAATTACTTTACTGTTAACAACCTGCGGAGAAAAAAAGGGTAGTTGAGCCCCTGTAAAAATGCTTGGCCATGACTCCACAAAGAAATGTTCACTTTGATGAATCGGTAATGAGATCTGGTAAAAGTAGGAGTTTAATATTTTACAAGTAGTAATTGGAGAGGAGCAAAAAACAGAATGCCTAATTGGGCATCATGCCAGTGATTCTGGGCCGGTCTAGTTAAAACTTTGCCTACCGAGATCTATCCTGATTTATTGCTTCTGCAGTGTCAAGCTAATTAAATACGTTTTGCTGGTGTCGGTAATGAGGGGAAGTATTCTAAACTGAATAGACCTATCACTGTCCTCAACGTGAGGGTTTCATGTAATCCAAAGTGCCTCCATGTAGCTTGTCAGCTGGTGTAAACACACATATTCCTAGGCTGATGGCATGTTGGGGTGATAAAAAAATGACTGACTTGAGTTATTATTAAGACCATTTGAGAATAAAAAGGCACATTGATACATGGACTGGGCCGTTTTTGGCACAGAAAGGTTTCCTAACGGCCTCGACACCACATCGATAATGGAGCCCCAAAATTAGATGCCCCAAGGGCCTGCATTTCCAGCCTGCAGCCCTCCAGGCAAGTTTAAGCTCAGCTATGATGACAAAGTAGGAATGGACAAAATTTAGGGATTATATTCATAAAGTATCTTGAGAATAAGACTTAGCAGAGAGGGGTTTATGACTAGGCATTAAGCTGTAGAGAAGTTTATATGGTGCATTCTGATAGAACTGTCAGCTGGTTCCCTCCAGTTGGGCCCATATTCAAAAAGTATCTTTCAATGGCCACATGTCAGCTGACCATCTGGCAGTCATGGGACCTGCCAGACGGCAGGTCTAGTTGTGGGCCAGTTTGGATATCATTATATGAAACCGTTTTATTGACGTATACTTGTATGAGTATATAACAACGGTGGGCTGCACAACTGAGGCTTTATTGTCATCTGTCAGAGCAAAACATTGTCATTCGGTGATGAGCACTGATGATGACCACCGGTCCATGTAAAGTGGAAGGGGGCTGATAAAATCAGTACTTTAGTTCCCCAAATTAAAAAATATTCTCATCTAGGATATTATTCTCTTCCATTCTGATTTGTATCATATATTAGTGCATGGACCGTTTGTATCTACCGGTACTATGCAGTAGTGCCTGTTAAGCTACAGAAAATTGGGCAGAATGCAGGACTGAGATGGAGGGGTCAGTCATGGCTTATGCATACCATATCAAAATTACTACTATGATTAAGTAAATGCAAATAGAATTCAAGTCCTACATTCTTATGGTTTCTATAAATAGGACAGCTGGTGACAAGTCCTATCATCGTCATCCTGGGTTCATACCTGCAAGTGAGTCAGCAATGTGACAGATCTAGGGAAATAGTAGTGCACATTTCAGGTATTTTAACGAAAAAACAAACATCCAGTTATAGCACGACTCCTTTATTTAGCTTAATCTTTTAATATATATATCGTGCAAGTGTCTCCTTTGATCAATGGGTAGAAGGAAGGTACATCAAGCGCATGTCACATTAATGCATGTTTGACATGCGCAGCATAGCACTGCTGGGAATTGTACAGCCTTGGTGTTTGTCAAGCCAGTTATAAACATCCAAAAATATGCACGTAGGACTTAACAGCCCAGGGCCCACAAATAGAACTTAATACTGACCTAAAAAGACTATTTTATTATTATTAAAGTAACAATTGTTTGTCCGCTTGATAACATTTACAAAGAGAGTGGCAGCAACTGACCACATGAAAAAAACCATTTTGTTTTAATGTTTAATTCCCATTTGGTGACAAATGTCTGCATGTTTTGATCTATGCATACCTTCAACAGAGCACACCTGATTCAATAATGTACAGGGCAGGCAGGTAAAAATAGCCAATCCCGTTCTAATCAGTGGCAGTATGCAATACAACTGAGCACGCCCTGATGGTAGAAGCTCCACCTCTTGGGAATTGTAGTAATTAATGGAGCACTGTGAGGCATACAAATGAAAGCCAAGCCATACAGACGACATGACATGTCACTCCTAGTGCATATCCTGGAGATGTATACTGTAGTTAAAGTCCAATCCCTATCACTTCCCATCAAACAAATGTAATGCGTGTGTGATTACACCATCAGCAAGCCCCTAATATGAATAAAGAATGAATCATTGTTTCATTCATCTTTGTGAATCCCATAGCTCAATGTTCCACCACACACTGCTATTTCTCATTATGGAGACACTATACAGGCTAGCCTTCCACTCTGTTCTGAATCTAATTGAAGATGAGAGCCAGTCTGTGCATTACAAAAGTTCCTGTTTTACACCTAAACTAGGGAAGTCCCGATCTTTTTTTTTTTGTTGGCTTCCGATCATTTGATTTTGAAACATACCGATACCGATCTTTCCCGATCCGATCTTTATATTTTTATATAACACATGCCATATCACAATAGCAAATATCCTAATGTCACTGCGTTTTTTTTTCTTTCTGTGAAAGCATGGAACCATAGCAAAAATAATTATGTATTGATTAATTAGAGTGAATACAGTTCTGCAGCTTATAGAACTGAAGTCAAGTTAAAACTCTTAAAGATGGCCAAGCATTCCCAACTTGCATTGCGTTTCGGAGTAAGCCAGTACCCATACCCAATGGGCACCACATAGTAAATGGATCTTTGGGAGTGATCAGGCTGAAGCCATCGTAAATCATGCATCCCCTAAGATAATCTAAATTCCTGGTTGGTAGTGAAAGAACTTCCCCTGGACTGCTGCCCCTCCCCCAAAAATATGTCATGCTTTAATACTGCACTTCCATGATGGGCCAAGATGAATGCACGTTACCCTGCTGAGTTATGAACTCCTGTGATCTGCTCTCACCACCCAGGCAGCCGACCGCTCTGCCCATCATTCATCCAGTCGGCTGGGGAGGCAGTCCTCTCTCATTTTTAACGAGAGCCTCTGTTAATGTCAATCAATAATGAAAGGCGTAATGGATCAAAGCGCTTCAAAGGCATTGACATTATCTGCCCCCGCTTACGTTCGATGCTCGCTGGTCATTTGATACATATGAATCAATCAATCAGATCGTCTACCGGCAAGCTAATAATTTCTTCTCTGACAGCTGTGAATTAGCCGGGTAGCTTGTTAAACTAATTGGTTAAGTAGGTTTAGCGAGTATGATAGCAGCTTTCTTATGAGGGGTGAACAGTTCAAGACGTTCCACTTGAAAGCTATATAGTGCTGCTAACATGTAATATCCATTAGCTGTTCCTGAGCGTTCATCACACTGCCTCTTTTTCCTACAGTAGCTGTCTTGTTTAATGACTTCTTTTCGTTGCTTTCGCATGTTTTAATTATGAAATTATTTCAGTTTGGAAATTAAAAATAGTCCTTGAAATGATACAAGAGCGTTGTTCGACAGCTTTATATGATTAGGTTTTAACTGTGAATCCCCCATATGAGGAAACCGCAAGAACCCTACGTATACATGTTGCATGTAACGATATATCGTATATCGATATGTATTGATATTAATCCCGACGATATGAATCGATTCAAATCGATTCATTGAAATAAAAAAATCGATAAAAAAAAAAAAAAAACAGTGACCTTAGTCATATTCCATCATATTCATGTGCTTTTGGAGAGAAATGATAGTCACTTTCAGTAGTAGAGCACTGTAGAGGGGAGCTGTGTGTGTCTGTGCCCAGGTGATGATGGTTGTTGATGCTCATCAAGGAAGGCGATTATGTTTCTGCACTGTCAAAAGTAATGCTACTTCTTTTGCAATGTAGTTAAATGAAAAATCTCAGGGGTGAAGATAAATTATATAACATTTTAAAAACGGTAATTTTTCTTAATTAATATCGTGAAAAATCGTATCGTGAACATCATATCGTGATACGAATCGTATCGTGAGTTGAGTGAATCGTTACATGCCTATTGCTTACCTTTTGCTATTGGGAAAACGCCAGAAAATAAAAGAACCTGGCCTGCCAAATAGAAATACCAATTCTACATCAGCAAGAGATGGTTATCTATTGAAGTGGAGACGGAAAGCAAGGTCTCCTCTCTATTATTGTGTATTGATCAACAGCAGCAGTGCTTCAGCATACCGGTATATCATTTGTGGAAGGTGACATAATGAAAACATGTTTCCTTGGAAAGACGCAGTAGAGCAGGAAGGTCTTCATAATTAATCAGGGACATTTAGAGTAGTATACTACTGATGTACAACCAATGGCTGAACTATTCTAGCTATATACATAGAAATAATAGTCGTAGCAGGAAAAAAGGAAAACCTTTTCCACAGAGGCATTTATATATTTTACTTTCATTTTACTTCATGATGGAAATATGCTCTCCAGTGTAGTACTATAGTAAGGCAACCTTATCTGCATTTGTAAGAACAAAGTGGTGAAAGAAACTAATTAAAAAGCAAACATTGGGGATTATCCCATGGCCCAGAACATTGGTTGGTTAACCACTTTGTCTTTCTGTCTGTCCATCCTAGACCCTATAAAAACTGCCCAGGGCTCCCTGTCCCTCAAGGCCTACAGGCTGACTCCTAAACTTATGGAAATCTGCAAGGAGAAGGACTTTACACCTGAGGGGTGAGTTGCGTGTGTGTGTGTGTGTGTGTGTGTGTGTGTGTGTGTGTGTGTGTGTGGGGGGGGGGGGGATATAGGTAAGATATACACAAACAAATGTACATAATATAGACACACTAGGGCTGCCAGTTAGTGGCTGATTTATCAGATCACCCTTGCCTGTCTAATAAACAAATGTACCACGTTTATGCAGTTTCTGACCCCGAGGCTTGGCCTAATTGCTTTTAAATGGCAACAAAGAAATTGTGTAATGAGGGCCATTTTCTAAATGTCTCAGATTAGTCCACACACACACACACACACACACACACACACACACACTTACATACTACTTACATAGATATTTACCTGCTTTTTATTTTTTTGACAAATGAGCAAAAAGTATTGTGACTAAATTTTACCACCCCCTGATGTAGAAAACTATTGTTGCCCCCTTGGTATCATATATGCTTCCCCATCCCCTCTCTCTTCTCTTACCTGTATCGCCATAGCCAACCGCTCAATTATTGACCCAGGCCTGTAGTCAATCCTACTAATTTCTGCAGCTTTCCATTAGTGCCTATGAGTTATTATAGGGCCATGCAGTCTGTAGCTGTCAGTGTTCCCAATAGGCCTGTGATATAGTGGGGGTAGGTAGAGACATTATCGCTATGCAACACTGAACTTGTCTCCATTCCAGTATTTCCAGGAAATCTGTCCCGTCCCCCTCAGTCATAAAGCTTCAAAAGTGCCCCAGGTTTTTCTTTTCTTTTTTTTACATGACTACGCCAGGGAAGGCTGCCTCTTTCATTTGAATGTATTTTATGTTACATAAGCCTACATATACTTTTTTCTTTTTTATGAAAGGGAGATAGATTAGTGGTGGAACCATCACTTTGAACTCGCCTCCACATGCACAGGTCTATGGAAGCAGCGTTGAATAGCCTGCACTCAAACAGACAATCTGCAGTGTCAAATTAGTTGTCCTGGTAGTCCATTTCACATACATGTATAGCTTTATCCGGCAGGGCCCTGTCTAGGGTCTAGGCCATACTGTCCTCATACTACCTTCTCCCTGACCTGTCGACTACCGATGGAGCCCTTTATAATACTTTATGGGCACTTTGAAGCTCATAATTCATGGGCAAAATGTGAAAGAAATTAGCATGAGTATGACCAACGGTACCTTTATCATTATAGAGGATCTTTATAGCCCACTATGTTATCCATATTGATTTGGTCCTATAAGCCAACCCACACTGAAGGCAATATTTCTATTTCTGGAGAAGCTACCTGTCATCTTAAAGTTTGCTTCACCAGACAGTTTATTTTTAATTTAAAACAACATCCTGCAAAATGACCAACAAGGAGCAACTGATCAGTTTGGCAGACTATTTCCATTGGTGATACATACGATGGTCATACATAAACCTGTTCTATTCTAGCGCAGTGCACCCAACAGATGAATGCAATGAGCCTATTGACCCCATAACAAGCACAATGTACATGTATCTACAGTAACAACTAACAAGTCAACATTAGAGCTATACAATATTTAAGTTCATGCACTATGAACTGTAAACCTCAAGTGGTGGGGTAAATAAGGCATTCAGTGTTGTTGGATTTACATGAGACATTAAACAAACTTGGACATATATTTTGTAATGTATTAACAGCACCATGTCAGATAGAGCAAGCTGAAATAGGGAGGGAGTTTGAGAGAACGTGACCAAGTGCTGATTTGCCCACTTAATAGGACTAAATTAATATATTTATTTTGGCTATTGAAGCAGACTTGTTCACCAAGGCAATTAAGTTAATTCTTGGTTGGACTGTCCTTTGTGGATTAAACGCAAATGTTGTATTTTGTATTCATGTAATCCTTGCTCTCAGTGTAAATCTTGTTTACTAAGGTTTCTGAACATGGTACAAATCCTAACATTTTGTATCTTTTCTCTACTCATTATCCCTCATCTCCCTTATCTATTTTTCTCTTTCTCTATTCTCACCCTCTTGTCCCTTGTTATCCCCTCATTTCTCTACCCTCTACCATTGCTGCATCTCTCCCTCCATAAGCCTCAAGAAGGCCAACATTGGATTTGAGCACATGTTCGAGGAGGTGCCCATCGTGATCAAGAACTCCCATCTCATCAATGTTCTCATGTGGGAGCTGGAGGAGAAGTCGACGGTCGCTGACAAGCACGAGCTGCTCAACCTCTCCAGCAGGTCAGACAGTAGCTCATGCAACAGTGGGTGTAGCGTAGATGCTACCGCATAGTTAGTTAGTTACATTTATTGTCCACAATGTGGAAATTTGTCTTCGGTCTCATAAACAACTGTAACAACAAACGGCAACAACACTTGCAGTACAACAGTGGAAAATACATTGGAAAACAAATCTAGCTAGTCTCATGTGGCCAGACAATTCTCTGCCTACAGACAGTACAGTTCCTGACCTGTGGGGGAATGAAGTCACCAACCAAACTTTAAACATTTAAAATGTTGATGTATTATTAGTATTTAGGGACAGGACAGGACAGGACAGATAAAAAAAACAAAAAACACAGAATGGTGGACCACAAGGGTCCACAAGCCAGGGTTAAACCTGGGACATTGTGGCAAACACATGAACTGGTTCAGCCACTGGTGTCTGGGGTCCCATGTCTTTAGAAACTGTAGGGGGCCTTTGGTTTGCCTCGACTCAGAATGAGCATTATTGTCATGTCACAAGTTTACAGAAGTAAAGAAGTGGGTGGAATTATTTTGTGCGCATTGTTCCCATCGTGTCATTATTTTCAATAGAAAGAGAGAAGGGGAAGAAGAGGGGGTGAAAGGAGATCAAACAAAATATCTATCTATTTTATCTACATATCTCCCGTCAACAGTCAAATCATCCATTCAAATATCAGGGCCAAGGCAGACACTCCCCCCCCCCCCCCCCCCCACTATGTGACACATGCCTCATGTTGGCAGAGTAAGTGTAGCGCCCAGGATTAGATAATTGACACTGGGTGAAAAAAATGGGTTGCAAAATTGTGGGATAAAATGTATTAAAAATAATAATAATTTACATAGTGTATCATGATACATTTACGATACCTTATATATCTAAGTTAATTTTGCCTATGATTAATCCTCATCCTTGTGACTAATCATCTGAATCATGAAAATATCAAGACATGTTTTATTGTTTATCCTTTATGCCTGGGGTGGGAGGTAAAATGTAGGAAATGTGTGTGGTTGAGCTGCCACGGTAAGAAAAACATGGTCTCCTGCTCTCAGGTGTGGGTTTTATAGTTGTTTACAAGCACCAGCAACAAATGTATTGTTGTTTTTTTAGATTTATTCGAGGCATGTTATGATTTATTCCAGACAGACAGTGAGCAGAGAGACGGGAACGGTGAGGGAGAGGGTGGATGAGGGCGTTTGATTCAAACCCATGTCAGTTGCAGGAATGACTAGCCTTATCTATGAGACATGCACTGCATTGCACTCCCACACAACTACATTTTTTGTATTTATACTGTAGGTTGAACTATTGTCAATGTATCGGTATGTTGATTGATTTTGAAACCTACCAAGCAAAAACACTTGATACTAAATAGTACAATCTTGTAAAAGCAAAATAGTTTACTGTTGATGGTGGTATACGTAGCCATGTTGATATTAATTCAGTCAATTCTGATTCACAGACTGGGTTTTGAGAAAACATGCTTGAGCTCCTGACTAGGAACAATCTTAAAGACTCTTACAGATATTTCCCAGTAGGAGTTTTTAAACGCAGCATCAATATGCTTGTGTATTTCCTTTTTTTCTTTTTTTTCTTTTTTCTTTTAACATGGTGGGTATTTACCTTTTTAATATGCATATTCAGAACTCGCAGGTCCTCACCATCAGGAGAATTGATCTGCAGTCATTTATCACCATATAGCAGCTACTGCTGTGAATGGAGCAACAGATGTGAAGTTGCTAATCTAAAACCTTCCTGTGGGTGGGTATGGGAACCTGGCACTGTATCAACTCCATGTGTCATGCATATGTGCTGCCTGCTATGGTGCAAAACGCACCATGTTTCCTTGTGCACTGTGTTACAGCGCAGTGGGGGTTGTTGGTTTTGCACGGTTTGTCACTGTCACATAAAACAAGCAACCTGTGAACTAAATGAGGTATCCCGTGTCTAGAGGTATCTAGGACGCACATGCCTAGCCATCAGGGCCAGCCCAATCATTTGTTGCAAATTGTAAAATTGACCTAAGGCCAATACCTCACTCACCCCTATACCGTTTTTGTTTCACATACAGCTAAGGTGTCATTTTTGTATGTGACTTGAAAGGGGGGCATGACTGCCGATGAAATGTCTGGCTAGATGAAATTGTTTCCCATAGTTGTCACATTGCTGCATAGCACTGCCCTTGAATAGCAGTGTCCATATCTCTACACCCCCTGTCTCCAGTCACTCAAAGAAAGCAAAGAGAATAGGTTTTATTTAATTTCTTTCCCTTTGTCTCATTTTGCAATCTGCAGCCACATTTGTCAATGTCATTCTCGTGTGAATGCAGTTCCACTCCAGAAAATGGCATTGTTCTGACCGGAGATGATAATGTTGATGGCAGTGATGGATTGTATGTATGAAAATGTTGCTCTTTTCCAAAGAACAGCATAAGTGGCTTCACATTTATGATATTATACTATATTGTTATGGTATGTGTGGTCTATACTTTTCAAGCCACAAGGTTGTTGTTTTTTTATTTGGCCAACTTAAATGTTCAGCAAATATATATTGCCCCCTAAATCTGCTGCTGAGCCAATCAAACAAAGCTATGGGGAAAGGAACAGGAAACGACTATGCTACCTTCTGGAAACACAGATATAGCGTTATGCTCAGAGCCTGTTGGCAACTTGGCAGTGTTCATGGGTGGGAAGCCTGCAAGGGGTTGTAGCCTTGTTGCTGCACTGGTGACTTACTTTCTACTGGTTGCTTATGGCTCCTGGTCAGTGCCTGTTATGCTCTCCTGGTGAAATTCTTTGCGGTCGGCTGAAAAGAAGCATCTGGCAACTCTGTGTCAAGGGAGGCATGTGGTTATCTATACCCTCCCCAGGCCAACATTGGGGGTTGGCTGCAACAGGGACAGAATGGGAATTGACTAAGAAATTGGGTTATTCAAAATAAAAAAACTGACATGCTCTTTAGTGGGGCAAAACCACAAAATTGTATTATGTAATATTGCTAAGCAACTGCAAACCTTTTTAGTGGAATGGAAGGCCATGAACCTGTTATTAGACTATGGGATATATTTCTGTTATTAGACTGAGATATACAGTACTACTGTAGATCCGTTATTAGACTATGAGATATACAGTAGGTCCATTATTAGACTATGAGATATATTTCTGGACAGTGGGTGCACCCTAGAGGAAAGGTCATGGGGTCAGTCATTCTCCAGTAATTGCATACATTTTAATATGACTTTGTTGGCCGCTTCATTATTCAGTGAAAGCAAGTATAAGCATACTAGTCTACACCCCCAGCAACCCCTGCACACCATGGGAATTGTTTTCCTCTCTAATGGCAAGAACACTAGCATTATTGACATGGATACAAGAATGCGTTTTCAAACCTGTAGTTTAAAATTGCAGAGTTCGTTACACTTAATTTTGTAACTGGATAGTCATTCATTGGGTCTGTGACTGCAGCAATGTTTCTAACAAGGTAAGGTAATTAACAAAGAGGGCAGTGGTTAAGACTGCTGGAAGGGATATTTAAACTAAAATAGTAAAGCAGGCGTTGTGAATCATTTTTAGCCTGAGATCCAAATGAAATATTGTTTCACACCCAGAGACCCAGGCTTGTGAAACATGCTGTGTTATTCCCAGCAGAAACGGGCCAGTGACCCATTTTAAGTCTGTGCCCATCTTTTTAAGAAAGGCTGCATTATGCTAAAACGATAACCATAAGCTTGGCAGTCAACTTAACATAATTTCCTTGGTAGCTATGTCAAACAATATTTGATGCTCTCTATACTAATTTATTTCTAATTATCAACCCTCTCCTGGCCGCTCATCAATACACTCAAAGCCTCCTCTATTGTCCTGTGGGGCTTAGGAACGACTAGACCCCGCCAGTCCAGGCCACCAGGCACCACATCCATGTGCATGCTGCTGTTGAACCTTAAAACAGAATCACTGATGATAGGAAATCCCTGGATGCACTTTGATTTGTAATTCACAATTGATCGGGAGGCTGGCTGACCTTTCTGAATAATTTAACCTTTTCATTGTAAGATTTGATGCATTATTCAGCTTGCAAGTCCTTTTCACGCCACATCTAAACGGAAATCTCTTCCTTTTTTATTACAGCAAATGGCTGGTTGGAGAAGGACCTTAGGAACAGTGATAGAGGACCAGACAGAGGCTTGGTTATGGGAAGTGTTGTGTGGCAGACAGAGGCTTGGTTATGGGATGTGTTGTGTGTAGGGCTGCTTGTGTTTCATAACTGTCTCTGATCCACACTCCCATCTAAAGATGTCTGTGGTCTTTCCTGTGTCCAGATCTGAGTCACTACAGTGGTATATGTAGAGGCGTTATATTCTCCCATCCATGCTTTTGGCTAATTTTCAAAAATCTGAAGAACTCATGGTTCGCTTTACACCGTACACTACCCTCACTGTTGTTTACACCGAGTCAGTGCCACCTGATTGGATAGTGTGTCGATCTCTCACGCACACACGTGCGCGCACGCACACACACACACACACACACACACACACACACACACACAAACACACACACACACACACACACACACACACACACACACACACCTACCTAAGTATGGTGAGCTTTTTGCACAATCTTGGGGTTGGATCCTGTGTGACCCTTCGCACCTTGAGGGTGAAAATCATCACATTCCGGTATTACACACGGTATCTGATTGGTTGTGTTCAGTACACAGGCTCTTTGAGCATCATAGAAGCCCATAGTATTGTTGGTAACACAGAGCAGCAATGTGTGAACATGGTGTGATTCATCACACTTGGGTCTCATTTATCTCTATTGCTGTCTGTGTAAAACAATGGGAGATGCCCAAATTAGGCTTCCGCAATTAATCAAAATAGCACGAAATTCACAATGTGCAATATCAACAATGCAAAATGATGAAGTATTCGATCAAAGGGAAATTAATTCCACAATGTGGTATGAAAGGGTGCTGATCCCTCATGATAAATTGCATGTCGTGGTTGAAGAGCATCTTCATATTAATTCGCAGTCCACACCAATCATAAATACTGATACCAGTTTAACCGTGCAGTCCTTTATCCTGGCTGTTATTGGAATTGCAATTTGCAGGGGGGTGGGGGGAGAGATTTGTTTCCACCCTTATGAGGCCCTTGTTAGATGAAACATCTGTGCCAGATGTTTTCAAAGATTCAGTGCTGTCTAATCTGCCGTTGAAATGTTTTCCTTTGCATATATTAATTATTCTACTGTGTATATTCTTTTATGAATATTTCCGTACCCCCCTGCTATGGGACGTTATCAGCCAGGTACGTACATATACTCCGTGTATATAGTGGTTGAGCCCCAGAGCAGCTTTTAACATTGATCCAGTTGCTATGCAACGCCTCCGTCACCACCAGCTATGGGACGTTCCAACTTCTCTCCATTTACCTCTGTTCAAAGCAGGATTTTCAAACCTCCATAACTCGGAATCTTCGAGCGCTATCCTTGATGATCGTCAGCCATCCAAACTTCGGATGTCATTTGTGACTTTGTCTCGCATCACTCCCGACATGTAAACGCTTCTGGCAACGGGTAAACGGTGTGCGCTAATGCTAATGATGCCAATGGTTACAGCGAGTGTGTGCATGGGGCTACAGCGGGAAGGACACAGCCGCGGGCATAGGTTAACTACATTTATGCTAGCAGCAGAGAAAGAGTTAAAGCGGTTATTTGTGGTCAATTATCTAATGTAATCCTGGGCTCTACACTCCCTTTGCCAACCTGGTGAGAGAAACGGACTGATCTCATGCTTCCTTCAATGCATGAGGAGTCCATTCTGCTTCTTTTCACCTGACGGGGGAATGTCCCCGGTTGGACGTAGCGTGTGGAAGGAACACGTTATTCCAACCAGTTCCTTTCCCTCTCCATCTGTTTTTGTGAGTGTACCTAACCTAGGAGACACGGGGAGAACATGCAAACCCCACACACACACACACACACACACACACACACACACACACACACATATTAATGCATTTTCAATGCAGGAATTGTCAAGGAAGCATTTTAATAAATGAATCTGTATCTTTCCAGTGTGAGAGCACAGTATGGGTTAAATGTGTGGGTAGAGTCGACAGAGGAGGAAAGTATTCGGGTGGGATTTGGCCCTTGGCCAAAATGCAATGTAGCAGAGAAGGGTCCTTAAACCCCTTGAATAGCATGAGGAGGGTTTTACCATAGCTTTCGGAGTGGCTTAGGGGGTTAACTTGTCAAGGGTTGTATTGTATGTGCTGATATGACTAGTCACAGGCACAGCACACTATTCAAGGTCAGAGTGAAATGCTACTGAAAACAGTTTGAGTTGATCTAAACGCCCATAATTGAGAATATATTTGAAATATTTTACGGTCACGTAATCATTTATCAACTTGCCTTGGGGTCTTGTGCAATGGAAAGTACAACTGTGAACTGATACGATTTAGGTATTCACAGTAATGTTGGATTATAGTCTTCTATGGTGACAAAGAACCAGGGCCGATTGTTCTTCAGGGCTGTGCGCCTGCAACAGTCTGCAACCCACACACATAAAGGCAGTGAGCACTGGAATCTTAACATTTCGAGGGATATTTCATCAATCACATTCAGGACACACACTTAAGCATACAGAAACACAATTTTCTGTTCATGTGCCAGAGATGAGAATGTTTATCGGGGAGCAAGCACTGCAGTGTGGAAATGTTGTGGTGAAATGTCAGGATGAGTTCGTCAGTAATTGCTTGTGCCAGAAACAAAGTTATGACCAACATAACACAACGTGTACAACTGCAAGTGCTTGGTGGGCCCATTTGTAGTGTCTTCTATCATTTCTTCTTGAATGTGATGAGAATGCTAATGGTTAGAACTTGAAAGTGTAAGCTGCATTTGCAGATGTATGCAATATGCATGCTTCGTTCTCTCGGTGCATGTCTGTGTATGTACTGTATGTGCTTGTATGGTGTACGCGTGTCTATTTGGGGGGCCTGCCCCCGTCCACTGTACTTATGTGCAATGTGGAAGTTTCCTGTGTTCTCATCTCATTGTACATGTTGGACATTTAGCCAACCACTACTTTCCCCAACTAAACATTTTGGAAATATTAGTGTCATTAAATTCATATTCATTATTAATGTTTCAAGGAAGTGGTAGAAAATAACTGCAAAGTTCAAAGTCACCGTACGAAGGAGCGTTGGGCGTTTAGCCAACCACACTACATTTTTTTTCCTATGTAGGAAATGTTAGTGTCGTTAAATTCATATCCATTATTAATGTTTCAAGCAAGTGGTGGAAAATATCTGCAAAGATCAAAGTTATAGTACGTACCCACTAAACACATACATGCACACATTCTGCAGTACATACGTACAGTAGACTCACCGGCCAACTGCTCGGTAACACAAATTTCTACTCTGCCAATCACATGGTAGCAACTCTGTGTGTGTGTGTGTGTGTGTGTGGGGTATATTTTCTTTTATTGTACACGCATACAGAGTGGGTTCGAGTGCTGCTCTGGACCCCAGGAAGGAGGTATGAGTTGCAGACCCCTTACTGATCTAAGATCCCGGAGTATCAGTGATTTTAATTTGAAACTACTATCCAAAGGAAGCCAGTGGAGAGAACACAGGAGAGGGGATTTGGGGAGTTTGATGACAATCTAGGCTGCATTGTTCAGGTGCTTGGAAGAGACTGAAGGGGGCACTCGGGGAGACCACACAGTAAGAAATTACAGCAGCCCACATGGTTGATAGCTAAACCTCAAACAAGGAGCTTGGCAGAATCCCTGTTGCGGGAGGGATTACATGGATGATGGAGTAGAAAAGCATCAGGTTGTGGATGCAATATTGGCCTCACATGATGGTTGATTGTTTAGGATCACACTGATACCCTCTTCAGTCTGGGGGCGGGAGTCTGCGTGGTAGTTGTCAACAGTGATGGAGAGATCCTGCAGAGGGAAAGATTTGCAAAAGAAAGTGCCGCTCAGCCGTGACAAGGTTGACAACAATTTTAGGTGGCGGGCTCAGACAGTCTAACCCGAGATGTCAGCTGGGCAAGTGGAAATGCACACATCAACTTGTATGTCAGAGGAAGGAAAGGAAGATGTCGGGGAAAGCAGTAGGTGGGAAGGATGTGGCATGTGATGACGGACCCAAGAGATTGAGTGGTGAGAGATACGAGGTGGGGAACCCCAGAGGCGAGGGCATATGGATGGATGCAGGGTATCTGATCATCTGAATGTTCATGTCGGTTTGGAGGGACACGTAGAGAGGGCAGGCCAGTACTATTCTACAGGACCACAAGCAACATCTGATGGTTCGCAGTGACAGGAGTACTGTAGGTGAGAGATTCAGTGTAAGAATTTGTGCTGTAATACTATGCTGTATGCGTATAGGGCCCCTTGAAACCAGACTGGTGCGGTCCAACAGGATGTTCTGTTTTCCCATATTGAGATGGTTTTGGTCTTCAAATGGATCCATGGTTGGTTGCCTGAAAAGAGGAATAACTAACTTGATGGCAGATGATAATATGCAGCCGAATTGATGTCACCAGTCAGAGCCATGAATCACATCGGCTGACACAAATTGACATTTTGTTGGCCTTCACTTTAAAAAAGGGATTAAAAAGAATCCATGAAAGGAGCAGTAATATAAATGTGTGAATGACATGCTTATGTTTTCCACAGTAACCACCTGGAGAAGAGCCTGCAGCTGTTGATGGACAGGGTGGATGACATGAGTCAGGACATTGTCAAATACAACACCTACAGCCGCAACCTCAGCAAGCAGCAACAGCAGAAACACCAGGTAACGAGCGTGCACACACACGAGCACCATACACAGCTGTCAACACTGTTGATGTGCAAATCATAGACAGGAATAAATTAATGTATACTGGGGCTGACAGAGGAAAAACAATGGTCTGGTAAATTAGCAGAGGAAGGGGGGAGGGGAACCCCCTCAAGGACCACTGGTGGTCCGCAGACCACTGCTTCAGAACCACTAACACTGACTTGAATTAATCATTTTCAAGTTTACACACGCACGGCTACTTGGCCAGTGGAAAACAGCAACATGCATGTCTCTGAGACTTAACTGTTAATTGCGCGTTAATGTAATTAACACCGTTAAAATGAATTTGCGTTAATGCACGATTAACACGTTAACTTTGACAGCCTTAGAAATAATAAATACACATTCACATGTACACACAATGCAATAACTTTCTATGTGAAAAAGCCTGAAATGACTCTTGCGCGTGCACACACACACACACACACACACACACACACACACACACACAGCCTACATCTTCACCTTCAGCCAACAAGGAAGAAGATGAGGACACAGACCTTGGCCTTTCAAAGCTCATCTTTTCCCAAGATAGTAAAGACTTAAGACAGACAAAATGAATTGAATTTATAGATGGACAAGTGCAGTGCCTAATCAGTGCAAGGCTGTCCAGAGCAGGCTGGATCTGGAGGACCACTCAACCGCACTTTGTCCTCAGCAATACGCCCACCATGTGTTGGTCGTATGAGTGATAGATGATGTCTGTTTTTTGTGCCAAACCAATTATTACTTTTTGTAGTGTAAATATTTTCCCCCCCTCCTTTCCTTTGTTGTTTTTGTTCAGTTGGTCGGTTGGTTTGTTTGCTTCTAAAATTTGCATATAATTAAGTATTTTCGTTCCAATTATGCATGGTCTGGTCATGCTTTTATGCACCGGTAGGCAGAACTCAAGACGAGTGGAGAAAAAAAAATCTGTGCAAAGTTTGCTTTGTGTTTTTTGTTGTGTAGTGTTCCCTTCTGCATTTTTTTTGTGAGCTTCAGTCAACCATACAGGTGCGTTGTGGGAGACGTACAGTAGTTGAAAGCATTAAAGCAACTCATCTGCTTTTCTCCTCGCCTGCCACCGCCTCCCCTTACGCCAGGCGGTGTCTGTCTGTCCTCCACCTTTTCAAATTAACAAGGCTTTTAGTTCCTCCAGGGACCTGGCACCTCACTGATTTACCTGCTGTCAGCCCTCCACAAATCACTCCATCTCTGTCAGCATTTATAACTCTCCGCTCTCTCTCTCTCTCTCTCGCCATTTTCCTCCACATCTTTCTCTTCTATTTCCAACTTTTACACACCTGCTGGTCCTCACCCTTTCTCTCTCACTCCACCCTCACGACACTGCTTATTTTTCTGTTCCTCCTTTCCACTCTTCCTCTCGTTTCTGTCCCTCTCGCTCCCGCATTTTCCATTATCTCTTTCCCCACAACTATATTTATCTCCGCCTGCCTCCTTTCCTGTTCTTCTCTTTTAAACCTCACTGCTACACTTTCACTCCACCTCTTCCCCTTTTCTCTCTTACTCACTCCTCTTCCCCTCTCCTCCCTCCTCTCCATCAATTTTGTTTGCTTCTCATAATCTCTCTTGTCCCTGTCCTGCGTCTTTCCTCGTCTCCCATGAATTTTGCCTTGTCATTGTTCCTCCTCCTTTCACCCTGCCCTCCTCTCATCACTTTATATTCCTGCATCTGTTCCTGTTCCAGTACCTCCAGAGGAGACAGCAGGAGAATACCCAGAGGCAGACCAGAGGAGAGGCCGCGCTGCCTGAGGAGGACATCAACAAGATGTTCAAGCCGGCTCAGCCCCCACCACGCATGGACACCCTGCTTATTGCAGGTACACACGCACGTGCTTCGCGCACACACACACACACACACATACACACCCAGGCCCTTCACACTTCGTGATGTGCCCATCAGTTACTCCCACAGTGCTTATCTGCCATGTCCTCCTATATGTCCTACCACACACACAGTGGCGGAACAACTTGGTACCGGGCCGGGGGGGGGGGGGGGGGGGTGAGCGCACGCCTGGGCCCTGCCTAACCTTACTGAAACACAACTGTCTGTCATGGAAGTAGGCTACAGACTTCCTCTTCCTCTACAAAATAAGAGCTAAATGTAATGATAAGTCAACACTAGTTTTATTTCTTAAAGATGGAGTGCCACAATTTTTGTACTTTTCCAGTTTTTCATGTGTCTATGAGGTGACAGTACTTCATTAGACACCCTGGAGTTGTTTTTATGTGCAATGGTGTATTAACTTTGTATTTAGGGTTTTTTCCTGGAACCCTTGACAGTCAAACGGGCCAATGAAGTAAACAGTAATATAGTGACACCACACTATCAGCCCCTCCCCTAACCCCTCCCCCTTTATCATACAACTACAGCTGTGGGTGCGGCTTCAGTTCAGGTGGATCACCACCAGGGGGGCAGTCAGACGGATATTTTGTGAAGCCACTAAGGAAATGAAAGTTCATATAATGGCCTGTTGTGGCGCTCTCATTGGGCTCAAAAAAACCCATAGCCCCATAGAAGTCCATGTATTTGGGCCCAACTTCACCTAGACTGTATTACCTTAATAAACATGGTCATGAATACTTTTTGCTTCCAGTCACTAGTTTAAAGTCTCATTTCTAATGTCATAATATTCTTTTTGGAAAATTATGGTCCCATTTATTAGAAAAATGACCATAAAGTCGCGCATGTTCTGAGGGGCGTGGCTACCGTTACAGTCTATGAACGGGATCCCCCACCCACTCGAGTCAAAATAAAAACCAACGAAGAAGGGGGAAGTCCCGCCTCGTTGTCTGGGCCAGCCAATGGGCCAGCTGGCCTGAACTGGGCCAAAACGGATCTAGAAAGATGGCGACTTCCACTGCAAGGACTGACAGGCTTCATTTTACGTTCACGTTAGACCCGCGGGACGCTTTGTCCATATTTTTTACAGTCTATGATCACCACCCATCACCACCCACCAGGCAAACCAGGCATACTTAATGAACTGGTGGGCGTGTCCACATAAAAGCATGATTTTAACAAATACTGTACACTTTTTGGAAAAAGTTCTTCCCCCTTATATTGTAATAATACCTGATGATCATGTTTTAGGGTGGAAAAAAATGGTGGCACTCCATCTTTAAGTGAACATAGCACCCTAACAGATAATGCTTTGCATGGGTAAAGGTCTCTGTCGTGAGTGACTGTAACGCTGTGTGATCGTCGGTCGATCATCTGACGGTGAAACGACCCCCCCATCCCCACTGGTAGCTCCGCCCCTGCACACACACACACACACACACACACACTATCTCCATGCATGGATATAGACTGCAATGTAGATTTGCAGGTAGCCAGCTTCCCACACTCTAACTTCATCAGCTGCCTCTGCACCACACGCAGGAGCTTGGTTTTTGTTCTGTAATTTTCTCAGCCATTATCTTGAAATTATATTAATCTATATATTAAATTGAATTAAACTTTTATTGACTCAATCTCCAAAGTCAGCCCCCTGCTGTCTCTCAGCCGGCCCATGGCTTTCTGATACCGTACAGGGAGACATTCGTCTCTTTCTCTTTACCCGGGTTCCCACTAATTTGATATGTTGTCGTTCTGTGTGTGTGTGTGTGTGTGTGTGTGTGTGTGTGTGTGTGTGTGTGTGTGTGTGTGTGTGTGTGTTGTGTGTGCGTGTGTCCTCCAACAGGGCAAATTAACAATTACTGCAGTAATGTCAAGGAGTTCACCTCCCAGAACCTTGGGAAGTTGTTCATGGCAGAGGCTCTTCAAGGCCACAACAGCTAGAGGACAGATGGAGGTGGAAGTCCACGGCCCTGGTGACTGGTGGAGCGCTGCTCTGGGAATTTGTTTTCTAAATAGATATTTGTTATTTCTTGAGTTCCCATTCCAAATTCTAAAGATTTGTGTGCATAATTAGATTTTTATTTAACAAATAAAACATTTGCACCTCCACATTTCCACTGGCTCCTTGTGGTGTTTTCTTTTTGCATGATTATAGTCTTTTTTTGCAGCATCTCAGTGAGGCATGTTGTATGCCAACTTCCACTTCCCATTTAACTGTACTGGAACAAAATGGATTCACGTGGATGCGTCTAATTTGAATGATTTATTTGAGAAAGGTGCTATAAAACACATGGTAAGTTTGAGCAATAAATGATTATTCCCCCGCAGAATAAAGACTCCAATTAAATGGTTGTTTTGCGTGGTGGTTCTCCTTTGTTAATTGAAGTAAGTAAATAACTATGTACTGTGGATTATTTTAATGTATTCTAATTTCTCGCTGGTGTACACTAACAATAAATGCTGCAATTGTACGTTTTGAAAGAAATTACAAATCTTACTTCAAAAGGGACGCCAGATGTATGGTCCCTTTCAGACTCACTGAAAGAAAACACTGTGCCATTCTATTCTCTTTGTGTCTTAACCTGCAGATCCCTTGTGTGATGAAGGGTCCGGGAACAAGACAAACTTTTAAAACTAGAAGCTCATAAATGCTTCATGCCTTCCAAATTGGCTGAGATGTAAAATTGAAGTTCACCGTATACAAAACCAGCAGTAAGAAGGTAATTATTATGAGCTAATGTGCCCAATGGATGTAAGTGATACAGTACAGTACATATACATTTATAAATGTACAAACTAATAATCCAGTCGGTTGATTTAATGGTCATCAATGTTTACGGGATGCAAACGGGGTAGCTCAGTCGGTACAGCACACTCCTTTGGACCACAAGGTTCTGAGTTCAATCCCAGTTACCGGCTACTCGGCATGAGTAGCACAGCTTGGGTAACTAAAATGTAAGGTAGTCGGAACTGATGGTGGTAGTAGTAGGCATGACACTACCTCTGCAATCCGCCTTCCAGGGTTCTGGCACGCTCTAAAGGTAATGTATGCCCTCGTTGCTCAGCTAATACTGACAATAAACCCCTTTGACCTTACGTATGTCCAGGTTAAGGTCACTGACCTCCTGTCTGTCACATCCTTGTGAACGCAATATCTCAGTAATCCCTTGAGGAGTTTCATGATATTTGGACTCAAGGATGAACTGATTAGAAATAGGTGGTCAAGGTCACTGACTGCATGCATTAAAAAAAAAATGCGTCTGCTGGCCACAGCCTTGGCCAGAGGTATTATGTTTATGGGTTTTATGTACAACTGTCTGCCAACCTTGTCAACGTGATATCTCGGGAATGCTTTGCGGCGATTTCATGACAATTGACCATTGAATTATATTATTTGAGTGACATTTTGAAGGTTTCTTCATTGTTAAATCTGGTGGGTAAGCTACTGCATACTTCAGCTACAATGTGGTGTACTGTAAAATGGAAGGAGCACTAAGCCTAACCATTCAAATTATGCTATAGGATAGCATTGGTGTCGTTCAACTCAAAAAAGCTCATTCATTTTTTCCCATAGAGCTTTACAAATGTATTTGTCAATTATTTTAAGCCTATAATCAAGCCATCCAGGCAGGGTGGTGGTGGGCCCATAATTCAGCCAGGGAAGTGGAGTTGGGAAGGCCACGTGCCGGCGAAACCAAACACTGACGGATAAAGGGTGTGCGAGCGCATTTTAGGTCACTTTACAGTAGGTCCTACAGTGACCTGCAGACTGCACTGCAGCCATGGATGGCTGAGAGTGGCTGCTGTGCACAACATTATTATGTCACAAAGCAACATGATTATATAGGCTGTTTACCTTGTTAAAAGATAATTGTGTATCTTCTAAATTAAATATATGGTTGTCCCGAATTTCCCAATGGCCAGCACGTCTCTGCATCCAGGGTGAATCATGACCATAAAACATTTGATTCTGCGAAGAGAAAAAATCTAATAAACCACCAATCAAAGGCTATTTATGAAATATAGTATATCATAAATGATCAAATGTTTTATACTCATGATTCACCTGGAGCCTGGATGGCTGATTCTAGGCTTAAAATAATTGAAATTAAATTTCAGAAAATGCCACGAAATGCACGCTTTGTAGAGCTGAGCAGCTGGATTAGGAAAAACCTAACCAGGCTGCCGGAAATGCACTCGCTATTGGAAATACGTTTTGAGACATGTTTTGATGATTGTTTATTATACTGGAAGTAACCGAAAAAAGTCAAACACATCAACATCTCTTGTTCTACCACTCCCTTCCAGAGATGAAATGTATTCTGATCTTGATTGTGACCGTGGCCATTTGACCCCCCTATTTTTTTACTCTTTGGTGCAGCCTAGTGATACATTCCACCAGATTTCATGAAAATCCAGCTACCTGTTGTCTATTTATTTTGTTCACACCACACATACTGACCAATTATAATACCCTAGCTGCCATGTATGCATGTGGGCAGGATAAAAAGTGTATTGGAATTAGGGTCAAATGGGTATTCACAGTAAGGACGGCGCTAGTGGATGTCTACCACACCAGGCTGCTCTATTGACCATGAGATGGCTGAGTTTGTGAAAATGAGCCCTCAAATTCCTTTTCTTTCATCCCTGGACAGTGTACGGAAGTAATCCGTACACTTGTGCAACACTCAGTTAAACTTTCAACCTCTCCCTTGAAAGTGATTCCAACTACTCCCAATTATCTTTTATCACTTTCTCTGTTATTGCAAAGATGATCCTAAACGAAGTGTTTGAACAGAGCATGGGAACTGAACGGGGGCTCAACTGTGTAAACAACTGGGCATTTTCTACACTGCAATAGGAGGCAATACTTAATTAGGATTATGGGATTTGTTTTTGCACCTGATTCCTGAGGAGGCAGGGAGATGTCAGAAGGATATGAGTTTGGTCTCATTCAATCTGTGAGTGCGGCTCGCATAGCCATGACCTCGCAATTTATCACCGCTCAATACAAACACGAGCTCTTTGACTGAATCCACCATCGGCCTGTCACTGCTGATGGAAAGAATCGGCTGGTCGGATAGACTGAAACCAGCTATTTGCCTGTCAACTCAGGATACTATGCCTACTATCCATCCCACCCCCACCCCTTTATTTTTGCTGCCACCGTTATTGCCATAGCAACTGTGGGTCCTGCATGAATTAGCTGTTGAGGATGTAAAGTAGCTCTCATGCCCATGGAATTAATCTTGCAAAATCCCCAAAACAAGCCTAGAATAGGATACATATACTGTTGTAGAATGTAGTTTGAACACTCATAATGTAATCTACTGTAGCTGCTTTGATGGGATTATTACTAAAGGACAAGGTGAACTTGTTTTAAAGTAGATAAAATAGTTAAAATGCCGATGCTCTACTGTCATTTACAGCTCTTAAAGCAAGCCTATGTGTCTCGTCTCTGCGGTTTCTTTTCTTTTTTTACATGGCCAATAGATTCCCACAGTGATTGGCGACTGTATAGATTGAGTGCTGTGTTCTAGATGCAATTCTTTTCTGCCTGCCACCCAATTCGACGGCTGTCACCCGGCAGTCGCACAAATCCCCCAGGCCATTATAAGCCTGGTTTAATCCCCACAACAGCATCAGCGGTAGCCATTCAAGGGGTATTTCACATCATGATGCCCCTCCTGTCACAAGCATCTGTGGGTTTTCAGGCAGTGATACAATGTATTGTGGTGGTCCTACTCCATCACTAATGTCGTGTCTTATCCTCCAGCTGTGAGCCACAAAGACAAATGTACTGGATGTCCTCTTGTTGGAGATCAATCACACCTTGCATGTAATCTTATCTTCTAGCTAGGCTTTGTTACTAGTATTGATACACAGATTTGGCCTTGGCGGCGGTTAGTTGCAATGATAAATGGAGTTTTTATTGATGTGATGTTGTGCTTTGGCATTCAACAGTGAGTGAATACTTTTGCATGATCAGTATCAAGGACTGCATCTTTTTTGCAATATTTATTTTATGCTTTATTCAAATGTGAGTGAGAAGGGAGGGGATAACATGCAGTAAAGCACATCAGGTAACATTCGAACCGTGCCGGCGGGGACACCTGCATGAAAGACTATATACTGCAGCATTATTTATGTGTGCTTTTACTCAGAGAGGTACTGGGGTGCTTCTTCTTTTGGCTTTTTCTATTTTGTTCAAGGATATTTCCTGATATAAATGAGGTTGAGTTCAAGGAGAGGAGGTTGATTCATGACTGATTCATCTCCGTCCTTTTGCTTATTTGTATTTGTTTGAAAGTGTCTAAACCAGCCTGCCACAATTAAATGATAGTGACTGGTCTTGTGCTTCCCACCACCACCCACCGCTGCTGAGTAATAGGTCAGAGTGGTGGTAGTGGCTGTGTGACTATAAATTATACTGTACCATGGGATGCCTAGTGGCTCAGCCAGTGTACAGGCAAATGATACTCCTGGTCCAGTTGAGCTATGAAGACCTGACTTGTCTTGTAACAACATAATTTCTGTTCTATTTAATTGTATTTTGAACCATAGTTCTTTGTCACTGTCACTTATATATTATATATATATATATTATATACAGTATTATACAGTATATCACCATTTAAGTGCTTAGGAGACCATTTGTAGTCCATTGCACGTCTAGTGGCTCCAAAATTAAGGCCCGGCCCTACCTGGGCCCTCATCAAACCCTGTACACTCAAGACACGCTCCATATATGGCCAGTACAGAATTCATTCCATATGTTGATCTGACCCCCCATGCCAAAGCACCAGTGCTCGCCCAGCAGTCTGCCGTCACCCAGGCGGATGCGTGCATGCAACCTCGCCCTCAGGGCGTCTTATTGGTATAATGATACTATATAATTACAGGTCGCCACATCCCAGCTTGCCCATATGATAATGTATTGGACATCCTCTTGTGGAAGGAAATGCCTTTTGTAAACTCTCCATCTCTGACTCAAAGATACATGTGGCCCCTCACTAGTGTACTTCTGCAGAGACTTTAATTTAGCTTTCAATGCTGTGTAAATGTATTGGTGTTATGTCACTGCTGTCTGCATTCCTGTGGGTGGGGATTCCAGTCACAGCAATCAGCAGCCACTGACTAGTCGCAGCATTCAGCAATCACTGACTGCAGGGTGCATGTGAACAATGAACATGAGGTCGAAAAGTTTGTTTTGTTTGTTCTTTTGATTACAATTAGTTTTTTGGTTGAAAGGTAAAAGATTTATTGAAAGTATAATGTTCAGTATTTTTGTTAAGCTGTTTTGAGTTGGTTGCCATTTTGCCTGATGTTTGCAAGGTATTCATATTGGCCTTTGTTGCATACAAGCCAGGTTTTTCAGGGAGAACGGGGGATAGTGAACCAGAAAGAGAGGGAGATTGGTAAGGAGGAATTGAGGGCAGCTATAAAGAGGATGGGAAATGGGAAGGTAGTTGGTCCAGATGATATACCGGTCGAAGTGTGGAAATGTCTAGAAGAGACAACTAGCAGTTGAGTCCCTCGGTAGATTGTAGATTGTTCAACACAATCCTGAAGGTGTGATAATGTTGAACAGTGGAGAAGTAGTAGGTACCAATTTTCAAGAACAAGGGCGATGTATACAGAGTGGTAACAGAAGTATAAAGGTGATGAGCTACAGCATGAAGCAATGAGAGAGTAGTGGAAGCTTGGCTAAGAAGAGAGATGACAATTAGCGAGCAGCAGTATGATTTTATGCCAAGGAAGCGCACTACAGGGCACTGTTCGCCCTGAGTGTTGATCGAGAAGTATAGAAGGGCAGGAGTTTTTTTAGACATAGAAAAAGGAGGAGTGGTTTCAAGGTGGGAGTAGGCCTACACCAAGGATTGGCTCTGATCTGAGACCCCTTTTATTGTTTGCATTAATGGACCGGTTGTCAGATTCTCATTAGATTGACAGGATCAGAAATGACTATGAAGAGGATAAGCCCAGGTTAGGAGGTTTGGTGATAAGAGAGGCGATGTTGAGATGCTTTGGACATGTGCAGAGGAGGGATGAAGGGTACATTTGGAGAAGGATGCTGAAGATGGAGCTGCCAGGCAAGAGGAGAAGTAGGCTGAAGAGGGAGGTTCATGGACTCAGTGAGAGAGGACATGCAAGTGGCTGGAGTGACCGAGGAAGATGCACAGAACGAAAACAGATGGAAATAGATGATCCACTGTGGCAACCATTAGCCGAAAGAAGAACAAGATGTTCATTATTTTGTGTCCATATACTAGACACAAAATAATAAACTGCTGCAGCACAAAACCATTGTTCCATGTGAGAGTTGAGTTGAAGGAAAGTTGCTCTACATATATATGTTAGAAATAGGTCAACAATACGAATGACGCTAGTTTTTATTTTTAATGCGTGGCCCTGTGCGTGATCCCCACCAAAGGACTGGAACTACTTAATATTCATCAAAACCAGACCAGAACTCCCACCACGGCACTCAGGCAATCAATTAATACCTTTGAAACCACTATATTAATGGCACCTTTTTCCTACAGCTTTAAGTCCAGATAAAGTGCCCCCGGGGCACAGGTCTCCACCAGGGCAGGTCAGGTTGTGGCCTCCTGGTGGCGCTATAATAGGCCAATGTGAAAAGGGTGCCATTTCTTCTGCCTTGGATGGCAATTGGATGATTTGAGGCATTTTGTTCAAAGAATACACCTGTTGGTGGCGCTATAACAGGCCAATGTGAAAAGGGTGGGATATGTTCCTCAGCCTAGTAGGAAAGTGCGTGAAAGATTGGGGTTAATTTGAGGTTCATCGTTGGCATCAAGGGAGTGTGTGTGCAAAATTTGGCATCGACCGGGTTAATGGTGCCGGAGATTAGCTGGTAACAGACGGACACACACACACACACGGATGGACGGAGTGCAAAACATACTCTCCCCATGCCTTCGTCCTGGTTGAGACAAAAATCTGAACTAAGCCTTTGATATGACATACAGGTGTGGCCCCGTGTCAGTGTTTATGCAGCGACTTAGATTTTCTAATTTTGCTTTCTTCCATACTTGATATTGACAATTTAATTATAGTCTCCTATAGTACAGTATGTTGACACAGATTACAAATATTGCAGGGGAGGGATTAAAAACAGGAATTGCATTTTGTTTTCCGCTAAATGGGCGATTTCCTTTGGGAACATTTAACCATGTCTTCCCCAGTCCCAGTGATTGACTGGCTGTTTGTGACCTACAAAAGACACAGACCGGTAATTAAAATGTGCTTTATCAGTAGCAGTGAACCTTTTTAGATGAATGCTCGGGGCATTATTTTCTAATTAAGCTCAGTCCATGCGCTGGCCACTGGTTCTGTCCCTATAGAATGATGGATGTACTTGTGAATGTACATAAAGACATAAATTATCGACATTGCTTCCTCATTTGCTCACTCACACCTCCCACTGTAGGTTCTTCTCTTCCCTCTGTCATACACTCACTGTATGCATGAATTCCTAATTAAAGTGTCTGCTCAATTAGTACCACTAAGACAAATGTAGTAACTTCCTCACTTGCTTGCATAATATGTGGACAATTCATAATGCAGGTCTCAACTCTTGTTGAATGCCCTGGAAATACTAATTATTATACCACATACGTAAGTAGTGGACAGACACTATTGGAACAAGAAATCACAGGCCTATGAACTAAAAGTGATTCCTTACATGATGCCTCGCATGTCATTAATATACCTTAGAGGAGTTGTGTGGAAATAAAAATCAGTAACATTATGAAGTACAACTCAGTGACATCACAAATATGTACTTCATGTTACTCATTTATTTTTCAGAGTTTTTTTAGTGGTATTCCCCTTTACAGCACTGACTTTGAGCAATCTAAGCAACCCTAGCTTTTCTTCCATTTATGTACTTTTTCTGTGACTTATTCCAACATGGTGTGTTCTGTATGTACATTTTGCACTTGCACAGAATTTGTCCTCTGTGTCTAACTTTTAAGAGCAGTGAAGCTATTCTCTGATGCACAGGTACGGTACCAGCTCCTGCAGGTCTGGCCTCAGTCAAGGGCACTGGCAGCCGAGCCGATATATTATTATGTCCCTAAACCATGTTTCTCTCTCTCTTTTATTATATTCCCCCTTTCTTGCTGAAATGCATGAACACGGTGAGAACACGCAATCTCCCCACACCCTGGAAGTGTGAGGCAACGCAGCAGTGCTTATCACTGAGCCTCCGTTCCATTCCAACTTATGCTGTTGTGTTGACTTACTGATCCATTTCAAAATCAGTTTTCTGATCCATTGCAAGATCAGTCTGCAGGAAAGGATTGTTATAAATGCACACTATAGATCTCCCGGCCTAAACAGTCCAACACGTACAGACCATGTAACGCCACAAACAACCGTGAGGTGATTTACATTCCAACTGACCGTTGTAAATAAGCATGCATGCATTATCAATCCCTATCTCCCTCCCTCCTCACCTCCCCTCTCGCTCTCTCTCTTTGTGAAACGTGATGTCAGACCAAATGTAGACCTAATTAATCCCACAGGGGAAATTCAGTTCCAGCTTGGCCCAGCTGATGGTTGATCAGCGGTCATATTGCGTGTTGAGGCAACTTCAGGGGGGGCAGCATTTAGAAACATGGACTGGGACCGGAAACCTTCCAATTACTTAACAGCCTTTCAACTACAAGCTGCTATATGAATGTATTAAGACCAGAGAATCAGTGAGAGATAGAAAGAGACCGAGAAGGTAAGAAAGGCGAGGGGAAGAGAGAGGGGGGGGGGGGGTGTAGCTATTTCACCCACACAATAACCCAACCAATGCTGTATACATATAGTTTTATAGTACAGTACATACACAGATAATGTTGCCATTTCCCCCTTCCAGTAGTAATTTGTCTAAATATTTGTATAAGTATTGATGAATGATCTAGTTCTCTGGTGTCTATTTCTTTATAATATAAAAGAAAACCAACTGACATTATGACATTATTTTGGCACAATGATTTGCTGCCTCCACCTGTCTGTGACCTACATCATCATCTCTCTCTCTCTCTCTCTCACTCACACTCTCTCACACACACACACACACACACACACACACACACACACACACACACACACACACACGGTTACACACAGTGTAAATCAAACCACTAGGACACTTATGTAGGAATGCCTAATTAAATCTCACAGCAGCAAAAACCCCAAGAACAGTAAGGATGATTGTGCGTGCATCTGCAAACAAAGCAAACCGTGCTTGACATCTACTTCTACCCGCCCCTCCAGTTCTACCCGCCCCTCCATCTCCTAGACTAAAGTACCGTATTTTAATTAAGTTTCTCCCATGCTACCCACAGGGTGATTCCACTCCAGTTTGGATGCAATTGCTGACCTGTTATTGGAGGAGTGTGAGTAAGCTTATAGCAACCGTAACAGGCTTTTGTGAATGCATGATGGCCTCCAGGTAAGTGATTTTGAGAAAACCAGGATGATGCTCTCAAAACCCACTGGCCCAGGTGAAGGCCAGATGGTTGTACATTTTCCCAAAGTGTCAGCATTTTCCACATGGCCTATACCTTACACAAGAATAAACTCTCATGCAATTTTCAAAATTGGAATTGGTCATTGCCTGTGCGTCCTTCACTCCAGGATCTCTGAAACTGTGTGTGAGGTTGCTGTTTGTACTTTGTAGGCTAGTGTCAGTGATTTTAAGCCTAATTCTCACAGACCGAAAATAGCAGGTCTACAAGCTTACAATGCATCTCAACTCTGTGATGGAGGCATGAAGCATACATTAAGCATTCCCCTGGCATTTTCCACAGATCCATATATATATATATATATATATATATATATATATAGGCCTATATATGCAGTAGACTAGAGGAGCAGATCTGAATCTTTCACCCTATTTGTCAGGAATTGGTTACACTATGCAAGGGTGATCAAAAAGGGAGCATATCTGGCATGCTCACTGTAATTGGACACCTAGAGGATTGTTTCCTATTATCAGGGTAAAGCTGTGCCTTCATAAGCAATGTCAAACACCACCCTCTTCTATTAAGGAAAGTACAGAGGATTATCTCTTTGGAGTTTTGTGTTCTGTGGGCCATTGCACAACGTTGTTGTTTGTTAGACTTAGTGTTCATTGATAAAAGTTTCTACATGGCCATGGTCTGGGTATTTGGTAAGTGGTTTTCAAATGAGAAACAATGTAACATTTTCCAGCTGAATAGGAAACCATTCATCTACACCGTAGAGTTGACATTTATTGTTAATAGCTTTTGATCAAAGAGGATGTCTTTTTTTTAATGTTTTATTTGTGGCTTTTGCCTTTATTTTATATTTTTTATGGAGGGACAGACAATAGGCTGAGTAGGCTGACAGGAAATGGGGAGAGAGATGGAGGGGTGACATGCAGTAAAGGCCGTCAGGATCGGGAGTCGAGCCCGGGGCACACTGGATTACCAGCCAAGGTGCCTGGACCACTGAGCCACAGCCCAGGCCAGATGTCTTTTATTGCTGTTTTAGTGTTTCTATTGAGTGAGATGAGTATGAGAGATATTTTTGTTAATATTAAGAAAACAACACAATATGGACTGAATAACATTTTGAGTCGGTGGCATGCATAGACAAAATAAAGAAAGTACCATTATTTTCCTTTAAGACTAACAATAATTTGCCCCTTTGGTATTTCACATTATTTCCTTTTACAATAAGTGAAAGCAGTCCGGCATATATATAACAAAATGACTATAATGCAGAAAGTGTTGTGTCTCACTATAGAAGTTGTTATGGGATACAACTGTCTCGTGGATGTGGCTGTTGACATGACATGTACGTGACATTGGACTGCATTAGCCAGTAAAAACAAAACACTCCCCAAGGGCTCTATATGTGGCCCGCTTCTGTTTTCACTAGACACTAAAATGTCTCAAACAGATCTACAATCTCACAACGCACTGCTTTGCGACGCGTTGTAAGCTTGTTTTTGCCAAATGTTAGCCCCAGAATTGGTCACTTGGATAATTGTTTGGCCAGGGGAGATATTGCACTGAACAGCTTCAGGCAGTATTGCTTTGCATCCAGTAAGTGTCCTACTAGATACCAGGGTGTACTACTTTAGTTATCTTTTTTTATTATTACTATACTATATTTATTACATTAAAAGATGTTCTGAATTTCAGCTGTGGAATTGATGTCACATCCTGGGTTGTGCACTTATACTGTCAGAGTGCAAAGGACTATTAAGATACGATTCTAAATATAATAGTCACTCAGTTATAATGTCTGTGTTTTGCCAGAGGAAAACTGAGGTAAATCTTTGATTGGCTGGGCTCTAACAGTAGTCTGTGGTTGGTCTAAGGTTGATGAATTCATGTCTGTCATGCATGCTGTTAACATCAGTTCAGTTCTGTCAGACATTGGTCGTCTTCAGGTACTGCATGATAACCCCCTCACCCTGAGTCATGGTGGGTTTCATGGTTCACCCATGAGAACCCTAGTCTCCCATGGGTGTATTCTCAATCTCATATCATGTGTGCGATCATACACAGAATTGGCATAGCGCCGATCCCTATGCAACATGGTTTCTACTTTTGTATTCAAACTTGTTTCCCAGACAACTGTCTGGCTACTGTGAGACTATATGGCACCATGCGGATGGTGATTACTATCTTGGCATTCTTTTATTTTTTATTTATTTTTTTATTTTTATATATAGCCTATTTTACAGATACTGCCTGCTGCATGATCTTCTGTGCTTAGACGGACAGACAGACCTTTATTGATTCTGAGGAAATTCAGTTGTCATGGTCAAAATGATGATTTGTTGAGTATATTTAGCAAACAAATGTGGGAAGGCAAAGACACATCAATTCCTAAAACAGCAATTTCAAGCCAATTCTTTTAATACAATGTACAGCAGCTTGGTTACCGCTGTGGTAAAGTGCCTTCTCACCACCGCAGAGGTTGTGGGTTCGAATCCACCGCAGTGCATCCCTTTTTGTCAAAGGTCTACGAACACAATTGGTCCGCGTTGGGCGGGAGGGAAGCGGGCGGGAAGCCAGGCAGGTAGGGTGATAATTGTCACAATCACTAAACGTATTCCTATACAGGCTGGGGGGCGGCATCTGTCATCAGGGAGTGTTGGGCGGGAGTCTCGGTGGAGTAGGACAAAGATTATATGTCCTCACGGTGGGGGCTCCTCACTAGTAATAATATTGTTTGTGTAATAATATTGTGCAATGATGATGTCTGGGTAATGTTAATGTAAAGTCTCTTATCTTAAACATGTCATCACATCACAAAAGGTCAAGAATGACAAGCTGAGCAGTGAGCTCATTTGCAAGCTGAACGATCATGTCTCTTCTTTGATATTCTTAGAGACGTGCTGTGTAGACTACTGTGAGCCATGCTGTCTATTTGGAGACCATAATCTGTCATACTGTAGCTGTGGGAACCAACACATGGGCACCGGTCAACGAGGACGTCCCATACTAACATATGTGGATGTACTCAAGAAAGATGCAGGAGCGCAAAGCTGGCCGGATGTATGGAGAACCGGGATGACTGGAGGCGATGATGCAAGGCTCGTCTGAGGACGACCTATTCATTCACCCTTCTATAACAGTACATGAGCATTTTGCAACAGAAGGCTTATCAAATTGCAAATAGGTGAGTACAAATCAACAGAAGTACTTTCAAATTCTCCAGTAACAGTTACAGTATATAGTTAGTTACGTAAACATTCCTAGGCCTTTGATTAATTGGCTTGTTGATTTGAGTGTGTGTGTGTGTGTGTGTGTGTGTGTGTGTGTGTGTGTGTGTGTGTGTGTGTGTGTGTGTGTGTGTGTGTGTGTGTGTGTGTGTGTGTGTGTGTGTGTGTGTGTGTGTGTGTGTGTGTGTGTGTGCGTGTGTGTGTGTGTGTGTGTGCGTGTGCGCGTGCGCGTGCGCGCGATTAGTAATGATTGAATGTTCAGTTCAACCACTTTCTTAAAAAACAGCCTCATTCACACGTACCAAACACCAATCAAGCAATGTTTTTTTTTTTGGGCCACCACAATGCTTTTCCAATGGGAGTCACATGGTTTGATCAAACATTTGTGTTTGATTGCTGATTGCTGATTGCTCCCCCCTCATCAAACAAACATGTTTGGTCAAACCATGTGACTCCCATTGAAAATGAATTGGAGCAGCAATCAAACAGCAAATCAGACATCACACACGGACCGAACATTTGTTGTGTAGGTGTGTACGAAGCCTAAGCAGAAAGCCTAATAATCTTGCTGATTTCTTTCCCCAGTTGTCTACTTGTTTTACATGCAAAATTATGTTGTATTAATTTAGATTAGCTGCAGGAGACTTCTGTATAACATCTATTACTGTCCGGGTAAATGTGTTTGTGTACTTTTCTTGTAGATTTTCAGCTGCTGTGGTGACACAAGGCATAGAACAGCATGTTAACAAACTGTCACCCTACTGGGTGGTAGTTTATAATCGAAAAGAAAATAACACCATCTTGAGCCAAGCAGCTTATACAGTCTGGTTTTGGGGGCAGCTAGAATTTTGGCGGCAACGGCGCAGGTGAAAATCCATAGTCTGTATCGACTGATATGACTGATACTAATCTGAAGCAGTTATTTCCCCTCCACCGGGCTGTCAGATTTGGCCAGCTGAGTGAATATGAGCGGAGCTCCAACCTATTCTTTTACTGCCAGACGGGTGGGTGATTAGTGTTGCTGCAGTCTGTGGCCAGCAGCTCAGTGCTGCTTTCTGATAATGTGGTCTGCTATAGGATTATAAACGAGGATGAGTCAGTGTCTTCACACTAGCACTTGAAAATGGGTGCACTGGTACACAAGGAGTGAAAAGAACAGTTAATGAACATAACCAGTGATGGAAGAAGTGCTCACATTTTTCACTTAGTAAAAGTACCATTACCCATATATATTGTAGAAATAGTCTGGTTCGGTATTAAAACATAATGTGTGGAATGACTTCCTTTTGAGTGGCCATCTAGTGACCACCACATATCGTTTATTTATTTTTTTATTTTATTTAAGATAGGGTATTAAAGTTATATATATATATATATTGTTAAAATAAAGCTCTATATTCTGATAGTAATTATTGCTAGTGTTTGTTCAGTAACAGGGCTCTCATCTGTCCAGCTCTTTAATAAACAGAAAATGCATTTTCAGGTCAAGAGGATACTCATTTTATCCAAGAGAGAGAGAAGTCACAGGGTAAACAATTGAAATGGGATGGTACAAAGAATGAATATTCTTTCCTGATTGGACAAAATTGACAACCCACCTGAAAATGTATTTTCTCAGAGACGGGGAGACCCCTGCTATAAACAAACACTTTGTATCAACGTTTGCTATCAGAATTTAGAGCTTTAACCTTTTAACAAAACGTCAAAACCCCTTTCTTTTAACCAAATAATATCATTACCCTACCTTTAAATATTTCTTTATCCCGGGTATAGCTTTGCAGAGCACGAATGTGCTCTTTGAGCAACGGCGTGCTTCATACTCACACAGCCTACACATAGTGGGAGCTGCCCAGTGCAACCATACGCTCACACAAGCGATGCCATCAAGCCACTATCGTTGTCTAACACCTTGAATTCCCTGCTGCAGTTGTAACATCTGCTAAAGAACAAGGGTGACTTGTCTAGAAACAATCTACGGCATATTTCACCTATAAAAACAACAAAACATCGTAATAGTTTCTCATATCATTTTAGGCATGAAATAAGGCATGCAGTTGCTCAATATTTATTCATTTCACATTTACAACAGCTCGGGAGTCTGGTACTTTACTAGTATACTCACTGTCAAAGACGGTAGGATTATGTTGGCTCCTAGTATACATTCTGTTCTGTTGCAATTCACCTACAGTATGAATAAACAAAACAAACTTTTCATGCTGCCGAAACATTTTGTGGATTAAGTGACCTTTCCTGTCATAATTCCACCACTGTGTGCATTTGACATACTGTACTGTACCCTTTATATTATGGCCTATATTTATTTATATATTCTATTTTCATTGTCATATCTGTTGTGGAGTTCTATTTAATTACTTACCCCTATTAACTGGCCTATTAAAACACATTGAGTGCCGCCTGCTGGACGAAGGTGGTATGGCGCTTCAGTGCACTTCCGTTTTTGGCTTCCATCTTAGATGCTAAAGCATAGCAACGGTGCATAGCAACCGGAGCGGTTCAAGAAATTTAACACAGCGAGGCAATGTTCTAGCGATATCAAACGCCTTAAGACGAGCCTGCTCCTCATGCGTACCCAGCGCATGGTGCAAAATGAATTACTCAGGACGAGCATATCTGTCATACGGTTTCAAGTGTTAATACTGTATGGCCATCAGTTGCAGTGCCCAACAGGAGAGCTAAATCACAGGTGGGTAGGATAAGTGCTGAGTCGTTGGTGGTTCTAATAAGAGAGCACATTTGCACTCTGATTGACCAACACTTGACTCAGTGGCGGTTAGAGCGTTCCACGGACCCTGAGGCTTGTTCACCCCCCCCCCCCCGCTGAACGCCGAACAAGACTGTACTAAACCCCTCAACGTTGCTCAGTTGCAGCATACCTGAGGCAATGAATACACATAATGTAGCCTCACAGGTTGCATATCGAAAATCATGTTAAATGTCGAAATGTCCATAACCATTCATTCCTAACGGAGATGCTGGAGGGTGTAGGGCTGCTACTCACATATAGTTGTGCCTGCCGTCTGTACATGGCTGTGCAGACGGCATCCACTAAGTGCATATGGATGGAGCTGTTGTGTATTATTCCACCTTTACTCCATCTATCTTGCCCTCTTTTGAAAGTGCAGGGCTAACAACTGTATACAGACCAGAGCAAATCAGTCTGTACTCTAACGTGCAGCCAAGCAGCCCAGTTTAAACACTCTATTTCCTGCCTGCGCCGTGAAGGGCCCTTCACAGTTCACAATAAAACGTCTCCCTTTACCTCCCAATGAACTACATTTTACACTGCTTATTATTGACAGGAAATGTAGTCTTAGTCGCGGTCACTCTTAACAGCCTGTTTGTGGGAGAGAGAGCCAGGGAGAGAGGGAGAGTTTACTACCACGGCACGCATCGGAGCTCTACTGCCTCTAGACTGTATATCGCCGCGCCTGACTTGACTCTGTATGTCTCTGTTCAATTGCATAAACATTGAACTTTTCTCAATTATAATTTTTTGGGCTGCAATCTTGTTGCTCAGTTTAGCCAACCTGCCATTGGAAGTTTGTCTTTATTACAAACTGTAATGTGTATTTGATATACCGGTACATGTGTTTCATTGTATTGATATTTCAATATTTTTCCTACTATTATTTAAATGATATTACAATTCATGTGTAGCTTGCACTAAAGAATTCCACCCACTCTTTGCTTTGAGTTGAAGTTGAAATGAATGACTCTAGGCTGCTTTGTCGTTGCTGTTTGAGTGCAGGGTTACTGTATATTGATGGCCACTCAGCACTCCACTGGTACATGTCGTTGTGGCTAAGTGACTTGCGTGCTCAAGGGCACTTCAATGACAGGTATTTTGAGTATGGTAAGTGTCGTCCAAAGGACTGCCATGCTCAAGTCCAACCTTGGCACACTCGCACTCCACTCTGGTCAGGAGCTCCTGAGCTTGTTCCACGTGGTCATAGAGAGCAGGCTGATGTCGTCTGTGTAGTCCTGGTCTGTCATTGGGACGTCGTCTTGACCACCTTGGTGATATCGTGAGTCCAAGGTCATGCTCTCATCCACTGATGACTATGACAAAGATGAAGGGGGCTAGGGTGTCTCCTTGCAGTATCCCAGCCTAGATGTCAAACTCCTCACTTTGTTGACACTTGCCACCTGGGGGACTCACCACCTTGGCCCTTTGTCCCTGCATACATGGCCTACTCTCTATTGCCTCGAGTAAGTTGTGAGGGACACCGGCGTAGGCCTTAAGGATTTTCATCATCGTTCCTCTGTGGATCAAGTCAAATGCCTTTTTGAAGTCGATAAAGCATAGATAATGCTACAGATTCTGCAGGAAAAAAAATGTAGAATCCGCAATCATAAAATGCATTTTTAATCATTTTAATGCATGGCAGCAGTTAAATAAATTAGCAGATTTCTGTTACGATACAGTAAATGAAAAAACTGTCATCCAATGTCGTTGTTGCTCTTATTAACACAATATGACATCTCAGTAGTACATAATCATCATATTATAGCTAACATAACAAATAGATAACCACGTAGGTTAGAAAGTAAATTGTAAGGCTCAAACAACAGGAGCTGGCTGGGATCCATGGTGTTTTTACATTACAAAAAGCAATTCAACACCAATTCCTCATTTCATCCTTTAGGGAATTCAGTCTGCAGAGTGTGAATCCAATATGTCTGTCTCTGTAAGAGTAAACGTTCCCTGTCCCTTCCTCTTTTCAAGGGGATTCACCACCTCAATGTCTTGAAATCTCAGCCTACAGACGACCTCATTCCCTGTGGCATTGAAATGTCTGGCTACAGCCACATTTTCATCATGATTTCTAATGTTACTACTCTTTTGTTCGGAGACTCCAATCCTCTATACTCTCTTGGTTTTGCCAACGTAGCAGAATCCTCACGGCCATCTCAAAAGATAAACGTGTGTGTGTGTGTGTGTGTATACACTGTACCAAGTTAACTATCTCTCAAATTGATAGCACATTTATTAGAAAAAACAGTTGGAAAAAGCCTTCCCCACCAGACTATACAGTATGTAGTCACTAGACTCGAGTCTAGTGGGAACTTCTGGAAGAAGGGAAATTATATACTTATAATCAGTGTTTCTGCATTGGAAAAGATTTTTTTTTAAACTACTGAAAAAGTTGTCAAAATGTCCCATAGGCCTATAGGTTAGCATTTATATGCTATTTTCACTATAAATCAACTAATATTTAAAATCATTTTAAGAATAGTTTCATTGGGCCTGGGTTCAGAGGTCCAGGCACCCTGGCTGGTAGCCCAGTCTGGCAGTGTACCGCGAGCTCGACTCCCGATCCCGACGGCCTATACTGCGTGTCACCCCCCATCTCTCTCCCCATTTCCTGTCAGTCTACTATCTATCCCTCTATATAAAATAAAGACGAAAGCCACAAAAACAAACATTATTTAAAAAAAAAAGTTTAATTTTGATCCTTGACCCTCAAAACATACAGGTCTAAACACCTTATTTGTTCAGTAAATATTGGCTGATTCATAGTGAAAATATATGTTTTCATAATGACGGCAACGATTTACATATATAAATGGTACACTATACAACATTTTGATCACTGTGTAACATTGCTCATCATTTTATACACGTTTTTCAAATCTAGAAACACTGGTTATAATTACATTTCCGGGGTGGATGATATCCCTTATTCCCTTCCTTCCCACTCTACCAAAGGGTGACTTTGAGGTACGCTGACTGGTCCTATCCACCTCTTTGACTGTGGACATGCTATTGAAATGTTATTTCATCATAACCCCTTGACCTAAAATGGTCATATTGGTGATTGGTCCATTCAGACTACACATTGTCTTTAGTCTCAATAACTGACTACAGTATCCTTCATTTTAAGCTAGATGGATGAAAGCTGGAGTTGTGTCTTCCAGGATAATATAGTTTTATCCCATCCTTCTTTTATGGTCATAGAGCAGTGTCAGGCTCCACCTGTTGCCTGCCAGCACCACCTCTATTCATCCCCCTGCTTCATTCCTGCCTGCTTACCACCAGCAGCACCAGCCTGCCTCCATTCTTCTTCCACTGCCTGCTACTAAAACATTCTTCTTGCCCCGGCCTGCCGCTGGTCACAAACACATCTCTACATCAGTACAAGCAAATAATCTAATTCATCTTCTACTGCTAGCGATCCGACCAGCCAGAAAGGCAGCTAGGCAGAAGACAGTCCTTTTGTTCATTGTTTTTTATCATTTTGACCTGCTCAGACCATAACTTTCCTCAGAAGAATGTTATTTGTATCTTTATCAGGGCTATTTGAAGTCCCAGTGCTTGCTGCCATGGTACTTCCAGGAGCAATATTTCTGGAATTCCTGCAGTTCTAATGTATCATAGCCGTCAGGATGGATAAACCTACAGTGTCACCACATACAGTTACAGTATTAGTCATTACATGAACATAGCTTTATGTGCAGGCGTACCTGAAATCTCAAATCTTGAAAATAAGGCTACCATGCTATAATACAAGCGAGTGACATCCATGAGTTACTTCATTTTCAACTATATTTTAGTGTTTGCATAAATGCAGCTTCATAACTGTAGTAATGTAAATGTGGATGTAAATTTGTTGTAAAGATAGATGGCTAGATAGATAGATAGATACTTTATTAATCCCGAAAAGTGTTAAATGGAACAGCTCTATGGAAAATATACATGACAATGCTACTTAAACATATTTTTTAAATTCATGCTGCAGGTTAGGAATAACTGCTCATACTGATTGATTTCTGTTTGAGTGGATGCCAATTTTACAAATTACTTGCTTCACAATGTTAAATAGAAATTGTATGATACATTGTATGACTCAAGTGCCAGGCTGGCAGTCATAGAGTGCCGAAGTCCTGACATCACTCGCTTATCCCCTCGATTCCGCCGGCTCACGGAAGTAATTTCACTATGGAGAATAACGTGGGGTGATCTTAATATACTATAATAAACAAGCTGAATGCGATATCTCAGAAATGCCTGGAGGGAATTTCATTACATCCGGCACAATTGTCCTCTTGGACTCCAGGGATTTAGTGGTCAAAGGTCAAGGTCAAATGTCTACAGTAGATACGAGTCTGGAAAGACATGCGTGTAAACATGTCTGCTAGTGCCCCTGAGTTTGGAAGTGACACATGACAGCTTCACTTATTTTCTGGAGGAAATCTCGTGGAAACCTGTGGGCCCACAGACACAGCCAATACACACAATTTGAATAGTTTGGTTGACTTTTAGAAATCATTTATCTTCGCTAGGGAGAGATATTGCATTCAGGCCTGTCTGTGTTTGTCTGCAGCTACCAGAGATTTGCAATCTACTGAGGGCACCTTAGTTTTATGTTATTATCAGTGACGGCCTCATGCTTGATGTTTGATATTGCCATAATTTCATTCTCCTATCCATTCATTGACTTGTATTCATGAATTTCATGTACATCCAAATTGAACACGGTGGCCATGTTCAATCGCAGCAGAATGTCAGTTAAATATCAGAATAATTATGGATTATAAGTTATAACCAGGAAAGAACCAGGATATTCGGCTTTACAACCCAAATATATCTGCATTTAAGCATATCCGATTGAGGTGAAATTGTGTTTGGTAGAGCCTGAGCCAGAGCCTTCAGCACAGCCAAATCAGCCTTCGACAGAATGCCTAAGTTAGCCTAACTTCGTCAAGATTGTTCTACGGAAGATCTGCAGAACCTACAGAAATCGCAAGCAATTAAGGCTGAAAATATACAGTCCTTTACATTCCTGCCGCAGCCGGAGAGCTTGACGTCCTCGAGGCCCCTTTCTCCTATACTATACCTACTATGCTTTTTGAGGGGCCTCTATACAGGTTTAATGTTTGTCTTTAGTTCAATGTTTGTTTTGTAAACGCCATTGACAATGAAGGGAACATTTACGTCATAATGTGCCTCATTACGTCATATTGTCTCTTTATTGTTAAGGGCGTTTAATGTTTGTGTTGGCACCGTTTGTTTTACATCACGATTACATCACCTAATCAACATGAGTTAGACTTTCATATATTAGCGCCCCTCACTTCACACAGGTGTGATTTTTAAGTACAATCTGAAGATTGAACTGAAATAACCGAAAGACGTTAATTCTGCAGGTCTAGGCTTGGCTAAAAATAGTCATGGAACACATGGATGATAGCATGCATGCTCAAAGTAATGATAATTAATTGTCTTAATAAGGTTAAGACTTCACTCGCATCTCTACTGGTGTAGGTGGGATGTCTACTGGTGTAGGTGAAGTGGAGTGATTTTTTGTCTAAACAAAAGCCTAAAATAGCCCAATCATGGCTTGTGTAACAATTGATCTTCAACCTATAATAAAATACAAAGTTATATGAACTGAATGCTCCTGAACTTTCTTTCTGAATCCTGGTAATTAGCTAAATTAAGTAAGCAAGCTAGTGAGCATTTTTTTCTTGTCTGTCTGTCCATACATACGTATGTTTGTCCGTCTTTCCCATTCTCGTGAATGCGATATCTCAGGAATGCCTGGAGGGAATTTCATTACATCCGGCACAATTGTCCTCTTGGACTCCAGGGATTTAGTGGTCAAATATGTCTAGATACGAGTCTGGAAAAAAATGCATGTAAACTTCAACTGGTTGGTGGAGGCATACAACCACGATGCAGTATTTATAGTTTTTTCTGTTACTACAAACATTTAATTACACTCCCATAAACTATTACTGCAACCAGCATGGTCTTTGACACGAAAACTGAATTGTTTTGCTGACAAAGCCTGCACTATATAAATGCAAGAACATTTGCCAAGACCATTTAACTCAATGTGCGGACAGTTTTTTCTAGTCATAAGTTGCTGATTTTGTCCTGCACCTGTTCCCAATTTGGGCTGGATGTGCACACTATAATACCTCTTTTACTCATTTCTAAACTAGGATGTCCAAAACTTACCAAGGCACTGTAGCTGCTAGACTGACATGACCTTGTTTGAATGCATTATTCTGTAACATCCACAAATGATGCAATAACATGCCACAAATCAAAAGGGCCTTATACTACTGGCAAAGTTTCACCTAGGGAATAGAGAGAGACAAAAAGACAGACATTTATGAAATGAACAAGAAATCTCGTTTATGGACCTGAATGAAGTCCCTATGGATGAAGAGATGTAACACCTCAACAAAGGGATAATAATACAGCTCCCTTCATTACTTTCAGCATAATAACAGGCTTTTCTCTCCCCCTAAAAAGTTTACAATGGATTTGTTGGAAGTGGGGTGAATAATAATTGGATAAAAGCAGGCAAATTTCATTCTCCCAACGTATCAGTGTTCCATCCAGACGTGTGGAAACAAAAGCCTCACATCACAATATCTGAGGGATAAACCCACAATCAACATTCTTCCACAGGCAGAATCCCAAACGACCAATTGATAAACTATCACGTTTCTTTCTAGTTGTGATATTAGAACAAGTGCTGGCATCAAAATTATTGCTTTGCGCCTTAAGCCTGATTCATACTTGCATCACAGTACAACACGATCTGCTATTTCTGTGTGCTACAGAATGTCAGCCAATAAGACACTATTTCTCTTTCTGATGGAACAGTCTTTTGTGGGGTTTTTTTAAGTTTTTGAAAGTTCCGTTTTGCAAACATAGTGCGTATTGATCCCCTTAAAGGCAGATGGTAATGAGGCATTGAGTGCATTTCCTCATTACACTGGTGTGGTTCCTTGAATGTATAATGACTACAGGCTTGAAAGTGTATGCAATATTTGCTGGTATTAAGCGAAGATAACGTGAGTTTAATTATCGCAGAGCAAAAGATAAGTATCTCTATAAAGACATGGAGCAAAAGTGATTACATTGCTGTTCTTCCTATAGCAATCACATACTGAACAGCTCCCTCGGATAATGAATTAATGATTGAGATGAATGAAGATAGAGTGAGTCATGTATTCACATACTAATTGTGTAGGATATAATTTAAATAATAAAGAGAGCATATGTTCTTGAGTCATGTTCCAATTATTAAGGAGGAGCTTTAAACCTTTGATAGCAAGCCAAGAAAGGACAAGGTTTAGGCCTTTGATCCAATCCAATATTTACATGACTTACATGAATATTTTATCATAATAATTTAGTCCAAGTGATAAGGAGGCAGAAATGCAAGAAGGCTTTTTCGTATTTTCCATGGGTCATTGTCAAAGACGAAGACCACAAGGTTCAAATTCCCCACTGTATTAACGTGACTTTGAGATGAAACAGATACACACACACACACACACACACACACACACACACACACACACACACACACACACACTCATATGCACAACATATGCACACACGCACGCATGCATGCACTCTTCTTACTACTTTGTGGGGACGTCAAAAGCTATTTCTAATTATAAATGACATTTTATTTAATCTGCTGGCAGAGCTTTTTGCACTAGGGATCCTTCAAATGGACTGAAGTTGGTAAGGGAACAGAGAGTTCTTGTTCAAATAATGTATAAATATTCTTGTATGTGTGGTATTCTCAGTAGGATACCCTTACTAGATTAGTAAAAAGGTGCTGGCAGCATTAACATCTTAGTCATTGTGTGTGTGTGTGTGTGTGTGTGTGTGTGTGTGTGTGTGTGTGTGTGTGTGTGTGTGTGTGTGTGTGTGTGTGTGTGTGTGTGTGTGTGTGTGACGTGTGTGTGTGGCTGTTGGATGTTGAGAGTGAAGAAGAGGAAGAGGGGGGAAGAATGGTGATGGGCAGTGTGGGAGAGGTGGGAGGAGGAGGAGGAGGAGGGGAGCCTGTTGGGAACAAGGAAGAGGAGAGGTAGGGCAGGAATCCAGGCTTCGGCTCCTGTTCAGAGAAAATTTAAATGTGTGCACCAATGGTTAAATATTTTGACTGCTGTGGTGTGTGTCCAGTGTTGTCGGATTCTGTGTGAAACTGGTCGGGATCGACTGGTGGGATGTATGGGAAATGTGTTGAGATGTACTGATTCATGAGTGTGAGGTTGATTCATGAGTGTGAGTCCCCCAAGATGGCCACCGGCTTTCGGACCTCTATGTTCAAGTCCAGCACCTTTCTCTTTGGCCTGGCCTTGTGATATGTGGGTATACAGGGAAGTGCTGGGGATGGAGGGGGTGGTGACGTGTGTGGCTGTGAGGCGCCATGTGAGAGGCTGCGGGATCGGGTGGTTCTGAGAGGGTTCAGAGGGGCCTGTTTGGTCACGGTTGTTCCCGTATAGTGGCCTACTCATCATTACCCGGGATCCTGGTGTACCGCGATCCCGCGCTTCACACCGGCGCCTTCTGTGGGGGAAAGGGAAATGGAATTTATTTCATTGAGTGATGCTGGGGAGTGGTGGGTGTGGTGGGAAGGACTAGTGAGGTGGGTTGGAGTGGACTTGGGGCTGTGGACTCCTCACAGGTCGAGCACTCTCTGGGTTGGAAACGGGGGGAGGTTCCAGTGGTCGTGTGGGTGGTCTTGGGTGTCGACGAGGCAGAAGGAAGGGGATAGGGTGAGCTGCCCGCAACATCCACCTCCCGAACCCCGTTAGGGGGTCCGGGTGAAGAGGAGGCAGGCAGTGTTGAGTCCTCCGGGACAGGGGGGAGGGGGGTTGTGGGGGGCAACCGGGAGCTGGTTCTGAGGGGTTTTACTCTCTGTGGCTGGGAGGGCGCCAGAGCAAAGGCCTCTGGACGTCTCCCCAGGGACAGAGAGCATATGGTGGGGGGCACTAGGGATGACGGGTCGCTGGTCTGTGGGGGTCATGAGGAGGGGTGGAATGGCCGGTCGCCTTGTTATAGGGATGGTGAGAAGGGGTGGGATGGAAGGCGTTGGGAGTAAGGCTGGTGGGGAAGTGTTCCTGCCTAAAGGAGGGGGGAACACTTGGGCTGGGGTCCTAGGGTGTGGGAGCAGGCCAGGCCGAGCACTAGCAGAGCTACTGGGAGGTCTCGAGTGAGGTGGAGGGGGGGCGGTGTGTGTTGCTGAGTATGTGTTCGCTCGTGTATGTATGTTGTAACGGTTTGTATGTGTGAAATGTTGCTGTGTATTGAGTTGTGTCTGTGTATGTTGTATGTATGTATGTTGTATGTATACATATACATATACATATACATATACATATACATATACATATATATATACATATACATGTACTGTATATATGTATACATGCATACATTGCATACATTGCATACATACATGCAGAGATTAAACGTGTCACAGACCCCAGACCAAGCTGAGAGTGGAAGAAAAGCATATATGAGACATAGCATTCAGAGTTGATAGTGCCTAATTTCGTTGAAAGGTGGTGTCGTGCGCTGGTGACAACATGTTGCTGACACGTTGTGAGCTTGTAGTCTAGATTGCCTATTTTCAGCAGGTGTCAACATTGTACAACAAAGTATAAATTGGGGATAAGACTGGGAATCAGTGAGCTCAGTTCTGCAATGATGGCAATGGTTATCCATCCGCTACTCATCCAGACATTTAGTACCATCTCTCTCACCCAGACCGCCTCTAGGGTTGGACTTGAAGAGAACAGTTGCACAAGATAAAAGGCAGTGAGGCACTTTAACCATCCAAGATCAAAAGGTTTCAAAAAACATCTAATGTTGACATAATGGCAAGATGAAGAGTGCAACAATGCCCCAAGCCACTAGTAAATGGGATGTGAAAATGACTCACTACTAATCAAATAGAATGTGGTAATAAAATCAAGTTAATTCAGGAGCACATCTCCATGCTGGTACAGTAGGTGGTACAGTAGGTGTTGTGGATGGATGTTGCCTAATTTATACTCAGTAGTGTGATGGAGTGTGATGACCATAGGGATGGCATCATCATACATTTAAATGCATATATAAATGTGTATTTAAATGTGTACATAAAACAAATAATTAATAAATAGTCACATAAATACATTTAATTATTGATTTATATATTTCTTTGCATATTTATTTACTTATTTTTGCATTTATTTATTTATTATTTCATTTATTCAGTAATTCATTTATGTTTTAGATATGTCAGTTTTAGCCCTCCATAGTCAAGTGGCTTCTTTGTCTACCTATTTGCATCCCACATACTGTACTTGCGGGATGAGTGCATCAGCTAAATGCCTATTTTTGTATTTCATTTTTTAAAGGTCAAACTTCATCTATGGTGCTTCTCAGGAAGTGCCCCTGAGAAAATCAATTAAAGCACACTCTGACTGAATGTATACATGTGGATGTAGAAAGCCTCGTAATCTTCCACCAAGTGGTGTGGTAGGAAAAGAAAGCACACAAATAGCATAAATCACTTCTGATCCATTTTGTGCAGAGGAGAAGAATGGGAAAAGGAAATGAACACCTTGCCGCAACCCCAGCCTCAGTTATTACGGGAAATAAAAAAGAAGCATAGAAATAAGTCAGCAGTGAAGTCTTTAACAGGCCCCCATGCTGTGTCTGTGCTGTACAACTACCCATGCACCTCTGTGTACTGTAGATGTGTATCTGTGCATGCATGTGTCACTGCATGTGCTACTACTGTATACACAGGATGCTGCTGAATACATTATAATCTACTTCACATTCTAAGCACGGGTAGTAAATAAGTAGCTGAGGGGATGCTGGGAAGCACAGCGACTTGACGACTAATTACGTTTTATGTAAATACTAAATGCAAGAGAATGGGCGTTTCACAGAGCGCACTTTCTTTTCATCATTGGAGGACGTGTGCATGTGCACGCATGCACATGTGAATACACACACTCTCACCACACACCAGCAGTATATCACAAAAGAGAGTAATCAACAAGGACATGGGAGAAAGAATAGCCTATAACCATACGGCTTCCCGCCTCCACCTCATCCATCTTCTTCTCTGTCCTTCTCTCCATAGTAGTTTTCTATACGAGACTTTCTCAGGTAGACGACACAAAGTAACCCAGCAGAGCTCAGCTGGTTTCCAAGGTAACAGAGAATGGCCCCCCTCACCCCCACTCTTTAGATCCAATAGCTAATCACCCCTTTAGCAAGATCAGGCTCTCACTTTCTCATAGTCATCACTGTCACCTCTCTCAAATCTAAATGTTATGTAATCACACGGTGGTCTTGTTCTGTCACTTTCATAAATCTCTGTCTTTTTTTCTCTCTCGATCACTTTTTTCTCTTTCTACCCAGGGGTGTAGGAGTGAATTAGTCATTGGGGGACACATCTACTGCCTGGGCCCTGTCGCTGACCAGCGCCCGCCCACTCCCAAAATAATAGCAGAAAGGTTCTTTGCAGATCACCAAAGCCAGAGATGGTTATCATTAGACATGCTAGCGCCATTAAATGTGTGAATTAAATAATGAATACACCGCTTCCCTCTATGGGAAGATAGCAAAACAACACCACAATGATGCTTGTGTGCGACTGATGTCAAGTTCCTGAAGGTCAGTGAAGACCCTAAACCAGGGACGAATAGTTTTCATAATCCTCATGGGGGCCCGTGTCTGTGTTTTTGTGACCAACCTTGCTCCTGCATTAAGGCAACACATTAATAACAACGTCACATATTCAATAGCAATTCAATAGCAATAGCAATTTGTCATACATCTTATTTCCTGTGTGTGTGTGTGTGTGTGTGTGTGTGTGTGTGTGTGTGTGTGTGTGTGTGTGTGTGTGTGTGTGTGCAAACATTGTCCTAACACAAACATTGAATGTTGTGTATCACATGCAGGTTCTAAAGGGCCAAGGTTTGGCTTCAACATTGGACATTTATTTCCTTGTTAAATGTACAATCAATTTGCACTTGCATGAATGCATGCACCAAGACCCTTCACCTCTTTGTGTTCAAAGCAGAATAGAACACATCATTAGCCATTGTAAGATCTCACCTGAGACCCTCCTGTCTTCATTATGCAGCTGTCTTCCTGCTCCTAAAAATAATAATACTGTAAGTTGATGTATGATCGAGCTAACGGCCCTGAACATCAATATAGGCCATTTTAAAACTAAAACATACTCATTAATACTATATAAGTCCTCACGTCACGCAAGCCATTCTTATTCCCAGCTTGTCAAATAGGGCAGTTTGGTCAAGTGCCTCAGGTGTCAACTCAACAGCGCCCGGGCGCCTGGGGCACTTACTCCTGTTCGCATCTGCGCCTCGCGGGGCTCAAACCTGCTTCAGTCGGCATACCTGCCTTGTCTTAAAGTGATGCATTTGTTTCTAAAACCTTCTTTATTTAAATTAATTCAAACGTTAAAGTAAGGTTAAAAATAATTGATTATCTTTTAATACAACATTAGACACGATTCTGGGGTGCTGAGATGATTTATGAAATGACATATGACAGTCAAAGGTCGAAGTTCAATGTCACAGTCATTTTCGATCCAAAATGTTAACAAAACTGGCATATTTTGGCCTTGACTTTTATGTTGACCATGCCCTCAATAATACGTAGCAAATTAAATTACATTTTGTAGCAAATAAACAACAAATAAGCTCAATTAATACTTTTACCTTTTTTATTATCACAATAATCAAAAATATCAGTCTCATTTACTGCCAAATGTATTTTGCCATCTGTTCTCCCCTTGCCAAGGCCTTTTCAGTCAGGTCCTTATTTTAAGGTGAAAATTTGCCCAGGTCGTAATAACCAGAAGTTAAATGTTTCAAAAATGTTCAAAATCTTCCCTATGGAACCCCCCCCCCCCCCCTCAAGGACCCCACTTGAAACCACTGGTATGACACATAGGGGGGCATTTATTTTTATCTCACCGAGGCACTTGGCCAAGCTGCCGTTTTCTATGAGTTGCGAATTAGAGTGTGTTGCTCACACCACACCCTGCAGCTTTAACTCTGCTTTGCTGCTCACCTACTGTACATTCTCCAGATGAAATTAGTGGGGCGACTGAGGCCTAATGTTAGCCTAATCTGGTACACTTGAGATAGAGTTATAGGCCCATATAACTGTAAGAGAGCAAACCTTTGGTCTGGGTGAAGAAGTACCTGTAGAAGTCCATGTCTGTATAAACATTTTTTACCAACCCCTGAAAAACTGGTCGAAATTTGCTCTAGCCGGCATACTGGTGTGTTGCAGTGTACAGCCAGTGAACTTTCCACCCAAATGAAAATACACAAACTTTACAGATTAGGCTAATTTTGCAGTCAACACCGCCTGAACAGATTCACTTGAAACTGCAGTTGAGTATAGGCCTACCACATTTCTCACTGATTGGATTACTCCAAGACAACTGAAGAGTTTACTGGACTCAACTGGAGTCATCAAATCAAGTCAGAGTGAGTCAACCTATTATTCTAATGTGTGTGTGTGTGTGTGTGTGTGTGTGTGTGTGTGTGTGTGTGTGTGTGTGAGATGGAGTCAAATAGTCAAACGTTTTAATGGTTTTCACCTCACAAAGTCTGTTTTCTCAAATTACACTACATTTTAGCTAGTTTAAACAGACGTCATAAAATTACCTCCTTGATCCACCGACCACCTTGACATTTTTTGTTTTGGTTTCCATTTTAAACATTTGAGGGAAACATTATTTATAATTGCCTAATCATTTTAAGTGCAACAAGGCTAATGAGGCTAGTGATTCTTTGCATTCTTGAATTTCAAGATTGGTTTTATTCACCATTTTATTCACGGTTTTGTCGTTTCTTTTTAAAGGCAACAGGCATAATGGCATCTCAGGTTTCTAATTTGTGTGCATCCTAATGAATATGTGGCCATGTGCTGTTTGCAGAGGTTCCCGGCAAGCCAACTGAAGGTCACCATAGCACCACAGCAGAAGGCAAATTCAATTACCATGATGATAGTTGAACACACACACACACACACACACACACACACACACACACACACACACACACACACACACACACAGGATTTCAACTGGACAGTGCTTCGGTTGGTGTAGTTTGAGAAGCAACATTCTCTTTAGCACACTATGTTACAGTAAATGTAGCCTTAAATGCATGCATTCGAAATGCATTCTCACAGACCTTCATAGTTGCATTCCACTGCCTTAACCATGTGCAGAATATTTTTGTGCTCATCTTGTTGATTTACTATGCATGAAAAGCTTTCATCACCGAGAATGATTGAGTGTCAGTCAAGCAGTGTAAAAGGCACCTGAGTTCAGATAAATCACTCTGTGCCTGTCAATGCAACATGAGCATTTAACTACAGATGAAAATAAAACGCTGTGAACATTGTCTCCAGAGAAACTCCACTCTAGATTTCACATATATTTCTAATTTCTAGAAATGTTCTTAGCTGCTTATGTTATGATTATTATCATGGACTTTTTATCTGCACAGTAATGTTGAAATAGCCTACTTTGGTCGAACAAGCTTTGCCAACTTGTAACACTGTTAAAAACATTATTATTCGGTTGCATCAAAAATGTTCAGCAAACTGTACGTGGCGTGCCTGACATTTGGAGGCTTGCATTGCTATTGTAGTCTTCATGAATCAGCTCTCGCTCTCACTGTGCCACAGATTATTTCAAAGCACATTGCAGCATTTTAAAAAGTGCCAACTTCTGACAACAGCCAAGCACTCAAATCTTGACCAGGGCGACCTTTCTCAAAATAGTTTGCGTTTAATGTGCCTTCTCCAATAACCTGCAGTATGTATGTCAGGCAGAATCTGCTTTTACATCAAAATGCAGAGCTGTCAGAAATGATGTAAATTACTATAGTCTGGTTAACCACAGTAAATAGTGTAGTCTCCTTAAAGGGGTGTACTGAATTTGTTAATCAGAAAGGGCTGTACCAGGTGCATTTAGCCTACTAATGCAGAGGATGGTAATTGGTAAGGTCTGGGAGAGCAATATGGTATGTTGCTGCTGTGGTGAGGAGCCTGCTAAATAAGGTTTGTGTTGTCCATAGAGAATGCCTTAATGGCAGGAGGCATGAGAGCATGGTGACGAGAAAGAGAGGGAGAGAGGTATCGAGAACTAAACTTAGGCTACAGTACTGACAAGAGAGAAAGAACAAAAACAACAGAGAGGTAGAGATAAAGGGAGAGAAAGACAGAGGCGAGGACAGTCACGTAGCAAGGAGTGAGGACAATGGTAAATGTGAGTATGTGTGTAAGTGCATGAGATGAGAGCCTTTATAAAATCAAGCAGCCATTCCTCAGGGAGGCGTGGGGCCGGCTGTGGCCGGCTGATCCAGCGCCGTGCTGCACTGGGTGAAAGGGGCCAATAACAGTCTGAGTAATGGGATCGTGCCACTGCAGATTGTGTGTGAGCGGGTTGGGTCCTTGGGTGTTCCTGGCTGCACAGGTAAAGGAGGTAAGCCCTGGCCTGAATACAACCAGACTGCACAAGAGCCACAACTTGTGCTCAAAATCTATAAGCATACAATTACCATTTGGGATTTAAGGAGATGGGGGTTACAAAGTGCCATGTATATGGCAGTATGTGAGTGCTCATACATTAATATGAAGATATAATTATATATTTAAAAAAAAACCTAAACTCTAATATTTGGGCCATATATTTGCTCCAAATAGGATCAGTGAATCTTTGAGGTCCATACTGATGTGTTGTTTAGTTAGTTCACACAATGTCAGTCTATATTAGGCTAAAGCCTCCGTGTTCTGTGGCCTGCCAGCGCTTTAGCTCACATTTAGCATGTCCTATTGCATTAGTCTCACTCTGTCCCTCACCTTCTGGCTCACCTCCAGCCACCATAGCCAAACCACAGAACGAGTTTCCATTTCCTTTCCACTTTGATATTTCTTACACCGCAGTGTGTGTGTGTGTGTGTGTGTGTGTGTGTGTGTGTGTGTGTGTGTGTGTGTGTTCGGTGTGTGTGTGTGTGTGTGTGTGTGTGTGTGTGTGTGTGTGTGTGTGTGTGTGTGTGTGTGTGTGTGTGTGTGTGTGTGTGTGTGTGTGTGTGTGTGCGTGCGTGCGTGCGCGCGTGCGTGTGCAACAACAGGTGTACTGTAGTATCTGTGTATATTGACTCGTGCCAAAGGTGTTTACTCTTGGCTCAAAATAAGAATTAAGACCGCAATCAAACACAATTGTAAATTATCAGTTTATAATGTAGTGTCATAACATTTCCACGTAAAACAGATTCAAGTGGTCTAATGTTGTGTCAGAGGCTCTACAAAGTAAATATGTATAGTGATCTAAAGCTATAATTTGCAATAAGATTAGGGGGCGTGGCTTTGTAATTCCAAAAGGACTTCAAACTGAGTCCAATAAGTGGCTATAACAAACTGTTAAAGTTATGGCAAATTATAGAAACTATGACATATCGACCAATAAGAAGAGTGGGGCGGGGCTAAGTGACTCGACTCACGAATCTGTACGGCAAACCGTACAGATATAACAAAAATAGGAACTATAAAATAATCAGAAGAGGGGGCGGGGACTTCAATCAATTCAATCCAAGGGAGCTTTATTGGCAGTCAGCAGATTGCGGTGGTGACCATTCTTTAACAATTAACATACACTATTCTAAATTAAACACAGACTCATCCAAGCTGTTTACTCGTTGTATTGATTAGATTTGGCATTTCAATCATGTACTGTTAATGACGTTAACATGGATCATTCAATATGCGAGAACAGACTTGATTTTAGAGTGTACAGATTCAATAAAAGCTGTAGTCACTAGTCAGCCTATGCTAGATATAACGCTACATAATGAACCACAGTAGTTTGATTGAGCCAACCTACAGAATTAACACATTATACACAGACAGACAGTTAGACTTAATTTTAAGAAAACACACAAATTTGCAAGAAAGTCCAGGTTCATTAGCCAAAACAAGACTCTCGTACTGTAGATGTATTTCACCCATTCTTGAGATAAGGGACAAAACCTTTTTCAAACTGGATTTTTTTTTTTTTAAGATACATTCAAATCAAATAGATGTATTTGTAGACACAGGTCTCAACTACCAATCTTGAGAAGGAACAGGTTTTTCGCATAACATTTCTTTCTAAAATGGGACATTTATGCACTTAATACCTGATTCATGTCAACTCCGTCAGACACACTAAAATCCCTTTTAATTGAATTTTATCATTTCAACAATAATATAAAGTCCTCAGTTATCTTATAATGGCTTTCAGTAATCAAGTTAAGTAATACAAATCTTTTAATATTATTTTGTTCCAATATCACACTATTATGAAATATCCAATTTCTCAAAACCGTCATTTCAACCTTTATTTTCAATATTATAACATGAAAACCATGTAAAAAAAAAAAAAAATCATCATTACGTATCATTTCAGTTGGTGTTTCAATACATAAGCACAAAAGATTTGACAGCAAATTTTCTATTTCTTTGGAAATTAACAAAAACATCACGGGACGAACGTCTGACGGAGTTGACGAACATCTGACGGAGTTGACAAGTTTAACTGATTTAGGTTCTAGACCACCTAGGATCTTGATTCTGGTGACTAATCCCACATTTTCAAGGATGAGGAATACAGTGGTACTATTTAGATTTGCCCTGTGAACATGGATGGTAGACATTTTCAAAAATGGTGGACCTGCTATTATTTTACCAATTTACTCAGGGAATATTATCAGAATAATATAAAATCTGTGAATACATTTCTTACCAAGAATTTTCTTCACCAATGTTTGTAAAGGTGTCTACTAACATATCCCACATTGGTTTCTATTTGACCACCCTAGGGGCATGTTTGACAGCTGCTGAAAGTTGGGTACCATCAACAACCAATATATGGCTAAATGTTCTAAATTTCATTATGCTTTAAGTAGCATGTGGCATGTCAAACTAGGGGCTTTTCATGATTCTGGATCCATTCCAAGCATTAGTTTTGCGCTAAAAACGGCCATAGCCATCATCACAGATGTGATGAGGTCAGCACATGTCGGCACATTTGGGCAAGTGGCTATGGCCAAACTAGGGGGTCTATGGCCAAACTAGGGGTCAAACTCCTTGGGCTAAATTCGGTGAGGTGAACAGTGAGCAGTGAACAGTGAGGGAAAGACTGAAGACAGAAGATTTGGCTTCAGGACCATCAGGCAGGATGTGCAGACACTGAAGGCATCAGTGTCTTTCTCTGTGTCCCCAGCATGTCAACCAAAGCAATGTTACCAAATCAAAGGAGCCTTCACCTCATGTCACCTGGGGCTGGGTGAGCAATCGTATCCTGTATCTAAACTCACAACTAAATACAGACACTTGGCCAGACTGCCGTTTGAAAGGGTCAAACCCCTCATCCTGATTGGGGAAGACCACCCCACCTAATCACACCAACCGAAGAAGTGAGGTTGGGGCCTCCAGGTGGGCCAGCAGCCATCTGCACAAAGACTGGGCTGGACCCTGCAGGAAAGCAATCTCCAGCCAAGACAATGTAAGTTGACTATAACAGAGCCCCAGAACACAGAGCTCAGGAGAAGGATGGAGAAACACTGGCAGGAGGCCACCAAGATACAATGCCCCAGAGACCCAGAGTGTGCCACCACTGGCAGTAAGGAGATCAACTGCTGCAGCAAAGATGTCATGAAAGGCAAGTCTCCACCAAAAAAAACCCTGAACCTAATCGGGGTGTCAAGAGACCAAAGTTTCTCCCCCACAGTTCCCTGCAGTGGCCAGTGAAGTCAAACTGTGCATCTGTACCTGAAAGGGGCAAGTCAAAGGCCAGAAAGCCCACCTCCTTTTAATGTCCTGTCAGTAGAAACTCAACCTGCACCTGAAATAAGCCCTTACCTCTCCCAGAGAAAGTTCATCCTTGAAAATGTAATGATTAGTCGCCAGAATAAAGATCCTTGGTGGTCTAAAACTTGAGTTATTGGTAAAATAACAGCAGGTTGGTGGTCATTTTGAAAAACAATGGCTGCCATGGTCACAGGACAAATCTAAATAGTACCACTGTATTTCTCATCTTTTAAAATGTATGATTAGTCGCCAAAATCAAGATCCTAGGTGGTCTAAAACTTGAGTTATTGTAAAATAACAGCAGGTGGCGGCCATTTTGAAAAAAAAATGGCTGCTATGGTCACAGGACAAATCTAAATATTACCAATGTACCCCACATCCTTGAAAATGTATGATTAGTCACCAGAATCAAGATCCTAGGTGGTGTAGAACTTGAGTTATTGTAAAATAACAGCAGGTGGCGGCCATTTTGAAAAATGGCTGCCATGGTCACAGGGAAAGTCTAAATTGTACCACTGTATCCCTCATCCTTGAAAATGAGGTCTTAGTCACCAGAATCAAGATCCTAGGTGGTGTAGAACTTGAGTTATTGTAAAATAACATCAGGTGGCGGCTCTTTTGTAATATGGCTGCCATGGTCACCACGAGACAAATCTGTGATGGCCCCATAGCCAAAAATGTTCCTTAAGGCATGCTCTAACTGTGTGCCAAATTAGAATACTGCCCATTATTCAAAAACAATAATTTTATTGTTTTAGGAACACTTTTGTCAACTCCGTCAGATACACGTCAACTCCGTCAGACACAAAATCTGACGGAGTTGACGTCTGACGGAGTTGACAAAATGGCATTTGTTTTCATCTTAACCCTCTTTAGTACAATGTAGCCATTTTGTTTTTGCTTAATTTTGTTAGCTAAACCTAACCCCTAAACTAAAATAATAAACATTATTTTGGAATTCTTAACAAAGATCATAATAATGTCCTGACGGAGTTGACATGTAAAAGCTGTGACGACATTGTTATCAACATTGTTTGTTTAAAATATCAAACAATTGAATGCTTGTCAGACCAGGTACTCCACTGTTGCAACAAATATAAATGGGACTTGGAAAAGGAGTCTTCAGGCTAAATCTGTCGACAATATTTTCTGATTAATTTAAGACTTTTAAAAAAACCTGACGGAGTTGACGGAGACGTGGGACGAACATTTGATATGAGATATTTAATAGAAAATATAAATTAAAATTAACTGTGTATATTATTTGCTATGTTGTTGACAATCTACTTTAATTTAGTATGTATATTTATGTGATTGTGACAGTATTAGACACTTTTTTGGCAGTTTGAAATTGTGGCCACTTGCTGGGGACAGGCTAAATACAGGCCTTTTTGGGTACAGGGCCTGCTTTTAACTAATTCAGATGGAATATGAAAACAATTATAATGAAATTAAGGGCATAATAATACACAACTGTATTACACTTAACTTTGCAAGTGCTTTTATTTTTATGAATTAATTTATTTTTTACATAAAATAAGGCTCTTATGTGTGGGACATGTTTTTTCCACTTTTGTCCCTCATCTCAAGAATGAGTGATTTATCGATTCTGACATTTTCAATCTACGAGAGCCCAAAGACTAATTTCCTTTGGTCAGGAGAGCGAAACCCCCTGCCTCAAAGTAACTCTGAACATGTACATATGCTAAATCTAAGGTGCTCGTCTCCTCGTCTCCTCAGATGAGTGCAACTGGCTGCGCAACCCTGACCGCCAGGGGCGCTGTTGCAATGGAGGACAGATCCAAGATGGATGACAGATTCCAAGACAGAGTGGATTAAAACACTTTTTTATTGAAAACTACGGACCTCCGGGTTTCCGAACCTTCCCGGAGAATAATCAGATAGGTGGGGCAACCGGGTATATAAGCACCTTAGATTTTGCATTTGTACATGAACATGAAGGAGGACATTTATGTACATGTACATGAAGGAGGCGTATACCTTTTTATGTCTATGGGTGAAACCGTATTGTGGGGCTTCAAGCACTAGAAATATTTGTAGGGGGCGCTATGGAGCCATTAGGGCACGGCCCTTTTTGATACGATTAAACTACGTAATTTCTCGCCACTTGTGATGTGCGTGCAATGTTGCGCAATTTTCGATTATGTTTAGCACCTCAAAACACGATTCATTGTGGATAAAATAATAATCATTGCGATTTCAATAGCGCTTTGCACTACTGCAGTGCTCGTGCCCTAAAAGTGTATTGCCCACTTTATCGGTAGAAGTAAAAGCCTACCTGCACTTTTCTTGTTGGAACTCTAATGTGGAAGGAAAATGTGTACAGTGACTTCTTCAACACCCCTCCTCTTCTTAACCAAATTTTAGATGCCTTAAGTGTCATTACTTTGCATTAAACAGTCATAAACGCCACCTTTGGCAGCACTGAGGAGACAACAGATAATGGCCTTAAAGGGTTTATCACCCTGTGGCATGCAGCAGCGGCTATCTTACCCTGCCAAGTGCCAAGATATTACGTGCTAAAGAAGTGACTGAACAGGCAAGCTGGCTTAAACAAGATCTAACATGATCTCCTGCTGGGGGGAGGGGGGGGGGGGGTCAGCTGAGGTCTGCTTGATTGCGGCAAGACCAGAGAAAGACACAGTAAGTAGTATTAGTAGGTTAAAACTGAATCACAATATAAACAAAAAGATAACCTTCATACCACAGATTCGATAGTCTGTGTTAATACGTTCTTAACAATTTAGCTGCCTTTGAAGGAGTCAATTAATTAATATGCATGAAAATCCAGGAGGTGTTTGAATACAAATTACTAGGGCCAAGATTGTGCTGCAATATTGCAATTCATAATTTTCAGTTATTATAAACGAACTTCACCTTGCAAATATTCAGAATCCAACTGGAACAAGAAAGGTGTATGTATTACAGGAACAATGTATATTTCTGGGTCACTTGTTGAGAAATGATCAGTGGTGTAATGGGATGGGAGTGACATATGGAGGTGGATATACTGTACTACTGTGACCTCCCATTAATTGTGGGTATTTGGGATAATAAATGGATACATGCTATTGTGCTCATGCAGAGAAAGACAGTAGCTACATGCTCAGCATTCCTGCCATCATTTGCACTACTGCCTAATACAGACCCATCATAAATCAGCCACTATTCAGTGATATTCACTATACTGAAACTGAAACCTGTCAGTTTAATCTATTCAGACTGCCCTAAAACAGCCTGGTGCCTGAGGCTTACTAACGCAAGCCCCGTCTCCTCTGACTGATGTCATCTCGGCACAGAGCTGAAGTTTCCCCCGTTCAGGTTGAATAGGACTTGCGGGAGCACCGTTTAGTTCTTCTTGTTTAAAGATAAGATAAGGCTAACGACTATAATGCCTCCTCAGGGAAATAGCTGCTCAGGATAGGATGGGCGAGATGATCCACTGTTCTGTTCTCTATCAGTGCAGTTATATTGGACATGTGGTAGATGTCAGAGCAGAGGCTTACGGCTAGGCAGAAATCAAAACACTGATATGCTTTGATATGCTTGCTGCCTTGTGCATTAGAATTCTGCCTGATCATTAGGCCTGTGCCTCATACTGTAGCTTACTTTGGTATGTGCAACAAATACACTAACCTGCTCGTCTTAATGTTTCCTACACATTTGCACATACTGAAGGCTTTTTCATTTAGTGTGAAATGTGCACTGACTTGTAAAATCCATGAAGAAACTTGTGTGTTGTGTGATGTTTTTTGTCACATGACATTTTGTGTCATTCTTTCACCTCATGAATTTAGCAGAGAGCATGATTCATTTAGCAAATTAAAATGCAAGCACTTCAGTGGCACGCAGACATTCTCTCTATGCCAGAGGTAAAAGCAAAGGGAATTCGTCCCAAGCACATTTAAAAACAAATTAACTTCTTGTGCCAGGTGCGTTTAACAAAGCGGGCACTGATTACAGCTAAGCTCTACAGTAGGTGTTCTCGAATGAAATGCTTGTGACCAGGATTTTGAGTGATTGATACATTTCTATTCTAAAGATCACCCGTGCACTGTCATAGTAAGATCCATTATATTCATTTCAATATGATGCATGAGTATTCGAAGACAATTTAAAATGGTTATCCTGACCTGAAGTGAGTGGCAGAAGTGACTATAAGAAAACGTTCATGCCAACACCTGTACATGCCATTTCCTGCATACTGCCTTCAGTCTAACGGTTAGATGTAAAGTGGTAAAACAAAGCATATAGTTGCTTCTTTTGGTCTTGTTTTCATAGACCTGGCCGCTCAATTGTTTCGCTTGCAAAATCTGGGCCAGTTTAACCAATTCAATCTGATATACTGTATAGGCCATTTTTGCAGAATGTTCATTATGGCATGATGCTCAAAATAGGGACAATGGGGTTCATGTATTGTATGACAAATATAAATCTGGTTACTATTGATCAGTCGGTTGATTAATCGACATGATGTTCAATTAGGGAGAGCATTTTCAACTATGGATTTTGCAGTGCCTGAAAAGCCTCTTAGCAGAAGTTTAAAAAGTGCAGAAGTGTCAGTCTGTCCTGTTGGATAAGCAGTCCTGGTAGAGCACATATAAACTTGCTTGTGTCCTTTAAAAAATTGATTTCACATTTGCATAACAGGTAAGTAGCTACTAGCTAGGTCTTTAATTGGTAATTACCATTACATAAGCGTGGAAGATCTGTGTGTGTGTGTGTGTGTGTGTGTGTGTGTGTGAAATGCATATGCATGTGTGTTTGCTCCAAACAGCAGGATATCTGGGTTGTTACATACTTCCATTTCAGATCACCCCTGTGAATTGAGCATTCGTAGCCTTGTGTCACAAATATCAGGCATTCTATTCTATACAGCACATAACAATGTCTGAAAACTATTTGATGTCAAAAGCACAATATAAATGATGATGAAAAAGGAGGAGAATGAGGAAGGGAGAATTAAGTTAGACATAGTTAAGGCCTATTCATAGTCTGGATTTTCGGTGGTAAGGTGACCACCGCTCCGGTGGTGAGCTGACCACCGGAACTGAAATAACGTTGAGCGGTGGTGAGTAAAAACAGAGAGAAGGGCTGGAGCGGTGGCGGTGGTTTGCTCTTCCCGCGGCTCGTGACGTCATGTTGTAGTTCGGTGGTCACCCCACCGCCGTAAATCCAGACTATGTATGAGCCTTTAGATTTCTATTGAGTTGAATTGGTTGATCAAATTTCTCATCTAAAACAAACACATTTCCAGCCAGCCAGGGTTATTGCATGTGCAAGGAATCAATATAATATATACTATGCATTTAAAGTATGAGGTATAAAGTACAGAAGCCTTGTGCTCATAAAACAGAAAGATTGGGTATTGTGTAAGACTGACGTTATGTATCTTTCAGTACCTTTCACTGCTTCGTCTCAACCATTACTCTATGGCTCTGGTCTCAGCCACCGCGGTAGATATTTTGACATTAGCCATAAACTACACAGGTTCATCCCGATGTTCTGGGCATCTTTGTAATGTTAGTATTAGTAAAAAGCAGGTAAAAGAGTAACATTTGAGGCAGACAAACATCAGTCACTTTTCCGGGTTTAAACTGCCGATATGTCGTCTCCGCCTACAGGAAATACGTTGCCTGCGACCATGAGACCCGCTTCTGAATCGGTCTATGTTATAATCTGATCGCCCATGGCTGTGTACTTGTACGTGAGTACACAGTGTACTTGATATGTATTGTGTACTGACTGAACTGTAGCATACTTTTAGTTAGGCTACGAGAGACATCTCAGACAGCAAGGTCAGCTTATGCTGCAGTTAGCGGTTATTATGTCTCAAATGTTGTTGTCACGTCATTGGGATCCAGCTCTATATATATATGTTCCTGTATGTACAGTAGGTGTAATAAACTTTGTGAACCTTTAGCGTAATACTACGGATTGTCACACACCACCCAGCCGGCACACACTACCTGTCTGTCAAACCAGACGCGGGTCCAGTACTTACAGTTTACAGAGTCCCAGTACATTCCCGCCGAAACACGTGAATAGAGGTCAAGGTTACAAGGTATATATATTCGGCTTGTCATTATGTGAAGCATTCACTCCATGTTTATATAGAATATTATTTGCTTTTGCCACTGTTTTATAATACAATTTTGCAAATATCCAAATAGGTTTCAGTTACATTCTGTTATTGCAACTATAGGTGAGTGCAAGCCTTTAAACTTTATCGAAACAATTAACGTAGGATACCACATTTACTCTCCCATTGTATGTATAACTTCGGGAAAAGGATGATAGGAGTGCAAATGAAAAAAGATGAAATAAATAATAATTTAAACTCCCTAGAAGCACCGTCAAGGTCATACAGTACCACAAGCAAAATGAAACATACTTTGTTGATTTCTTCACTTTTCCCAGGTCTCTTAGGGTCTGCCTGCTGACAAATACAAAGGATTAATTTATAATTCAAGGGGTTCTTTTGCTGCAGGCGTTTCTTTATTTTTCTCCTATTCAACCAGCCTTGGACCTCTATATCTCCACTTCATTGTTTATCTCCCTCTGTCGCATGCTGTATAATCAGTGCCGGATTTATAGGAGTTGAGGCCCTTGGCTAAAATAATTTTAAGCTCCCTCTGGCCCTTACGACCATTCATAATGGTGTGTAAAACAGAAAATCTACAATTTGCCACAGACAAGACCAAGTCTTTGCCACGGACACATTTGTCTGTGTACGGACATGTTGGTGACCCCTGCACATGACGCAAAGATAATGTGTACCAATTTGTGTGAGTTTTGGATTAAATCTGTATACAGTACTAAAAGTAGTAGGAAAATGTGTGTTTTGAAGAAAATGCTAAATGGATTCGAATGTCAGGATTAGAGTTAAAGCATGGGCAGTGGGTCCGGGGAATTAATTGATTGTACGACTTATGGTTCAAGAGTTATAGGCCAAAATGTGAAGTCGCATTTTGACTCTATAAGTAAACTTTAACTTTACTTAAAAATAAAAAGATACAGTACCTTAAGTTGTATACATAATAAGTGTTTCAATTTAATCTAAGACATCACCAGGCTGCTTTTTTATTTTATGTGTGCTGCGTGCTAAACATTACAGCAGTCAAGTAAAAGTGTAAAACCAAAATGTAAGTACCAATTTAATGCTGATGCCATAATGCTGCCCTGCAGTCTCCTGCAGATTTCAGATTCATTCAGAGTAATTGTCTTAATTTAATTTATATTTAATTAAATATAATGTTAGCAGTAGTCATGCAATGAAATAAAATAAAATGTATGCAGGGGACATTCAAAAATATTTTGTGTCCACTGAGCACAATTGAACACAACCCCAGATGTCTGGGCTAAGCCCCAGCCCTTAACTCATAGAATACCCCTGGTAGTAAACAACACAATCTTTGACTATAGAAATACGGTAAGCACAGACATTTTTGGCCCGGACAAATTTCATGAATGTGCCTTTTTACTGGATGGCTGACACATGAAACATGTTGAAACATTTACTTTACAAATAGTAGCACAAGATGTGAATTCTTGGGAAGCACCTAGCACCCTATGATCCGACGGACCATTGCTCCGAAGGAGCATTGGTCCGAGGTGCACTGGGGGTCGGGAGAGGGTGGGTGGTTAGGTTTAGGTGTCTGCCCCGGGGGAGGTTAGGGTTAGGGTGAGGGTTTGAGGTAGGTTGTCGATCGGACCAATAGACCGTCGGCATATTGACGCGGACCCTGAGACCCTGAATTCTTCCAGTAGACTAACGAGTACAGACACTATAGCAATCAGCCCATAGAGAAGCAGCTCTCAATGAACATATAGTCACGTTTTTTGGTTTGCATTTTTCAGTTGTAAAAAGAAAATCACTTGCTAGAAGAACCAGTGTCTGGCATGAAAATGGATCAGATGCAACACACGACTATACAAACATTACTCAAAACTGCCTTTTAAAAATACAATATTTTTGAAAGAGCTGTGAGTGTGAACAGTTGTTCTATTGTAATTGGCTAAGTTGGCTATGATTTGTTACACTTTGTACACATCTACAGTATCTATAAATCTCTGTGTGTGTGTGTGTGTGTGTGTGTGTGTGTGTGTGTGTGTGTGTGTGTGTGTGTGTGTGTGTGTGCGCGTGTACGGATGTAATGCACGTAACTCGAGAACCGTTTGACCCACCGACTTCAAATTCGACACACGTGTTCCACACCCCCACAGGGAGTGCAGTACCCAGTATCGAGTCGGTCCGACCCACGCTTCTCCAGAACCACCACAAAAGGCTCTGCCAGTGGGCCTAATGAGGCCAACTCCTTTCACCTGGGCCAGTCTCTGCCAGTGGGCCTAATGAGGCCAACTCCTTTCACCTGTGCAATTTCCAGCCTCTGCCTCAGCCAATTGAGGCTCAACCAATCAGGCTCTGCCAGTGGGCCCAATTGATTGCCAAGTACACTTTTCAGTTTGTAGTCTTCAGACACATGGGCACACAGGCACATACACAGATCTCCATGTGGGACACCGCCTGACAGTTAAAACGGGTGCTATGGCAATGTATATCATTAGGTTCCCAAGTGGCATCGTTCCCAAGTAGGCCGGTGGCCGACTGCGACGGGTACGTACAGGTCTAGTCTACTATATAATGCGCCACGTCTCTGTGTGCGTACGTGTGTGCGTGCGTACATGTGTGTACGGTTGTAATGCATGTAACTCGAGAACCGTTTGACCCACGGACTTCACATTCGACACACGCGTTCCACACCCCCACAGGGAGTGCAGTAGAATGGCTAGAAAGTTGTTCAACCAATCAGATTGCTTCCTCAATACGACCTGTTGTATAATTGGCCCTACTGTTGCCACCCAGCCAAAAAGTATGTATGTGTTTGACCTAGTCTGTTTCCTGGATGCACAGAGGGACATAAAATGTTTGCTAAGAGGTTTTTAGTGGGGCTTTGAAGGACTGATTCGATATGCGGGACCAGTGCCAGTGAATTGCCTGGGTCCACAGGGGAGTGACAGACCCTCCCCGTGTAGAGCTTTGATCACTACCAGACACCAGCAGCATCAGGCCTGATTTGCTCACTCAGCCACAGCAACTCATTAGCATATTTTTGCCACCTGCAATCCAACGGTGAAACGGCTCTGGGTTAACAACTCCTTTAGATTTTTTTGGTTTGGTTTTGTATATATTCAAGATTTGTAAGGTGTTGTTGTAAACTCAGTAGCGGCTTCAGAGTGCTGGCGTAGCACTGCCAAGCTTGGTGACTTAACGTCATTTGACATTTGGTCAATTGCCACTTGCCACAAAATGCATGCCAATTCACCACGTTGTACAACAAATAGCAAAAATACTGGTTTACAAGCTCACAAAGCATTGCATCGCAATGATATTTCTTTATTATTATTATTTACTTTACCTTTTTTTGGTACCATTTCTGCCTGCAATAACATGTCCCAAATAGGGCGCCAGGTTGAAAGACGTTAACTTGACATTCATAACTGAAGTAGTTAATAATTCACAGAGGTTTTTTTAAATCATACCATCTCCTCCCACATGCGCCACCTCAAGGAATGTGATTGATTGATTTATTGATTGATTGAAATGTATTAACAGTTTGCATAATTACAGTACATTTCAAGCACAACTCAATACAAACTGTGAGTGGACGACCCAATAAAGCATTACACTTGTTTACAAGAGGGTCCACGTTGTTCAAATCATCATTGTGAACTTAGCTATTCTTTGTTTAAGGGTATAGTGGTGCATACAGTGACTTGGCTTACTGTAACTCCTACTACTATAAGAGTTTGCTTACATTGGAAGTGGCCTGGTAATGATACTCAGTAATAAGTATATCAACAATTTCTGAAAAATGTATATAGCGAGCTCATTGCTAGGGCATCCAACACCCCCACAGTTGATTTCTTGTTTTTTGGGAAATGCACATTACATAACTTATAGCTTTATAGCTTATTTTTATGGCTGTGGGTGTTCTGGTCTTCATTGTATACTGGATATATTTTCCCAACTTGTTTTTCTTAACACCATACAGTTGTGCATAGTTCTAGGAAAGCTAATCAATTTCTATTTTTTCTTTTTTTAGCAGGCAAGGTTCCAGGAGCAACTGAACCATATAAATTGGTAAGACCACCACAATGCTGATTTCTGTCACAAAAGTGAATTTGTGTAAACACTTGAAATAGATCATCAGATGGCCTTCTTATTCAAGCGTTTGAATAAGCAGGCTAGGTCTAGGGTGATGATGCCATTTGTGTGACAGTCAAATATTAACTATTATCATGGTTGTGTCCACCAGTCTGTCAAAATCAATTGACACTTTGATGGCCTGATGCTATAATATTCAATGTGCTTTAAAGATAAATCGATGCTGGCTTGAGTTTAGTTACATGATTTACTTCAGCTAGACACTGCTGTTGGACCATCATGTTGAATGAAGAATACAAAATATTTATGTTTACAGTTGAGGACAGTGCTGAATCATGCAATTACAGTTTGGATGGGGTGGGAAAAGTCAATATCTCTTCAGTACTCATTCCCTGCTGAGATGTGCAGAGATGTCTAAGGTCATACCTGTAATCATGTGTGAGAAGTGCAGTCTATTGACACAATGATGAGTTTTCACAGTTGGTCGCTTGAGATCAAGATAGTGGTTGATTGTTCTTTATTGGAAGATGGGCTTGGAATGTCATGACTGGTCGTGTCACACACCGATTAAGATGCTCTGCTGGTCACACATGTGTTCAGATCAAGATGCCTCCTCCTGGTTGGGGTTGCCCCTCCCACATTGATATCTGTAGGGCATAATGCACAGTGAGACAAGATTGTATAGTGGGTAAGCTATATTGCCTTTCGCAATGACAAGTAATGCTACATTGGATATCAATGTGCAACAACATGGTGGGTTAACAGAAAACATGTTGCCAAATCCTTTGTTGTTTAATCCTTTCTTTTATGCATTTCAACTGTTTTCAACAACTTTTCTGATGCACTACACAGGAAAGACAACATGAATGCATAATATAAGTTTTAAAGTAATGTGGGATAAGAGTTTTTTTGTTTGCCTGCCTGAGTTAAAATGTCATTTTAAAAGGTTGTCTTGGTGCACTGGTGAATTATTTGATAAACAATTGCACATACAATGTGTGCAGCTATGTGAGAGTTGAGCGAGAGTTGAGAGCATTTCTGATTATATATTATTCTTCATTTTATTTTAATGATTACTTATTTGTCTCAGGATTACACATAGGCTACTTTACTAAAACTACTCAGAAAAGTTTAATTATGCTCCTTTCCCAAAGTTGCCCACTGTTCTGCATACAGGAAGCTCAAGGCCATGCCGATGCGCGCTGTGGCTGGCTGAGGTGATCTGTTGCTGGTTCACGCATGCAGTATAAGTTGGTTCTCTTTTCCTATTTAATTGCGGTTAAGTTGAGGCTGCTTGCTCTGCCTCAAACACAAACACAGCACTTTTAAAGTATGTATTTTCTTTTTTCCACAAGCAGGGAATGTTCCCTTTTTTAATCAATCAAGGGTGCTGCACTGCCGGTTGCATTGCGCTGCATCCAACATCACAATTTAAAATGACAGTGTGATGCGCTTCGGTAGGCTACTGAATACTGAATTGTCGTTGTTCAGTAGAAGAATGCTTATTCAATGCGTAATGGCTACTCAGTGCACTGTATATGGGTGTCCAGACTGTGCTCACCGAAAATAGACAAACTAAAAGCTCACACAAGCAATAACTTGTTATTTTTTATAAACAGTCAGAAAGTCTGTCCGGCGCAGGACTGATAGGGAGAAGACAAAAAAAGGCCTATGCTATGACACGGACCATTGGGTGTCCAGGAGAGAGACCTCTCCTTCACGCATGAGCGGCGCGGCACCTCGATCGGCCCCTCGTCGCCTGGAGGCCTTGAACCTTGATTTGAAATTCAGAAAACGGACCGTTTTCGTAATTTCAGTTATCAAAATGAAATTCAAATAAAAAAAAAAAAAAATTAAACTACACGGACCCAGATGACTTCTTGCAGAGAGAAAGATAATAATTTGCCCAAATATATATCTTTACATGAATAAATTATCTAGAACTAGAATGCAACTTTAACAAGCTGACATTTTTACACAGACAACATGCCAGTGCAGCACGTAGTCAGAATATGTGATATGCACACTCACTGACAGTTGACATTTTCCAAGTGGGAAATAATACATAAATGTTGTCCACCCCGACGGCATCGCAGGAAGGATTTCTGTTTGTTCTAAATGATATATTTTATCATCTCGTCAGGACAGAGTCTCAAGCCTTGGGGCTCTGTAAGATCCCATAAGCTGAAGGGGCCTGATAGTAGCTAGCTAGTAGCTAGTTCTGGTCCATATGGACTTAAAACATTTTAAAGAGTGAATGGCCCAGGCGGTGGCGTAACCGTCTGGGCACCCGACTGGTAAGTTGCAGTGTGCCACGGGTTCGACTCCCGAGCCCGACACGGCCTTTACTGCATGTCTTCCCCCATCTCTCTCCCATTTCCTGTCAGCCTACTGTCTGTCCCTTCAAAAAACCAATAAAAGGCGTAAGCCGCAGAAAAAAAAAAAAAAAAAAAAAAAGAGTGAATAACATTTGCTTGTCTATGGCTTGTTTAATATTGTTTTGATACCTGTATCAAAACAAAATGAATTGAAGTCAAAATGAATCAGTATAATGCTGATTCCATATCAGTAATGCTGATATGACCATTTTCATTTGGCTTCTTTTCCTTCTGCGAGAGTTATACAGAAATCATATCTACTAGATTGATGCATGTCTGCAGTGCACCAGCTGCACCTTGGAGCCACGCTTCAGACATGAGTGATGTGGCAGGTCTGACCAGTTAACATTGAAAAAGCGAGACACTGATCAACAACGCACGTGTCGTGTGCTACAGGCATGTACAGTACAGTGTCTTCCGGCCCTATAGGACAACAAAATGCCATGGGTTTGGGTGAGTTGCCTTTAGTTGTTTATTTTTAGAGCTTGGCAGCTGTCAATAAACAGACCCTGCAAACCCTGGACCAAGTCCCCAGAACCGCAGTAGAACAGTGAAGCTGGCGGCAACTGTTGGTCAAATCTGGCATTGCAAGACTTTGGTAGCCAAGCTGTAAATTACATTTCATATATGGCCTACCATTATTCAGTACCTTACTTGCAAATCTTCTAATTCAGGCTACCGGTATGTTGCAAACAAGCAATAATGGTGGTAGAGGTTGAGAAATCTGTACACTAAAAAAAAATTCAACAAAGGGCAGACATTAGCTTCTGTGGACACCCGGGGGCCGGGTATTCCTTGATCTAATCTCTCCTCATCCGTTGTTGTACACACAACTGCAAGAAATGAGGAGAGGAAGCTGCCCCTCCTCCCCCATGTCTATTTGCTAGCTAGGGGGTTGTTTTAGCCCCCCCCCCCCATGTCTATTTGCTAGGGGGTTGTTTTAGCGCCCCCCCCAGTATATTTGCTAGGGGGTTGTTTTAGCCCCCCCATGTCTATTCTGGATGTTGTCATCTCGGACAAGACGTATCTTTTATCTGTGTATCAGGTGCATCTGATTGACCAGTGGCAATGGTCATGACTCATGTCCATTGAAATGAGTTCTGGAGGGGTCTGGTGATAGAACATAAGCTTGATGGGCAAAAGCGGTTTTCTGGTATACCGTGACGACAAAAAAAAAAGCTGAAAACCAATTAAATACAATGTGTAAGGCCACCACATCAATCCCGCTTCTCCCACCCCAGTCTTGTATACATAGTTTGAAGCAGAATATTCTCATGAGTGATGTTGTGGAGCTGTTCAGAAAAGTCTTATAATTGATTTAATCATTTATATGTGTGTATTTGGGAAGAAAACCATCAGTGATAGGTAGTTGGAGACTTGGAGAGAGTATCACATCCCCGCTGTGTTCAAGTTGAGTGAGTAGGAGTTTTATGTGTGCATTGCCACAATTAAAAGAGTGTTTCTATCGACATCGTAAGCAGTTGTCCTTCCTTATTGAATCCACGGTTCATTACACAGTATTACTTTGCTAGTACCAAGCACAAATGGGATATAAACCTATTGTTCAACCAATTATGTTGTGCTGAAATAATTAACCAGACAGTCGATGTTGCTAAAGTGAAAGAACTCACACTGCCTGTCAATAATGATCGGAGGCAAGACATTTCGATGACAATGTGAAAAAAGTGTACTTTCAGTACCGTTGAACAAACTTTTTGGAGGACAGTAACATTTCAGCAGTACTAGATTGAATTTGACTGGGAAAAGACAGGTATAAGATGACTCGATCATCCTTGAAGCAGGACGTATGTGTGATGTGAATGAGTGACAGTGATGCAAGGCGAATGAGGAGGAATGTGCATACTGTATGTGTGCATTGTAGCCTGGCCTAGCGTTAACTACATACTGTATTGCTTGGAGAAATTGGCTCATGTCTGTTTGATGACCCAGTATTAACTTTTACTCTAAAGAAGGTTAGGAGTTCTGGTCAGATAAAGGTGACTTCAGACCAAACAAACTTGTTCAGACTAGTCAAAGACTACTTAAAACTGACAGATTGCAACAGACTAGCATTTTTTAATCAGCACAAACGATGTCAGCCGACACCACATTATTTCTCCCCATGCAAATTGCAAAAAGCAGCCTGCAGTGCAGCGCTGGTTTGCAGTGTTGCCAGTTCTGCTTATTATAAGCGACTTTGGGCTAGTTTTCCTGTAACATAGCTTAATATAAATAATGATAGCCTGAGGGGGAGAGGGGAGAGACAGATGAAACAGGATAGACAGGAAAAAGAGACAGCTATACAGATTGTAATTAATGGTAGGCGAAACACTAGGTCATTACTTGATTTTAATGTAAAACAGATCAAAAGACTCGGTATACAAAATGCCTGAAAAACTGCATTTATTACACAGTTCAGTTTTTCGGAAAGCAGAAGGAGGAAATTGGACAGAAGACAGACATTGCTAGCTGTTTGCACGTCGGCCACGTTATCTCAATGCGCTGCAGCCCAGGGCCACAGCCACTGTGAGGGCCCTGGATAAGTAGGAATTTAATCAAGAAAAAACAAATTGCATTTCATATGTGTTGACCTTTGTACTCGCCACACATTGATGCAATTCCCTTGTGATATCATAATCCAACCAAGAACGACTGCAACATTTTCTTTACAGGACTGCGTTTTGTGATATGAAGCCAAAGATGTTACAAGTTTCCTCGTAAATACGAGTGCTGCTCGTAGTACTGAAAGAGCGACAGCTTCAGAGTGTTTCCTATAATGTTGACATTGCACTCAGAATATAGCTCTTTAACCATTTCAAATACCATCCAGGATGCCTTTTTTCAACCTGGCAATGATACAAATGTGATTGAGGACTGAAAACAAACCATCCAAAGCTTCATGTAAACTCTGTTATATAAGGGTGATGCATGCTGAAAAGAACTGATCTACAACTGATTGTAGATTAGTTATTTTCGGCAGGCAACACTGTTGTACAAGAGAGTATAAATTAGGCATAACTTTGATGTACATTAATATGACCTGTCGAAGCATGAGTTCAAGTCCATTGCTCTCCCTAGGTTGGCGGAGGGTGCATGTGCAGAGCCCAGGATCACATTAGATAATTGACACAGGGGTGAAAAGTGGGTTACAAAATTGTGGGATAAAAATGATAAGGATTATTAAATATGACCTGTTGGGTCACTTCAAATTTTGCGACCTTATTAACTTTGCCTTCAAAAAGCAGGAGAACGCCCTCCTGATTTCAACAATGGTATATCAAATATATAACCGTCATAATTCACATGGTATTATGCATGTACTTCGGCCTGCATGTATCTCACAGGTTTTATTGCTGGTCTTTGTGTGTTTGTACATCAAGCTGCCTCACGCTACAGAACAGGAGATATGCTCCTGCTCTTGGGCCTCATGGCTCAGCAAGGCTTACTACTTGTGTGATTGATGTAGGGCATGCAAACCTTGCACCTTTGGTATGCAAATTCGGGGGGACGTGCGCCATTTTCATTGTGATGAGTCACTACTGTTGTAAACTCTAAGTACTGGACCCTCGTCTGGTTTGACAGACAGGTAGTGTGTGCATGCTGTGGTGTGTGATAAACCGGTTGAAGTATTCCTTCGGTACGGCAACTGCGGCAGTGGGCCCGGGAGAACAATAACGCGACATGAGACAGTATCACACTAAAGGTTCACAAAGTTTATTACACAAACAAGAACATAATGACATAATAACGTGCCTACTGCAGCAAGGCTGACCTTGCTGTCGCTGATGGATTTAACATACAATGACCACTGCAACACACACACACACACACACACACACACACACAGGTCTGATTTTTACAGCTTAAAGTGATGGTTGAAAGTACCTCCAGTATAATAATGGGGCTCAACTGTAACATATTGGTTTGTGAGGTTGAGCTTAGCAGCTAGCAGTAAACTGGATGACTTTTTTGCACTTTTCAAATTTCTAAGTAAGTAAGCAAACAAGCAACTACTGTAAGTAAAAAAAATGCATTCAGTAAAAATACAGCAGGCTTGTTTGTGTCCCTGTGTCCCAAAACATTCAACCTTGTCTCTCTATCCTGCTAAACTAATTTGAGCAAATAGTGTACTGAGCTTAACAGTCTCAGACTAACAAGCATGCTTTAGGTTCGGTTCTTTCACCATAGAGGACAGTCCTCCTTTGATCTGAGCCATAATCTTTCTCTCAGAGTCGCGGAGCTATTTCCAGAGGAGATTTATCTCACAGATTCTCTGCAATTTCTCTTGCCAGAAAGCTCAGGTAGAGCAGGCCAGACAACAGTTCACTGCATATATGGTGCAAGAAAGTTCCTCACACATGTAGAGGCTATGTTGAAAATATCTATAAATAGTCTGCTGATGTTTTCAGCTGCGAGAGTGTGGTCTAGCCAACATCAACTTGGATCGGGATTCTTGGATCGCTGCCCTCCACACTTTCCTATCTCACATCAGGTTCTTCTCTCTGCAGTGTTGTTAGCTAAGCTGTTGCGCCGGAGTACGTCTTTGTAGGTGGTACGCTTCTTTCCCCTTCTGGCTTTGCCCTGAGTTGGCTCCCATAATATAATATAATATAATATAGAGTAAATTTACTTGCCTCAAGTTCTGAGTGCCTGACGCAGTGCCCTGCCCTAGCTATGAACAGCCGCCTCTTAAGGTCTTCTCACATGTCTGATTTTACACACACTCCTCATCCCATGCAAGGCTTTCCAGGCAAGTGCTCTCCGAACCTTCAGGTCCTGTTCAGTTGAGGCTGTCCAGCACCCGAGGCCGAGGTACCGGTATTTGAAGACCTGGACTGGCTCACGCACCGCCCGTCTGCAGTGCATGGTTTTGTCCTCTGTGTTGGCAGTCATTATCTTAATTTTCTTGGCATTGAGCTTGAGGCCGATCTTCCTGCACTCCTTTTTTAAGAGGGAGGAACTTCGTCCATTTATGAACTGTCTGTTCAGCTGTTAAAAATACCATGGGAGAACATTTTAGTGCATTATCTAATGTTCACGTGACTGTATATTTCTTCTCCGTAGCCCTACTGAGATAGTAAAGTGTAATTAAACACCATAGAAAGTGATGAGTGGAACGAATAGAATTCTTGTCATCACTTTTTTATCTCTGAGCTCTGAAGTGAATTACAGCAGCCCATAGGGCACTGTGTAGAAGGCCTTGAGAGATTTCCATCATGAGGGGCAGTTGAGGTCAAGGTGTTAGCCTACTGTACTGCAGCACTGCAAGGTGTTAGCCTACTGTACCGCAGCACTGCAAGAACGACCTGAGATTCTCCCACAGGCTCACTGCCCCATTTTCTCTCGCTCTGTCTAATTTTCCACATGCAGGCAAACACACTTACGCACACACACACTTACACACTAATGCAAATATGCATGCACGCACGCACGCACAAACACATTTAAACACATGCACGCACATTTATATTACTATAAATGTGAGGACATCAATGTTTTTAAAGGCCATTTTAACCCTAAATCTAAAGCCTGAATTGTACATTGTTGCATGCCGGTGCCGTACAAAAGAAATAGCTGATCTACAAGCTCACAATGTGTAAAGTTGCATAATTCCAACCTCTAAATACCTAATAGGAACCCTAACCCAGACCTGAATCTTTTCCTAATTGTATTATTGTCTCCACTAGGCCGAAGGCATGGGGAGAGAGTATGGCCCTCATTTATCAACCGTGCGTACGCCAAAATATGGGTGCACGCCGAAATTGCCGACATTTTCGATATTTACCATTTCCGGCAAAGCTTGAAATTGAACTTGACAACGTTCAAATCCCACGTCTGCTCGTGAGCTTGCTTACGCTTGTTTTTCTGTCGTAGAACGGCGGAGCAGCATTGTTTGACCAGCTGAGAGGCTGCCAAAGGCATGAAACATATTTATTCACTCCTAAAATGTTAATATAAAACTGTATGTATATGGGCTACACAAAAGAAAAGAAAAAGGAATAGACCTACAAGATGTGTCTTTGTGTCATATGAAATTTGTAGGAGCTTTCCAACTTTACAATTAAAATCGCGCTTGATTTAAGCCATTTAAACAGTGTTTTGCATGAGCGCATACATGCGGATTTGGGCTGTCTGTGCTGGAATATTTCCATGACGTTGGAAAGTAGCAAGTTGCAATGCAGCTGCGGAGAGTCCCAACATGCATGGGTAGCCTATATACTGTAATCTACAGCAGGCCAACAGCACTTGTCTTTCTGGAGTTACGGTATATGCAATCTCCTCCTCGTTTAATAAACCTGACGTGTCACTGGAATGTCAAATGTGCCGTGCCAGCCCAGTGCAAGTGCATGGGAACCGCATCGGCGATAGGTATAGGCTAACCCAGCCAGTCAGCCCACCACCACCAGTACCATATATTTTGGCTGCACATTAATATAATTGACAGTTGACAGTCCTGCAGCCACTGCAGCCACTGCGAGGCAATCTAAATAGACTGTCGAACGTGCATGCAGTTGGTCACGGACGGACCACAGTGATAGAGAGAGACAGACAGACAGGACAGGAGGAGCACCTGCAAAACAGCAGCGTGTCACCGTTCGTGTGTGTGCCTATTTGTTATTTAATTATGGTTCAGGTTCAGGTTTTTGTTCACTAATATATCTTGTTGTATATTAAATTAAAAATACTTTAATAATTTAATATACAACTAACAACACACAGTGAAAGTTGCTTGCAAATTGCGATATGTGCGTGCGTGGCGTGCGGGGGGTGAGGACCGTGAGGCGGGCAGCAATAAGGGAAGCCGCAGCGAGAGGAGAAACAGACAGGGTAGGCCTACAACTTTATTTAATTCATGCAGGTGTTCGTTTTTTATTTATTTAACAACACACCTGCAGTTAGTTGGGCAGCTTGCAAGTTGCGTGTGCGTGCTGTGCGTCTGTGCGTGTGTATGAGAGAGGGGGGTGAGGCGCAGCAAGGCACGGGAGAAACCTATTTATAAATATATATATATAACCATAAACCAATTTCTCTTGTGAGAAGCAGGCAAATCGGCTATAATTGTGGGGACAGTCACATAATAGTAATACAACAGTAAGGCTTGCACACACGCACTGTCGCATTTGCAGGCATGAGCCGCAGGCACACACACACACACACACACACACACACACACACACACACACACACACACACACACACACACACACACACACACACACACACACACACACTGATCTTACTGAGACAATGGGTATCCATATAACAATTTATTATGCATGCAGATAAAGAAAGGTGAAATAATGTTAAGACTGCAGGTATTTAATTAGTGTCTTTCCGATTTATAGGCTGCTTTGACAAAGATTAACCGAAAAAGGCTGTAAAAGGTAAGTAATGAGCCTGTAATGGTCTGTACGTGCTTGGAAATATGTATGTATGTATATTATTCTCTATTCAAGAGCATTTGCACAAAGAATAGTATCGACAGAAACCCATCGATGGGGAATCCAAGCTAATAGAAACTGCAGGCTTTCTGTTCCTGAAAAGTTGCAATGTAAAAATGGAAGCCATCGTTCTCGCCATAATAAAAATCTAAACATTTTTGTAAAACAATCTCGTTTAAAAATAAATCTGCCTAACGTTGATGTCACTGGTGGACGGCTTTCTGAACTTCCCACAGCCCTCCTATGAGACACAGAAGATAGGTTGAAAAGTGAAGTGGTCCTTTAATTTACCCATTTGTATCTCAGCGATAAAAATTGATTTGTAACTGTCACGGGGCAGCCCGTGCCCTATACACATACACTGATGGAGAACAATGCTCATACCTAAATTACACAGTTGCATCCCTAACTTTACCGGCCGGCTTGGAAGACGGTGTTACTGTTAATGGACATGAGTGCACATTTTTAGTATTGTAGCTCACAGTGAATTGTAAAAGAGAACAAGTACTTTGCAAATATTGTCACAGCATATATGTTTAATTATGATTGTTTGGCACCTGGCTCTCCTGCAGTACTGGTGATCCTCTTGACTGAGTGGAGGATGGTACCAAGTGCTAGAGAGCAGGAGGGGTGTCTGTCTGTGTTACAAGAGCTCTTGTGTTATGTTTTCTATTTATCTTGATGTTGGGTAATGTATCTGAAAGGTATTTGAATTGGTTTAGTTAAACTAAGTAATTGTGTAAGTTAACTCATGGGCCATAGTTTGCCTTATTTGAGATAAGTGGTTACTAATTAGTTATGTGTCTTGGTATGGTCTCACCCAGTATAAAAGGGAGGCTGCAGGATGCCAAGGATCAGTAGTGGCTTGGGCAACAAGCAGGTAACATCCAGGGAGAGCTGCAAGGGGTCCCTTTTTGGAATTTTCTGTCTTTTGTAAGTTTAGTCATCAAATTAAGGTGTGTGTGTGTGTGTGTGTGTGTGTGTGTGTGTGTGTGTGTGTGTGTGTGTGTGTGTGTGTGTGTGTGTGTGTGTGTGTGTGTGTGTGTGTGTGTGTGTGTGTGTGTGTGTGTGTGTGTGTGTGTTGCGCGCAGTCATGCCTGAGTGTATGTTTTCAAGCCTTTAAGTTTAGTCATTTAATTTTGGAGCGGCAGCCATATTGCATCACTCTGCTCCAGCTTCCAAACCGGCTCTCTGCTCCTGCTGAATTTCCACCAATTCCTGAAACTACTGCTCTCATAAGGTACAACTTTTAAACATTGTCACATCTGCGTGTTCTCTGTTGAAACTGCTGCCCCCTTGACCCGACTCTGGATAAGATGAAGATGTTGAAGATGGATAGGATGGACGGATGATTTTACTGGTATAGTGCATGGACAGCATGCTGTTATATGAACAAATGCCTTTAAATCGCCATTGAAGTCCCTTTATCAGCCTTTTAGACTATGCAAAGGAGGGATGGAAGTAAGGACAGAAAGAAAGCTTGGTTGAAGTGCCATAAGATTTTTTTGATGACTTCATCAGGTTATTTTATTGCGTCTTTAAATATTTATGGTGTCATTTGCATACAGGTTAGAGCAGTTTAAATTAATATATGTATTATTGATAATACAAATAAAATAATCCATAATAATAAAAAGTATTAATAATTAAAAACAGATGCCACTTCTTTCATTACTCAATTAATAATCTGCATTGTGGGACTGCATGCATTTTAGTATGGTTTATTATGGTGAGAAATGTTTAAAGCCGACAAGAGTCTATTTAGCCATCTTCAAATGAATGCATACTATGTGAGTGCCATTGACATGACATACTAAAGGAGGGCCTGGGAGTTCTTTTAGTGGAGCAAAAGCTCAGTGGTTTGAGTATACAATTACCCCTCCCAGGTTTAGAGATTCAAGCACCACTATAGTCAACCATTTTAAAGATGTACAGTGCTCATGACATATTAGATAAAAGCATCTATGAGTGGAAGTGGTACGATAAAGATGCCATTATTTTGTTCATTCTTTCAAATTGTCAAACCTTGTATGTAAGCCCATATTTCCAGGTTAGATCCCTCACGAGGGATTGAACTATACTAGGATATTCATCATGGAAGTCCCACTTTGTTACTTTGTTTGTCCTAATACAGTACGGTATGTTTGCTCACTGCTGCTGAACTATAGCTTCTACTGATAAGACGGTCACGGTACTGTATATGGCAGTGTATAGGCATTGAAGACAGGAATGGATTTGTCACAGGCATGCAGGTGTCTGTCAATCAACAGGCCTATCTCTACCTCTCACAACTCTCCACCTCAGAACACAGGAAACAATAATACTAAATAATTGGTGAACGGTACCAACACAAACATTAAACGCCATTAACAATAAAGAGACAATATGGTGTAAATGACACATTATGACATAAATCTTCCCTTCATTGTCAATGGCGTTTACAAAACAAACTTTGAACTAAAGACAAACATTAAACCTGTGTATAGGAGGGGCTAACACCCCTCAAAAATACTAATATGGTTGGCCATAACAGAAGCCCTTAGGATAAAATGGCCCAAGGATATACTTACGTAGTTAAAATGCCTTACTATGCGGTAGGGATGTACTGTAATGTAACAAAATTAAAACTTTTAAAAAGCCAAATAAGGACACCGACCAGTTTTGACCTGCGTGGTCAGACTCAGAGCGTGGCTAAAACACAGTGAGCTTTGTGCTTGGTTGCATATCTATAATGCAGAATTTGTTCAGTTTTAGTGAGAGGACTGTAATTTTTAAGTTCCCTCTTCCCTCACTTTTTCCTGGTAGGATGCATTACACATCTTAAGTAGTTGTGTGCCTTGCATCTTCCCTCAAATTATTTGCTTCACACAGGCAGATAGTGTTGGGACAAATTAAAATCACAGGTTATTAATAACTGCCAATTGCTGGAATAAGATCTGGTAATCATTCCCCCATTTGCCCCCACTTCTTAATTCAACGTGAACCCCACGGAACTATGAGAAAGTAGATCTGTTTAATTGGCTTTTGCACCCTGTTCATGCTGTGCATCAACACAACGCTATTACATTCAATTGCCATCACAATAATTGTTACACAGTAGATAGTAATATAATAATGGAAGAAGAATAGGAGGATGTTTAGGTAATTATGAGACAGTGGGTCACCTCATTTGCCCAGAGGAGGAGACAAGGGGAATTACCAGAGAGAGGAAATGTAAGACTACATTCAGAGAGGGAAAAGAGAATAAAGAAGAAGGAAATGGTATATATATATATATATATATATTTATATAAATGCACCATCGTTTACGTTTATATAGCGCGCCTTTATCCAAGGCACTTTACAAAGATTGTGCATTACATTCACACACACATTCATACACCGATGGCGGCGGAAACCATCAAGGCACTAACCACTGCAACCAGCACATCAGGAGCAATTAGGGGTTCAGTGTCTTGCTCAAGGACACTTCAACACTAACTCTGGGGGAGCTCGGGTTCGAACTGGCAACTGCAGTTACCATCCAGCCACTATACCCCTGAGCCACAGCCAGAAGAGAGGAAGTGCAGAAATTCACATGTGGAGAGGGAGACATCAAATGAAGTAATGAGGGTGTGTGTGTGTGTGTGTGTGTGTGTGTGTGTGTGTGTGTGTGTGTGTGTGTGTGTGTGTGTGTGTGTGTGTGTGTGTGTGTGTGTGTGTGTGTGTGTGTGTGTGTGTGTGTGTGTGTGTGTGTGTGTGTGTGTGTGTGTGTCGCGCAGTCATGCCTGAGTGTGAAAGTGTGTATGTTTTCAAGCCTTTAAAGAGCCCCATGCTATTATAAGTCTTAAAACCTGCTGTCCACTAGACTTGTCAAAGTAACTGCTAACTCCTGCTCTCCGACATCAACTAAGTGGAGTTCAGGGCAGGCCCTTGTCAATACAAGACTACCACAGCTGCTTGTCTTTGTCCAAAACAAACATTGAAGTTAAGGGTCAACTCCCTTAACTTATTATATATTACGGCTATATATCAGCCCATTTCACTGTACTCACTGTCACGCTTGCTTTTAGCGTAATCTAAAAAAGATTATGCTATCTTGGACAGGGTTCTTCAAAAAAGAGATCTTGTTATCTCAAAAGGATTTCATAGATAAATAAAGGTCTAATCCAAAATAAAAAAGCCTGTAGTAAACAATTGATGCTTCACCAAGGCTGTGCACCCTATCAGATCAAATGATCCACCTCTCCTTAGATCCTGTTCCGCTAACTTGTCTCAGTTAAATAATCTTTCCAGACAAGATTGGTGTCTGTTGTCTTGAAACAACAGCTGTGATCCCATTCCTGGAGGAAATAATACGCCAAGAGATAGCTTTGCAAACTACAAATCCATCTTCATCCTACCGTTCTTGTTTAAACACTTTGAACACATCACTCCTTGCCTCACCACACCACTTGCTTGAAACCTTTAAGTCAGGATTAATTTACGCTTGCCACAACTGGCAAAAGTAGATTTGTGTTGTTTTCTCTTGAAGAATAAATAACTCCTACAGCAAGACTGAGCTGGAGTGAATCCATGTCTTGAGACGAAGAAGAGTCGATTAAACATCGAGTGACAATGCTAGACTATTTCGTAGATTAAATGTGTGAAGCTGACACAAACACATAAATACATGCATGGTAGAAAGATCATAGTAAGCAGAAGACAAGTTTAATTAGCACACAGAAGGCCCCAGTTACGACATTGTGTGGTCAGAAATCAGATACAGGTGTCTTGGAGGTTTTTTTTTTGCTCATTCCAGTAATTGGGTGAAACTAATTGGAATGAATGGCTGTAGTTCCTCCGTCCGTCCGTGTGTGTGTCCATCCGGTACACACTATCTCTATAGTCATGTGATCAACACAGATCTGTCCGATTTCCCATTATTTCTTCCTGATTAGATTGCCTTTCAAAGTTTGCAGGATTGGTCTGTTTTCAACAAAATGCCTCAAATCATGAATGCAGCGTTCCCACAAGGCAGAGGGTGAAATGCCACTTGAACATTTTCATACAAGCCTCATGGTGGCGCTTTAACAGGCCGATTTGCAATTTGACCTATACACTGATCTGTGTGAAACTTTGCATGCACACTCCCTAGAGTCCAAGTAAAACCTTTGACCTGCATTTTTCACACCTGCCTTTTATAGCACCACCAGGAGGCCAACTTTTGTAAAACACATTGTCACGTGATAGATCGGTATTTCATATTAGGATTGGCCTGTTTTAAACAAAATGCCTCAAATCATGAACGCAGTGTGCAATTTTAGGCAAGCACCAGCAGGTGGACTTTTGCTAAATACATTTTTGAAACAAAATTCCTCAAATCTTGACTTTGAATGTCAAATTGTTATCAAAGGCGTAAGAAGAAATGGCACCCTTTTCACATTGGCCTATTAGCGCCACCAGGAGGCCACAATAATCCACATGGTCTTTGCTCCGAGGAGCACTTTTTTTTAGTTTTCTGTGTTATTGACAACAGTTAATGCTTTTAATATACCGCATATGAACCAAGAAAGCGCCTCGGGTCCACTAGGGAGAACACAATAAAATATGTAGTGTTAATTTAACTCTGAGAGTGTACACATGGAATCAAATGGATCTGAAGGTTTTACTGTACGTGTAGCCCCTTAATGGTTCCAATTAAAGTGCAGGCAGGATAAAAACTTTGGGTAATCGGTGTGAATCTTTGATTTTACTACTCGGGAACAATGTATAAGTTGGGAATGCATCCCATGTCCAGTTATGGGTAGGGCATGCAACAATACTTGTTGTCGGAGTACACTGTGTCAGTCATCAGTATATTGGCTGGATTGGTGGTTCTTGGCAGCTCTCCATAATAATACTATAGGGGCATATTGGTTGTCCCTGCCTCCTATCCTCGCTGATACCTTCCTGGGTTTTGAAGTCGGTCTGTCCCAGCTAGAGGTGGAGCTCTCGAAAGGTTACTTTTTATATACAGTACCCTTTCCTATAGGTTACTTAGTTTACTCTTATTCCCTCAGGGACATAGATTTACTCTGGATTAGCCCTCTGTGGTTAGCCCTATAGCCTCTGTGGTCTTGTATTTGGTCTACCTGTTTACCCCATGCAGAAGATTTCTGGTTTGAATGAGATTAACCAAAGATCCTTGATGTTGTGTATGATATTTTATCTTTCTAATCCATTTATGACTTTTAAATGCCCAGATTTGTGTGTCTGTGTTGCCTGAGCAATGTACGTATTGAGGACAGAAAAGTGAGGACGGCAATTGTGATTGGCCGGAATGTGATGATGTAGGATGAAGTATAATATAAGACCACCCCTCACTTCACACAAGTGTGATTTTTGAGCAGGCGTCCAGCTTTGTGGGTTTGTGTAAACGCAAACATTGTGTTAACACAAACATGACATTTCTCCTTTATTGGTTAAACATGAACATTTGATGTAGCCATTATTACTTGCGCAAGCAGAGCGCGCAAGTAATAATTTCGCTCGGTCTCTTCAAAGTGACAGCCGTCTTTTTCAACCGTTTTTATGTGTACCGGTATGCAAATCTGTGCCTGGTCTGCTGGGACCAGATTACACAGATGACCATCTCTCTTACGTCATCACTGAGAGCTAGTCATACATATACACACCATGTACTCTGGTCCCAGCTCTCAACGATGACGTAATGTGTAATCTGGTCCCAGCAAACCAGGCACAGATTTGCATACACATAAAAATGGTTGAAAAAGACGGCTGTCACTTTTTGGCACCAAGTAACCACAGTATACTGCTAATCAAATTACAACTACATACTCTATATGTAGTTGTAATTTGAAATTTGTAATTTGTAAATCTGTGCCTGGTCTGCTGGGACCAGATTACACAGATGACCATCTCTCTTACGTCATCACTGAGAGCTAGTCATACATATACACACCATGTACTCTGGTCCCAGCTCTCAACGATGACGTAATGTGTAATCTGGTCCCAGCAAACCAGGCACAGATTTGCATACACATAAAAACGGTTGAAAAAGACGGCTGTCACTTTTTGGCACCAAGTAACCACAGTATACTGCTAATCAAATACTCTATATGTAGTTGTAAATTGAAATTTGTAATTTGTAAATCTGTGCCTGGTCTGCTGGGACAGATTACACAGATGACCATTTCTCTTACGTCATCACTGAGAGCTAGTCATACATATATATACACACCATGTACTCTGGTCCCAGCTCTCAACGATGACATAATGTGTAATCTAGTCCCAGCAAACCAGGCACAGATTTGCATACACAAAAAAATGGTTGACGCTGTCACTTTCTGGCACCAAGTAACCACAGTATACTGCTAATCAAATTACAACTACATACTCTATATGTAGTTGTAATTTGAAATTTGTAAATTTGTAAATTTTTACAGCGGTCGAAAGTACTTGCGCACTCTGCTTGCGCACTAGTTGGCCATTTATGGCCTACTAGTGTGCAACAAGCAAGTATGCACTCGGCAGAGTGCAGTTCTAGTTTTCTCTTGTGGAGTGAATCAGTGCTTTGGAATCATGACGTTTTCATCATGTCATCAGATACCTCATTTCATTGGAATGTTGAAGTGTCTTTGACCACATACCACAACCACAATCCGTTTAGTTCTTCATTCATGTTTTTCTGTGACTTTACAAAATATAGATTTTGAGTTTAAATTGTTCATTGTAGTGTGTTCACTCTTTTTAATTGACTTACCTACACTGGCAATGTGTGTACGCACTCGCAGACAGACAGACAGACAGACAGACAGACAGACAGACAGAGACAAGCATAATGTATTCAATGTGTGCAAACCAGCACCACTGAAAGCTATAGCACTATTATGTGAAACGGCTGGCTACTTATAGTAAACATGTTAAAAACTATAATTTATTGTGCACAGTGAGCTTGTCACCGAATGTGCCAAACACATCTCTCACAAATACTAGGGCTACTTAGGTTCTCAGACTCATCTTTTACTTTAAGGAATTGTGTACATGCTATTATAACCCATCTCCAAAGTACTCTCCCCAAGATGATATACAATTGCCCCAACCTTCCTGCCACTTGCAAAATATTTTATTGCTGAAATAGTTCATCTGTAAAGTGATTCAGTTAGACTTTTATATTATAATGGGTGGCTTGAATGTCATCAAATCTTCTCACTTTCAGCTTCATTTGATTTTTGCGAACAGAAATGGGTTGAGACCAGGTGAATATTATGGAAGCCTCTCTCTCTCTCTCTCTCTCTCTCTCTCTCTCTCTCTCTCTAGTAGTGTTGGAGGGGCTAGGGAAGAGAAGACAGCATTCTCTGTCTCTGTCTGAGACAGAGAAAGCATTGCAAGTAAATGAGATAAGTGAGGACAGGGACAGAGAGAGTAGACTAGAGAGAGAAAGATAATTCATCCGTGGGTCATGTGGTATTTCTCATGGGTGGGGAATGGAAAGGCAAACACTGTGATTGTTGGTCTTTGAAGCTTGTATGCTTTTATTTGAGCAAAACTAACAAATTACTTTGATGTTTCTGATGCTATTTTCTATCCATGAATAGGAGAAGATAAGGATTTGCCATGGCTGATATAGCTTGCACTAATACTCTGGATGAAGTGCTGGTACTGTCAAGCATATCTGTAAAATTGAAAATGCATATTTTATTGTCACACCACTCTAAGGTGCCATTGGATAACATACTGTAGACATCATGTCACATGTAAACTGTAAAAATGATATGACATACTGTAATTTACACAGCATGAGTCATGTTATGTGCTAGCTATTTCGTCTTTCTCTCTACCCCCTGGCCTATTGTCATGTTGTCTTTCTCTATTTCAGTGTGCCTTGCACAGCAGACTGTCACCCACAAACAGTAGACTGGACTCCACATTATCCAGAGAGTTTTATTGCGACAATAGTAAAATAGATTGCATCCAGCAATTCATTAAAGAGGCAAGGCCAAAAATGTAGACAATAAAACACAAAAGGGAAGGCAAACCAGGATAACAAAAGTGAAACACGACAACACTGATGTCTAGGAACTGACAGTGAGTAAGAAAAATCCAGTCCAGTCCAGTTTTATTGACAGCAAGTTGATTAGTGAAGTGGCCACAGGTGAGTAATGGTCAGGGGCTGATGAGGGAGTTGGAGACAGGTGTGCAACTGCGACTGAGTTGAGATTGACACATGCAGGTAATTTATATCTGTTACCGCATACATGTACACACGGAAGCCCGTGGGGGCAGTCTTACAAGCTCACAACGTGTCAATGTAGATTAGCTAGTTGAACTAGCCAATGTTTTTCAAAATAGTAAAAAAAAGGCAAAGAAGTTTAGGGATAAGGGGTTTAGCGGTGACGAAAATGGAGCCCCTTGTGTCCCAGGAACATTTGCAGGCATCGGTCCTTACACATGTCTACTGATAATCAAAACATGCTGTTGAGATTCACATGTCCAATAGTCTGTGCCCTAAGGCGAGAAAATAGTCAATGTGCTCATTGATGCTGGCTGACTGGTTGTTCGGCTGCCTGACTGGTTAATCAGTCGGCAGGATAGCTGGTTAGCCGTCTCTCTGGCTGCTGCTGACTGTCACTTATCCCATCTGTTTTGCTGGAGGCAGTGAATAATCTCACACACACCGGTATACTCAACAAATATGTTTCATAATGTACATACATTCAACACATCACCTCTAGCACAGGGTGAAGCACATGTAGATGAAGTGTTTCTATGACACCCCCCCCCCCCCCCCCCCACACACACACACACACACACACACACACACACACACACACACACACAGTCACACACACTCAAGCCAGCGAGGGGTGTAGAAAAGCATCAATAAAACTGAAGCCCACTCTCCTGGGGCCACCTGTCGATTACAGTGGTAAAGACAAGCTGCCTAGTGCCTCCACCTCCATCCATTCCCAGCATGCAGCGTCCACTGGGTCTGTACACACGCGCGTCACGCAGCCCCAGGCTAACGCACACGCGTGTGTGCGCACACACACACACACACACACCTTTTCTGATGCTAGGGAATAAGGGATCTTCCTGTTTACACTATGGGGCGTTGTAGGTTAATGCAGCTGCATGAACAGTTGAGATAAAGAATTCTATAGAGAAATGGTTATTATGATACAAATACGGTAGTTATTAATCCTGCCTTGACAGTAGGCCTATTATGTTGCTCACGCAGGAACATAATGGATTTCATGCATATTTGGATATTCATCCTGTAAGGCAGTGATTCTCAGATATTTCCCGGTCAAGGACCCCAATTGATATGTATTGCCCTTTTTGAAAATATTTTGTTCCAGCCAGGGACTCCCATATACGATTTACGTTTGCAAAACAAAATTAAGCTTCAAGCTCACACCCACTGCATTGCAGCACATTGTGAGCCATTATATAATAAGGTTAAAGTGGTTGATTTTAATGCTATATTAATCTATTTAGCAAAGGACCCCCTGGAACCCCTAAAGTACCCCTGGGGGTCCTCTGACCCCACTTTGAGAACAACTGCTGTAAGGAAAAATAAATGTAGTTCACTATAGGCATACATGTAAACGTTGTATATATAGGCTAAACCAGAACCATACTCTATACAATAATAAAGAAATATATAGGCTTATACGTATAGAAAATAAACATGTAACATTTAACATCATATAAGTAGGCCTATAGATTTGGAATGGATTATAGCTGATAAATTTTACGCCACACTACAACATCCCTATTGTATTGCCATCTACTGGCCTGTATTTAGATGAAATTATAGATATAGATCCCACTGTTTATCTCCCGTTTATTTATTTTTAAAAGCTAATGTACCAGCTGTGGGAACGTCGCACATAAATTCACAGTAATTAGGAGGGAGAATTGACTCAACTGAAGATGTGTAGAGAGTTGCACGGAAAAAGCTAAACAATATTTGAATGACCCATGATAAACACTTGTTTGATAACGTTGTATCGATAAATAAGCATTTTTCATGGTAGCGAAAACGAAGCATAAGAAGTGAATCCGCTGCACTGGCGACAAAGACTGTATAACTTCAGCACCACGGACAGCTCTTGTATGCCACTACTCCTGCATGACAAATACTGTATAACTTCAGCACCACGGACAGCTCTTGTATGCCACTACTGCATGACAAAGACTGTATAACTTCAGCACCACGGACAGCTCTTGTATGCCACTACTGCATGGCAAAGACTGTATAACTTCAGCACCACGGACAGCTCTTGTATGCCACTACTCCTGCATGACAAAGACTGTATAACCTCAGCACCACGGACAGCTCTTGTATGCCACTACTCCTGCATGACAAAGACTGTATAACCTCAGCACCACGGACAGCTCTTGTATGCCACTACTGCATGACAAAGACTGTATAACTTCAGCACCACGGACAGCTCTTATATGCCACTATACTGCATGAGAAGCACATTCAGCTACATTCCATCCGCAAGTTAGCACTTTTACCGTTTTATCGACTTCAGCAATACATCAACAGTAACATTAACAAAACACAATTTTTTCTCTATTAATCCCGGTTGAAGCACACATTAATGTGATCACCGAACACTGACAGTGTTTATTCTATATGTGCAATATCGGCCGCATTCTCTCCCTTCACTGCTCCCTCTTTCAGTTTCAGGGTTTCTCCTGTAGCTAGGTGGCAGAAGAGGCCCACTGCAGTTGAGCTTTAGCCTACTTTATACCACCGTCACCATCCCATCTTTGCATTGCAAATGCCGAACCCTATCACTCCCAATAAAGTCTCCATTCGATCTCCAAAATGAAAATCAGAGTTATGGTGAGATTGCCTACCAGGCGAATTTCTTTCATCAGCTTTCCGGAAAAGATGCTGCCTGGCCAAGTCTGACTACCCCTCCAATATTCTATCATTAACATACCTAGTTCATTTATTGCTTTGATTTACATTGCTGCCATAAATCATGTAGGTCCTGTGGTGAAGGCATGCATGCTCACTGTATTTGACCCCCCCCCCCGCACGCACGCGCGCGCACACACACACGCACACTTCATGATTTGTTGCCCACACAAATCAGTCACATATGAGCAGGAGGATGACCTCTCCCTCCCTAGTCTTAACACACACACACACACACACACACACACACACACACGCACACGCACTCACACACTCCGTCTCTCTCTCTCTCTCTCTCTCTCTCTCTCTCTGTCATTCAACGGCCAATCGATAAATGAATGCAGTATTCAAATGCATGTCTCTTTCTCCCCCTTTCTCCTTACCAGAAAAGGGATTTATAAGGCGGGGTGCAGTCAGTAATGTGGCGCCGGACAGGAGCACACACCGCTAGCTCTTCTTTTATACTTGATGTCCCTCTCAGTAGAGATGGTTGAGTCCTCGTCAAGGTTGCTGTGGTCCTATCCTAAAATTCACTACTGCTCACTTCTCTCCAGCGACGCACTCAAATCGCGCTACCAGCTGACATAGCGCGGCGGGCGGCTTTGCTGTCTCTGTGACAAGAGAAGGAATACACTTCAAAACCACAGAGACATATATAGGGTACATGTATTTAGTTTGAGAACATGAAGGGGATCTACAGAGACGGATACTACGACGGATCTATTGAACTATCAGGCGTCTTCAACAGGAGATGTGTTAAATGTGGCCGCGGGGACTTTGTTCAATCTAAAACGATGAGGATTAGAACGGGAATTGTTTTTTGGAATCTCATGTTTTCAATGATGTTCACTTGTGTTAAAGGTACGTCGCTGCAGTAAATGTATTTTTATATGTGCGAAGTCAGTCATCAATAGCATTACAGACCAGGCATAGACGATGTCGGCGGCCAGGCTTTGGAGTTTGGGGGATGCATTTCTTCGGCTTAGCAGTCTCAATGCAGGCTTTGAGTGGCTCGCTCAATAGATATTCTTGCAGTAGCCTACGCTTCTTCAAATAGCCTACGTGAGCTGTTTTGCTTAGTAGACTAACTACAGAATTATTGGGCTTTCAAGTGCACGCACTGCAGATTTCCTATGAAATATATTACAGATATTCCATGTAGCTATCCTACTGCTATATTTCACATCCCAGTGTCATTTTTTCAATAGCCATTAATTATTCGGGATCGAATCCGATCAGTTTTCACAAGAAACGATAGGCTATAGCCTACAATTTAAAGGCCCCACACAATTAGCGCGTTGACACCAATAAATTGTCGAGCGCGGTGTTTATCGGACTTGCCAATCCACGCAGGTGTAAGGTGGGCTTGTTAGTATTCTAGCGGGTCTTTCGGAGGGTCTGCTGATTTGATATACGCTCTATAGCCGGTTTGCCCGGTTAGGTAACATGTAGTTGCATTTCCCCTCTCATCATTGCATAGCTGCATTATTTTTGAACGAAATGAAAAATCCAACACCATCCAGAATGATCTTGTCCTGCATGCTGCAATATCATTTTTGGTATAGGTTACATTTCAAAAGAGATCTCTCTCTCTCTTTTATTTATTAAGTGCATCGACGAAATTGACGCTTTTACTACCAGACCGTCACTGTTTTATTGGCTATTAAGATCTAGTTTCTAGTCATTCTTTATAGTATAAAATAAGTCAAACTAATTGTTGCACATTTCCCATCCAGCGACGATTTGACTGCATGTGTATAGTGCAACAGCTTAAAGAGATCATGTCATGTCTGTCAACGAGCCTCCACTCTGGATCACATTTTCACATTAATAAATCTTCAGAATGTTGTTCCGGTTCTTGCCAGTTACCAATTATATTTAATCTCTCTCTCTCTCTCTCTCTCTCTCTCTCTCCCCCTGTGTGTGTGTGTGTGTGTGTGTGTGTGTGTGTGTGTGTGTGTGTGTGTGTGTGTGTGTGTGTGTGTGTGTGTGTGTGTGTGTGTGTGTGTGTGTGTGTGTGTGTGTGTGTGTGTGTGTGTGTGTGTGTGTGTGTGTGTGTGTGCGCGTGCGCGTGCGTGTGTGAGACAGAGAAAGAGTCATTAATGTGTTTGACACTTATTTAAACCTACAGTCACCTTCAATCTCATTCCCTGACACATTTTAGGCCATTGACATTTTTCCGAAGTGTATACATTAAAATTTTATATCTACATCTGTGTAAGATAACCTGATCAAGGACCTTTCTTGATCACCAGAGGGAAATTGGCGTGTGTGTGTGTGTGTGTGTGTGTGTGTGTGTGTGTGTGTGTGTGTGTGTGTGTGTGTGTGTGTGTCTGTGTGTGTGTGTGTGTGTGTGTGAGTGAATTTACACAGCGTTGAAGACATGCATTCCAAAGTACACTACAACACAGATTGCCAAACCCATTTACAATAAAACATGGAGTTAAAAGCTCTAATCCACAACCAAATTACACTGTGATCCCATTTTGAGTGCATGCATGACACAGTAAAAGCCTCAGTGTTTTTTCCATTTGTAACTCTGTACAAATGGAACCAAATGGATCAATTTCTACACTCTTAGAGCTTTTACAGTGCATACTTTTGAATGTAAGCTTGTGCCTCTGTGCGCCTTGTGTACAGCCACTTCCCATGCAGATATCAATTTGCATGCAGATTGTTCACCCTGTGAGTAATTCTCATGTCTGTCTAATGGGGGTGGATGAAATGTGTATCATGCAGAGCAGTAGCGCCCCCAAGAATGAGCCAAGACGATTTGAGCGCAGAGTCTCAGGCACAGCGCTGTTTCATCACCACCCACATTGTGGCAATGTCAAACCACAGGGCCACCACCAATCCCCCTAGTTCTGCTCCTTATTAGAGAGCCAAGAGGGGAGGGGGGGGGGGGCGAAAGAGAAAAGAGCAAAGGGCGAGAGGGATGGTCTGGGTGTTCTCTTGAGAGAGAGAGAGAGAGAGAGACTCGTGATACAGATGTTGCTCCTCTACTGTGACAGTTGACAATGTTGGCAGAATTAGAAATGGCCCCTACTAGACCTTGCCTAATGGCTCAACTCTCCTGCCATGATAATGACATTTCTAAAGCCTGTTCTGCAAAGCACAAGTATGCATATCAGTCGTTTGCTAAAGGTGCTATGTGACTTACTGTGAATTACTGCATTTGGAGCTGTGACCCGAGGCCAACCCCGCGGTACACAGCTCTGGTTCTCAGTTCACAAAGTTTCCCCAGTCGCCTGTCTGGAATTTGGCATAAAATGAAATTAGTGACATTTTTATGACAGATCACCAGGCACACGGAAGGTCAAACCCCCAAATCCCACAATGCTTCATATGTCTTTGGGGGATATGTGAACAGGTATTATGGTGTTTGACAAAAAGACAGAAAAACGGGGGCTACATGTGTTTTATGACAGAACCCCACTCCCAAACAACTGTGTCATGTAATCCTCTGGGACCTTATAAAACTGCAGGGCCTGTCACTTATGAAACTATAGAGATAACATTTCTTTTTATCTGAAAATGGGTCAGTTGCATGTATGAATTTAATTCCTTGACATTATAAGCATGACTTGTTTTGTTCTTCATTGCCCAGAATGCAAGGTGGCCAGGGGTGTGCTCACCCCCCCCCCCCCCCCCCCCTCATTTTTTGTCTCACTGTCTCTATCATCCCAACCAATATAATTCAAATCCAGAATTGTTATTGAATTACACATCGATGTGTACAATATTTGTGTAACTGCGGATTACAATGATGTAGCCTAATGATTGTAAATGCCATGATCAAGTGAGTTAGACTTTCTTCAGGTTTCAGTTAGTGAATATCTGTACAGCACATATTGCGAGTCTCAGCTTGGAGTAGCTGGCTAGCGAGCTTCCCAAATCTGTTCTTCATGTTACCAGTTACTGTACTTTCTGTTATGTAGATAAAAAGCTAGACACTAGATTTGTATTTTTTATTGAATACATTTGCGATAATAATTTATTTGGCTCAAGTATGCAGAGCATCTACTGGGACCGCCTATTCAATTTCTCATCGTCTCTCAGCTGGTCCTGTGGGACTTCATCCTTGAAGAAAAAGGCAGGATGTTATTGTCATGGGAAGTCAGCGTACTGTACTTCACATGATTAGTTGGGAACTGGAGGATATGTAGAGATGTGTTTCCATAGTTATTCTTTTTTTTTTTACGCTGAATCAAAGAGATTGAACAGACTGTTAAAAATGAATATCATTGTACATCTGCTGTCCCGCAAGATCACTCTCTCGGGAGAAGAATGCGTTCCCCTCAGATTTCCTCGTGGCATGCTCATTTCAACACACAAAATGGAGGCTTCCGTGACTGAGTAGAGTACCAGGCACTCACTAATTGCTGTTAATCAGGTGGGCTGTGCACAGACAGTAATCTGACCACAGAGTCCTTGATGAAGACTTTCTCTCAATGTGATTATGTAGGCCTACTGTATACAGACTGGGAAGGCTACTGGGGCTAATCAGGATTACAATTTGTCTGTGTAATTATACACTATCTGGAGGGAATATGCAGGGTGTTATCCCCTGCCCCCCATACTGTATAGGTTCTATCTGGAGGGAATATGCAGGGTGTTATCCCCTGCCCCTATACTGTGTTCTATCTGGAGGGAATATGCAGGGTGTTATCCCCTGCCCCCCATACTGTATAGGTTCTATCTGGAGGGAATATGCAGGGTGTTATCCCCTGCCCCCCATACTGTATAGGTTCTATCTGGAGGGAATATGCAGGGTGTTATCCCCTGCCCCCCATACTGTATAGGTTCTATCTGGAGGGAATATACAGGGTGTTATCCCCTGCCCCCCATACTGTATAGGTTCTATCTGGAGGGAATATACAGGGTGTTATCCCCTGCCCCCCATACTGTGTTCTATCTGGAGGGAATATGCAGGGTGTTATCCCCTGCCCCCCATACTGTATAGGTTCTATCTGGAGGGAATATGCAGGGTGTTATCCCCTGCCCCCCATACTGTGTTCTATATCTGGAGGGAATATGCAGGGTGTTATCCCCTGCCTCCCGTACTGTATAGGTTCTATCTGGAGGGAATATGCAGGGTGTTATCCCCTGCCCCCCATACTGTGTTCTATCTGGAGGGAATATGCAGGGTGTTATCCCCTGCCCCCCATACTGTGTTCTATCTGGAGGGAATATGCAGGGTGTTATCCCCTGCCCCCCATACTGTGTTCTATCTGGAGGGAATATGCAGGGTGTTATGCCCTGCCCCCCATACTGTATAGGTTCTATCTGGAGGGAATATGCAGGGTGTTATCCCCTGCCCCCCATACTGTGTTCTATCTGGAGGGAATATGCAGGGTGTTATCCCCTGCCCCCCATACTGTATAGTGTATAGGTTCTCCAAGTCACTAGCCCAAGAACATATAGCTCTATATAGTGGTGGCTAGTTTCTTGGAGGACTCAGTGGGGTCCCCCACCCCACCCCCTTAGATAGCAATTCTGTAGACTTAGATAGCATTTGATACAGACTTATAGCATGTTATGTAAACAGCATAAGTGCATTGTATGTAGTCATAGCACGTCATAGTACATAATGTATATCATAGTAGTATAGCTGTATAGCTTATATGTATAGTTTCATTATAGATATTCCACTGTTACTTTCTTAGCTTACGCATGTTTCATGATAAATGTTTTTATGTGATGTATTGATTGTATTCCCCATGCTTTTTGTTCTTGCTTAATGTAAGTCGCTCTGGATTAAGAGCGTCTGCTAAATGCCTAAATTGTAAAATTGTGGGGTCCAACCGAAACCCAAATTAATAATGTGTGCTGTGCTGGAATCCAATCGCCAGAGAGAAAAAAAACATTGCCATTGTACATTTCTGCAAATGGAGCATACTCAACATTTCAACCGCTTAAACCCTATGCAAGCATTTGGTTCCCTCCTTTTTTCCCCTCTACACCAAAATTCTCTTTGACAATAATAGCTGAATAGATTCATTTTGTATTATTGATGAAGATTTTAGTTTGGGGGGGTAAGTCATTATAGAATGCTTATTATTATAGAATTGTTATAATTGTAAGCTGACTTGTTGCAGCTGACTTGCAGCCAACAGCACAATAAATACATTACATTTAACATAAACACAATTAACTGCAAACGCACATTAACTATGGCTTAATTTATGCGCAATTATACGAAGGTGTCATGCCGAAAATAGCTGGTCACAATGCCTGGTGCATATGACTGTGATGATTGTGAGGTTGTAGATCAGCAGTTTTCCATGTTTTGTCAGTTTTGACAACATGTTAACGAGGCTTAAAACACGAAACACTCACTTAAAATGAATGATTTGGTCCTTGTGACATATTCAAAGTGAATGTTTAAGCCATTCCATCACTTCATTATTCAGTAGGACATTTGGGGCTCTGGCGGTCCAGATCCGCCGATCCGACTGATATCTATAAATGCCCCAGTCTCATGTGTGTACGTACGTATGTAATCCACGTAACTCGAGAACCGTTCGCCCCACTTACAACAATACACCGTTCAGCATAAAGGCCTCTACCCGGGCCCTGGACCTGATCACACCTATATCTCCATATATGGAGCTGGCCTGTTCTGACATCAATCTGACATCTGTATAGACTCCATATTTGGGCATGCCTGACAAAGAAGTCCATATAGGGGCATAAAAGGGACACTGGGTGGGGCATGCATTTCCAACTTGCATCGTTCCAAGTAGGCCAGTGAACAACTGGCACCGCTCTAGTTATATGGTAATGCGCATAATGAGACTGACGACTTCAAACATGGTGCGCACACCAGTGAGGACTTGAGGGAGTGTGCCCTGTGTCGAGTCGTGTCTGGGTATTGCATAACCAGGTGGGGCATGCATTCCCAATCTGCATTGTTCCAGAGTAGACTGCAGGTGCCAGTCTAGTTGACATGAATGACTGGCTTAGTCATTAACAAGTCCATTAACAAGAAATGCCAATTTAATAACCACGGCAGTTCATGCAAAGGCTCTGGCCCTGAACTCTTGGGCCCCTGCTGCTGAGGCTCAATCCAGTTCATTAATCCACCCCACCCCTGCATGTTGTGTGGAGAAATGTTCAACGCCAATGCAGGCTGTTATGTGGGATACAGCAACGTATGCTTCAGGAGCAATAAGTTGTCCTGTGTCCCTTGATGTTCCTTTTAGTAGTGATGTCTAATTGGATTGTCCAAAGTGCTTCTCAAGTGACCGAGTGGCCTCCGGCTCATGGGTTTAGGCCTGGGCTGGGCTGTTAAATGCAGCTGATAGTTCCCTTGGATGATAGCTAGTTTGCTGAATATGATTTGGTCAGTTCTTCTCATACAGTATACTAGGTGTTAATATAAGCAAGCGGAGGAGGTTTGACGATATTCTTGCTGTCAGGCACAAGAAATATCATAGCTTACCGTTCCTTGACATAAAATGAAATAGGCTGATGAAGGGTTGCTTTAGAGTCAAAGCTGGAGATTCAAGGTGGGCCACTGACTGTTTGCTGCACCTCAGGTGCAGTTTTCAGAAGGGATTAAATTCTGTCAACTGTGTGGAGGCATATACCCTGATACAATCTATATACCGGTAGCTAGATATATCTAGCTGCTGTGGTTAAACCTGCGGCTAGCTTGATGACTTTCTAGAGTTTTGAGATAAGCCCACCCAATGGTAATGGGATAGAGAAGATAATATGAACTTCGGGTAATTTGCAATCTTATTGTAAAAGGGTATTTTATGCAGTTACCATATTCGCTAACCAGGGTTTTGAAGGAAATCAAAGAAAGAAAGGCAATTATCTTAAGTGAGATGCAGCAAACAAAACAGCCACTACAGTACCATACCATACTCCAGTATGCATTTCCTGATTGCCAATTTAATGTAACACACAACAAGTTATATGTTTTAATGGTTAATGGTTTCTTTATTCTTGTTTCTAATGATGTTTACGGTACTCGTCATTTCTCATCGTCATTATTTCTCATGAACTCTATGTGCAGACCAGTATACATCTTTCCAAGGGTAATTAGCTTGTGCCTGCTGCCTATAATTAGTGATTCATACTGTATAGAAATCTGTGTAAAATGTATTCACTCACTTCCTTAATCCACTCACTTCAACTACTGTGACTGTCTGCAATGTAGGACCCCCAAAATGATTAGGCATGAATGTACTAGGCATTTGTCCTGGGGATTAGGCTTTTTGTCCCGGGGACCCCATAAGATAAGATGTTTTGTTCTAAATTAGATTTAGTGTTTAGTACAACTGTTTGCTGGTTGGGAAGATAACAGCGGAGAGAGTGAAACCTGTCTAGTCATTCTTAATTGGGCTGTCTTCTATATCCCATGATTGCGGTGAAATAATTGTAAAATTCAACACTATGCTGGGGACCCTCTGGAGCCACAGACCCCACTTTGAGAACCACTGCATGGCCTAGGTGTCTACTTGCCTATGATTCAATTCATAAATAGAGACCAGGCAATCCACAGGGGCAAAGTGGTATCTGTGAAACAAATGAGATCCCATGATAAAAAGGTAATTGAGGAGATGGTACACTGCTGAGTAGAGGTAGTATCCCTCCCATCTTATTTCAGTAGTAATTAAACTGATAGGTTAGAGTGCTCTGAATACCCAGTGGGACAGTTGAATACACTCTGTGTACCTGTGTATAGATTGATAGATACTTTATTTGTCCCTGTGGGGAGATTGGTTTCCAGCACAATCCTTGTGGCCTCAGTACACCACACACAGGTGGGATCACGTCACAAAAAAAAACTGTGGCTGGGAAATACATTGCCTCTACTTTTTGGAAACATCATCTGGAAATTTGAGTAGTGCCTTATTATCTCAAATGACAGCGTTTACACAAAATACTGTGATTGCTTTAGGAAGTTATTAACTTTCTAACAGCACGTCTCTGAGATGAGAATACCAAAAATTGATCAATCCTACGGTGATACTAGTTTTTATTGTTCTTTCTTTTTCTTTGGCTGACAAAACACATTTTCAGAATAATGTTTTATGTATACTGCGCGCACACACACACACACACACACACACACACACACACACACACACACACACACACACACACACACACACACACACACACACACACACACACACACACGTGTTTGTGTGTGCATGTGTTTGTGCATATGCACGTACGTATAAAGCTATTACTTGTTCAGTGTGGCAGTCTATTTGATTTGTGCATTTTTCACCTCACTGGTTGGCAATTTAAAACCACCAGAGCCCTTTTCCAAATTGCAGTACCACTCTCATGAGGTAATTGTCATCCACCTCTCTTCTGTTTCTGTTGTGTGCACCACCACAATTCCCCTTTAACATGCATGCATGCATGCAGGCAAGCATAGAGTCACAGACTATGATAATGCACATTTTCTAGCTAGCACATAGCTTGATCACAGTGCCTCTGTCCCTTTTTCTGTACATTCTATGTGTGAGTATAGTATAGGCTAAGGCTATAATGTGACCTCATAATACTATGTGCTTCTATGCCTACAGAACAGTCTCTTGTACATTCAATATATATAGGCCTACACTTCTCGTGAAGACAGAATACATGGATAGGAACTAAAGAACCAGGCAGAAAAACGCAATAAGGGGAAAATACAAAGAAGAAGACGCAACAGATAGATTTGTAGAGGAAAGACAAAATAGTACTTACATTAAATAAATAAATAGGTAAATGGGTCTCCCTTCAGATTATGTACTATTTACGCTTTAAGGCCAACCTTGCTATGCGTAGAGCCTGTACATCAGTCATGCTATAGGTGTGTGACGTCACCATATTACTGTGGCTGCCAACTGTCCCTTTTACTATAATCTCGTGCCTAACGCCACGTGGTCTGTGCTGTTGTTGTGTGTCGCTGTCGCAGTGCGATCCGAGTGATTATCTTTGGCCGTGTGTTTTCCATGCTGGACAGCTTGTGTTGTTGTTGTTCCATGTTGTTGTGGTTGTTGTGGTCCGTGTTACCGTGTATATTCTCGGGCCTTCACATCACGGAAAGGGAAACCATGGAGCTGGGGGAAAGACCCTCTGTGAATGGCCAGTAGTCAAACTGGATGTCATGGATACTCCATTTCAGACTACCATGTCTATTTATGTAATTTTAGTAAATTAATATTTGCCAGAGCCATATACCAATAAGAAAACTCTGATTAGAAGTATATTTCCGGGGGGTTCATGATACCCCCCTCTTCCCACTCTACTACAGAGCTTGGTTGAAAGACAGTGATGTATCACGGCGACAAAGTACAGACATGAATGGCACTTCCACCTACTCCGGATACGTCACGGTGTATGACCTGGCCACCTGAACTGGCCACCTGAAGTTTTGTGCTCCATGGGCACAAAAGTGTGATCTGGTCTACTGTAGAAATGGTTTCCGGTTAGGTATCCGGTTGGCGCTGCTTTGTTTGAATTCCCCTAATCTCGCAACAACAGAGTCAGAAAATGCAAAGGAAACAAACATCAGAGGGCACTGTTTTCCTTTTTTTGGCGATGGGTTCCCAGATTGGTTTTCCCCCACGAGTCAGTCAAATCGAGTCTAGTCTCGCTGAGGAGAAACTTGCAAGAAGCTAGAGAGAGGGAGAGAGCGCATGATAGATGCTTTCTGAGATGAACGGTCCATCTATATAGCGCCAGGCTGTCGTCCTCCCATAGTCCGAAATTCACACCATGTGAACGGATATTTTTGGTGAGCGACACTGTCCTATAACGAAGTATAAATGAAAGGATCACTTCACCACTTTTCAACCTATCTTCATATAATTCGTCCTTATTAAAAATAGCACAATTTTCTACTCAGTCTGTGTCTCATAGTAGGGCTGTGGGCAGTTCAGAAACCCGTCCACCCATGACATCTTCGATGGGGAATCGAAGCTAATAGAATCGTCAGGCTTTCTATTCCTGAAAAGTTGCAATGAGAAAATGGAAGCCATGGTTCTCACGATAATAAAAATCTAAATATATATATTTTTAAATCTTGTTTAAAACAATCTGCCTAACGATGATGTCACTGGTGGACAGGTTTCTGAACTGCTCACAGCAAGTAGAAATAAATGGTGGTATTTTATCATGAACATTATTGAGGACCAATTATATGGTTGAAAAGTGGTGAAGAGGTTCCTACTAGAAAAGATTACAGACTTTACACACTTTAAACAATATGTTTATACAAGTTATTCAAAAGTCTGGACTGTGTGCGAGCAACTCAACAAAGTGAACTGCTATTAGCTCCTGGGAACAAACAATAGCCCAGAGCTCTACTCGTACTGCCACCATTTTATTGTGAAAACGCCATAAAACCACAATTACACTTATAGTGGAATAAGACTTAACTGCCTACTTTAAAAGGAATGAGTTCTTTGGCAAATTAATTACTGTAGAACTGTTGAACAATGGACCAACAATGGACCATTTTCACAGAAGATAGTTCGACAGGTAAATGCTTTGAAGGAAATAATGGCTGTGCTTCGTTTAGATGTGTCTGTTTGCCACTGGCATTATGAAGTTAACTTTTCAGAAACTGTCCCTGCTTGCACAGTAACACCTAAAGGAAAAACACCCACAATGAATGTGTAAAACAGTATATCAAATGAAAATGTGAGTACAATGTCACTGTGCTCAAAATCTCTCTGTGGCTGTTCATGTGAGGATATGCTCAACCAAGTGCAGCAACTCTTCTGTTAAAAGTGTTCTAATATCTAATCACAACCGTAGAGTTGGGAGAATTGGGATATTTGAACAAATTGCTAACAGGGGAGAAGACCATTAAACAAGGAATGACAGAGTTGGTCCTCTGGGCTGCATCACACTAAGAAGTAAGAACATAAAACACTGCGTGTTTTTACTTTTTATATATAAAAAAAGGCCCATTTATTTTATAATATACTGATACTCAGCTTTAGCAGCTGTCATTGCTGTATTCCTGGTGGTGCTGAATGCTGTGCTGATGTCTCTTTGTTAAGCCATAGATCCGAGTGAAAATAGTTTGAAACTCTATACAAACAAAATGACTGATAAGTGCCAGTGATTGATTAAAAACTGGGGCAATTGAGATTCACAGTTTGCTTGCAACAAAACTTATTTTTTCATCTCTCGTTAGTTGATACAGTTTTTAAGTGGAACCGGGCCTGCACCCTGGACAGTGGGTGTGTTCCTGTGGGTCTGGAAGTTTAAGTGGAACCGGGCCTGCACCCTGGACAGTGGGTGTGTTCCTGTGGGTCTGGAAGTTTAACTGGAACCGGGCCTGCACCCTGGACAGTGGGTGTGTTCCTGTGGGTCTGGAAGTTTAACTGGAACCGGGCCTGCACCCTGGACACTGGGTGTGTTCCTGTGGGTCTGGAAGCGGGCCTGCACCCTGGACAGTGGGTGTGTTCCTGTGGGTCTGGAAGTTTAACTGGAACCGGGCCTGCACCCTGGACACTGGGTGTGTTCCTGTGGGTCTGGAAGCGGGCCTGCACCCTGGACAGTGGGTGTGTTCCTGTGGGTCTGGAAGTTTCGGGGACCCCTCGGGGACGCCCACACAGAGTTGCACCACTTACTTCACACAGGTGTGATTTTAGTTTTTGTTACGCATAAAACTGCATATGAAACCAATTTCACGTTGTCACACTTATGTCTCCTCTTAAAACTTGACTTCCACAAATCAATACTTTGCAACACAAGGGAGCAGCTATATAAAACTTTTGTGTTTCTTTTTCTGTTGTTCTGTAAGAGAACGCTAGTGAAATAGAGCACAGTAACGCAGAAATACTGCAACAAATAAAGCCCATCGCTGTGTTCGTTGACCTTTGTTTTGCTTGGTAAGGACTCTGTCTGTTCGCTCTGATTGTAACCAGGCTTCACTGATGGATATCTCTTTGTCGGCTGACTCACCTTTAAGGTCAGGTGCAAATCAATACAAGTTTTTCTTTTGACACACTCTCACTTTGATTGTTGTAAGCAGTGGAATCATGTCTCCCTATACTACGTGATCGGCCATCATCATGAACATGATGAAATATCCAAAGGGAGAGTTGTCCTCAACTAAACACTACTGCAGTTAATCTTTGGGAAAACGGCATATTAAGCTGGGAGACCACTGTAAATATTACATGCCAAAAAGAGTTAGTGAAGAAGAGCTTAGCAGTGAACAACTGAGTTGGCTTTTGGATAATGGGCTTTGCGTATGTTTGTATGTTCAGAAACAAAATTCCATGCATAATTAGCTTCAATTGGTGTTCCAAGCGCTTTGCTCTATTTTCCTGCAACAGAATAAAAGAGAAAACATAAGGTAGTTTCTGCAACAGAACAAAAGAGAAAACATAGTTTTGTGTATTCTTTTAAATATTTGTCTTTTTGGGGCATTTTGTGCTTTATTTCAGATAGCAGTGCTGTACAAGCTTTTTGGGCTCAAGGCACCCCTGTATTCATACAGAAAGTGGCTGATCTAGCCACTACATGTACAAGCTCACATGTTACACACTGTGATGTTGTAGCTGTGTTATTTTTTGCTGTTTATGAACATTTGTGGGGGGGAAACAAACGAACAAACAAATAAAACATATACCCTTAATGGCCTGCCAAAAATAGGGATATCAAGTTGAAAGGTGTTACAATATTTAAAGTATAGCACTGAATCAGTATTGGGAAATTGAGTGTGCAAAAAGTTCAGATAATATGTGGTAGTCTCAAAATCCTACGGCTCAACTTCATGTCTCACGACACGCCTTGGTACTGTTTGGGGACTACTGATGTAGAGAGAGAGAGAGGAGAGGCATGCCAGAAGACAGGAGTCTGAAATGAATTCAGGTCCTCACCCTCACAAGGAGGAGCATGCAGTCCAGTTATCTTATACCTCTTCTCGCTCTTTCTCACCTAGACCATAATGGGTTTGTGGCCCACTGTGACCGTTATTTATGCTTTAAGATAACTGTACAGTATGTCTTGTGTATTTGTACTGTATGTTATGCTGCACTAATGTGTTTTTGTACTGTGTGTACTTGCACTGTATGTATGTATACATGTTTGTAATGTGTGTGTGTGTGTATAGGACCCCCTCTAAAATCTCAAAATCCTTGACAATTGGACTAATTCTGACGGTAACGTGCTTATGTTACAGATGATGTTCCTACTGTAGGCTTGTATGTGCTTTTCAGTGGTTTTCATTTTAACTGCAGTGATTTAACAGCAGTTATGTGCGGTGTTACAAATTAAAAAAAATCTAGTATACATTTATTTAAAAATCACACTTGTGTGAAGTGAAGGGCGCTCTTATCACCATGCATCATCATACATCACATTCCGTGCTCAGCCAATCAAATCATCACAAAAGTAATTCCAGACACTTTTGGCGTCTTCAATTTTCTGCCCTCACTTTTATCTTCAATATGTACTTTGCTCAGCCAAACAAGTCAATGTGGTGATCAGTCATCACAAGCCAATGTTTGGTTTCACACAGACCCACAAAGCTGGGCATAGGAGGGGCCACAAAAATAAATAAAAGCTTACACAGCTGAGCAGTATTATCCAATCCTTTTTCATAAAATACAGATTTCCCAGATCTTGTGATATATTTTGTAATCTTTATATTGTTGATTGTAAGAAGAGACAGGCATGGAAGAGGCATGCCACAAAGAGCCTTGGGTCGAATTCAAACCTGTGCCAACTCTCTGTATCATATACACACAAAAGCTAAACTGCTGTTAATGGCCTACTGTATCTTGTCTGTTACTAATTCATTTAGGCATTGAAAATAATAGCATGAACTATGTTTGCATAATGCATTTTGTAGTTGAAAAAAATCAATCTCTTTGCCAACAAGAGAGGGGCCACTAAATAATGCTTAATTAACAGGATTATTCTGCCCAAAGTCTCTATGTAAGACAGATAATTCTGTCAGACACAGCCTGTGGGTTGCAGCACACATATTGACACACGCGTGCACGGACACACACACACACACACACACACACACACACACACACACACACACAGATTGACAGCCACACACCCAGAGAGCTCATCAGCATGGGAGATGACCGCCATTTTGCTCGCTTTGTTTGCAGCGCAAATCTAATAATCAGTTATGAGCATGAAAGGTGTGGTGCGTGGTTTGTGTATGTGTGTCTGTCTAAAGGCCAGGGGTAAATCTAACGATTTGAGTAACAGCTGGGACCGATCTCGGTCTGTCTGTCAGCCTGCTTGCCTGCCTGCTGAGGCCCCCGTTTCTGCCAGATTTATGTGTTATGATACTGACTCATATTTCTAAACCCCATTTTCCCTACTGTGCAATCACAGCGTGTTGTTAATGTGGTTCCTCATCACAATTTATGGTTGTGTTGTGGCAGAGAGCTAGTATTGTCTCTTTGGTAAGTTGTAACCCTGGGGGAATGTAAGATACAATAGAGGTAGCAGGCAACTTGGTGATGTCAGAGAAATACAAGCGACCGTGTACGCCCTGTGCGTTAAATGGATTTAATGCATGTCCTTTCTCCTGTGTGAAGAAGCCAATGTTGATGCTTTTTTCCCTTTGAAGTCTTAGCAACATGATGAATGTTTACAGTTTTCTTTTTATAGATACAGCTTTTACGGAGATGTTGGTGCTTAACATATTACAAGCTTGTTTAATTCACTGGGTAGAAAAGAGAGGGACCCTGAATCAGATTCGAAACCATAAAGGATACACCGTAAAATCCTCAATGTTCATTTATTTATTTTAAATTGACACAGGATTTTGCTGTGTAGCTTACAGACAGGAAAAATGGGGGATAGAAATAGGGATGCGAGATTAGATTTAGATGGGACATGGAGGATGAGAAAGACCGCTATTAACCGTTGAGAGATGCAGAAACAAGAAATGGAGAGTGAGATGCAGACTGCAGACCTTAATGAAAGGTCCGCAGGGAAGGGTTGGTTGATGGTAGGGTGATGAAGGGAGAAAGGCGGAAATACTTGCAAAGTAAGAGGGAAAGGAAGTTCATAGATGAGGAATGCAGGAGATGATGATATTGGGGAGGGGAAAGGTTGAGAGTGAGGGCTTAGAGCGAGAGTTAGTTGTTAGAGAGAGACAAACATCTGTCCCATGGTCCTCCCGGACATAAGGAAAATCAACACGGAGTACGGTTCAGTTCAGAGCACCATTATTCATCTAATTCTTGACACGCTCTGTGCTATAATTCAGAGACTAATAAAGCTCTAAAGTGGCTGCGCTCTTGCCAAAATTCTAAAATCAGGGTGGTGGAACTGGAAAAGAGCATGTATACAATATTACATTGGATTTTAGAGCTCGTGTCTGAATTTGTGTAGCAATAGCAAAGCCTAATTGGGGCTAAATCTGATCAGTAATGCCAATTGGCTTTTGAGCTCAGCCTTTATGTTCATTGCTGTCTAACTCCATTCTGCTTATATTCTCAGAAAAGAGTGGATTAAACCGAAACTACTAGCCAATCACAAGGATTTGATTAAATCATGTCGATCCACTGTTAATTGTTTGAACAGCAACTGTTATTTTCAAACTAACCAAACTTTTTCAGGGGAACCAAGCAGAGGATATTCAGGTCATATAATTCACACCACTCGTACGCTTCGTTTTGCAGGTGTGAATAATCAGGCTCAATCGAATCCTAGAGCCTTCACACCTGCGCACCAAAGAACCGCATTTTACACCGCCAAAAAACGAGGGTTTCACTTCGCTTCAAAAAGCAGCAGAGTGCGGATCACTGCAGGTGTGAATGCAATCCATTAAACATAGGGAGTGAATGTACCATTGTGGGATGAAGAAGTGGTATTATTATTTGGCACACGAGAAGGAAGGAGAAGGCATTATTACTGAGCGACGCATAAGGATGTCACACCGTACCGTCACACGTGGTCTAATGAAGAGATAGAAAGCAAGCCCTTATTGCAATATGGCCAGACCATCATAGGCTTATGCTGAAGGTTAAACACACGAACAATGCAGTGTACAGGATATATAGCAAGAGAATGGAGGCGATTGGAAGTGTTTGCGCTTGTAGTACAGACCTGGACCGGGAATCCTGTAGGTTGTTGAACATACTAGACCAGTACGTGCCCGTCGGCCACCGGCCTACTTGAGAACAATGCAACTTGGGAACCTAATAATACCTGTTGTCAACTTGTCAGAGCACCCGTTTTAACTGTATGTCTGTGTCCCACATGGAGATCTCTGCCTGTGTCTCTCCCTTGTGAGTTCAAACTTACTGACTGTGAAAAGTGGACTGGTTAAGTAATTAATTGTCAGGTGTGGGGTTTCCACATGGCAATCAATTGGCTGAGGCAGAGGCTGGAAATTGCACAGGGGATTTAGGCTGATTAGGCCCACTGGCAGAGCCTGACCAGAGCTTTTTGTGGTGGTTCTGGAGAACCGTGGGTCCGACCGACTCGATACCGGGCACTGCACTCCCTGTGATGGTGTAGAACGCGTGTGGCGTGAAGTCGGTGGGGCAAACTGTACTCGAGTTACGTGCATTTCAACCGTACACACACACACACACACACACACACACACACACACACACACACACACACACAGAGACGTGGCGCATTTATAGTTAGATACACAGCTTAACATCAGGAAAGTTACACGACTGACCCACCCAGGTGATGGCAATAATACTAGTAATGACTGTCGGTGGTCGTTAAAAGTTTATTTCTCCCTGTTATTTCCTCGTATTTCTTAATATTAAATATTGTCATGCAGATTTGTCCAGTGCATAGCCTACTGCAGGCCTGGTTGACTAGATTTAGAAGACATTTTGATGCTCTTTCCAATGAAATGATCGATTATTTATATGGAGAAATCCCGTCATTTAACATGCAGAAGGTGAGCTTGCCCTGTCTCCTCACTGCTAACGTGCCTATTGGACAAGGACGGGTTGGGGAGGTACTTAGCGAAGGGCTATAATTGAAACCTCCCGTGATCCACCTGTGGGTCGTGACCATAGAGTATTAAAAGGATAGAGACTGATCTGGCGCGATTTGTGTTTTTGGGCACCAAAATGTTGTGCCCAAAAACACAAATGCGGAAGTGCAACCGAGCGCTCAATGTTAAAGCCCAGCTGCACGGGGTTTCCTCGTCATGAATCCACGGGTCCGCCTGCAGTCCTTCCTCTTACCACTAGGGCCCAGTGCTTCAACGTTGGAGCGCCTCACTGGCCCCTTGGTCACGACCCAGTCTTTGGGAAATAGTGGTGTCCCTTCCATCAGAAGGAGTCATCTGCATGAGCTGCACCATCCATGCAACTCCTAAAACAGTATAACATTGTTCTTTCTCACCATCTTCAATATACACACACTTTCACATGATTACCACTTTAACAGATATTTTTTTACAGCCTAGGTTAATCATTTTGTGATTTGTTTGTGTAGGCTCTACAGTCTACACAAACAAATCACAAAATTCTTAACCTAGTAATTTACCTCCCCCATACTTCGTCTTCTCCATTGACATTATATCACTGATGATGTTTTTAATTACAGTGCTCCAAATTGAAGAAAGTATTAATAAAGATGTGTGCACGTTCTAGACGTTTTTGGCTGGGAACCCCCGGAAATGCTTTGGCCATGTCTCTCAGGGAAGCCCATGCTTACAATTTCCCAAACATATTGGGAATTTCTGCTTCTTTCTCATTCCCGCGGGCCGACAAAAAAACGTTCAGGTACATCCGAATCGCCATTCGGCTCTGCTAAACTCTGGTTTATATGAGAGACATATGAACGGTCAAATGGATGCTGTCTGCGTTATGCCAGGGATACAGTGCATTACAATGCAGACAGACCGACAGACACTGATTCCGTGAATTAGATAGTCATGTTTGTTTTTACCAGGTTGGCATGTGATCAAACATTTACATTTTACAAATTTTTGATATCCTACAGATTTTCCACAGTATATCTACAGGTATAGTCATGTGATAAAGATATATTCCATCCTGATTGGCGACTTGCGAACATTGCTGGCCCGCAATAACCTACCTTACCTATGGGACTGGGAGAGACCTGTGCTCAGAGGATAACTTTTGTGATTTGCCTCTTCTCTATACTGCAAAGGATGTGTTGAACCAAAACCATGCAACAACATAATGTATTGTGTGAAAAGCTACTACACTATGACAGCCAGGAGTGTGGGGATGAGCCATATGCATCTTAATTAAGCTTGTGTTTTCATTAGACACTACTGCGTGCGTCTATGTGTGCAATGCTCCTGTGTGCTACAGTAGTTGAACCCATTATGTTTAAGTTTAAGGGTATTGATTTTCATCAAGACTGCAGACTGGGTACAACTTACAAGCTGTATCTTGACTGGGCTAGTGAACAGCCATAAGCATTGTGCCACCAATTTACAGGGCCTTGCTTGGTGTTTTGTCTCCTGGGCATTATAATGCTGCAGAGACTGTACAACATCACCTGTATGACTGATTGAGTGTATCATTGATATCACCCATTGTACAACATTGACAGTTCTCAGATATGAAATCAGAGAAGGCATGTTAAAACAAATTTATTTTAGCAATCTACTGTCCATGTAAATCCTTGCATCTGCCAACTCAGAATATTGTCATTTTCCAATTTATTTTCCAAACAGGCTGTTTTTACTGTGTAATTTCCATTCATTCAAATGTGCCATGCTAGATTTATAAAGCTAAATTCATTATTTCCACCTTTTAGGCAGATTTCTTTCGTTGTTTTGCTTCTCCATTTATACAGGTTGATAACAACAAAAAACAGTTTGTACACATTTGTCTGTTCATGAGTGTGAGATCCATTCACACTCTACTGACAGTAGCTGATTGATGTAAAAATGAATGATTATTCTCTTTCTTTTCAGGTTTCATCCATACTTGCGGAGGCACTTTAAAAGGGAGGAATGGGACAATAGAGAGTCCAGGGTTTCCATATGGATATCCAAATGGAGCGAACTGTACCTGGGTGATTGTAGCTGAAGAGAGGAACAGGATTCATATAGTTTTTCAATCTTTTGCTGTGGAGGAGGAATATGACTTTTTATCTTTGTATGATGGACACCCACATCCAGCCAACTTCAGGACAAGGTAAGGAAGAGCACTGCTTCTATGCACTTTGAAGGCTTTCATTGAATGCTGGGAGGCAGTGAGAGAGGGATCTTAAAGTTAATATCTTTTATGTACATGCACACAACAATGAATGCTTATTCCTGTCAGTGAATTGTCAGGCAGTCAGCAGCAGTAGTATGGATGTGATGTAGTATATATATGAGATTTTTCTGCACGTGTGTGTGTGTGTGTGTGTGTGTGTGTGTGTGTGTGTGTGTGTGTGTGTGTGTGTGTGTGTGTGTGTGTGTGTGTGTGTGTGTGTGTGTGTGTGTGTGTGTGTGTGTGTGTGTGTGTGTGTGTGTGTGTGTGTGTGTGTGTGTGTGTGTGTGTGTGTGTGTGTGTGTGTGTGTGTGTGTGCGCGCGCGCGTTTAGGGACGTCCACCACCATGTCTTATTCTAGCTTTAGGTTTCACATCAAAGAAATGCACCTGGACTATTATTAGCAAAAAGATGACACACTTTAAAAAAATGTTTTCCAGCAATGTATGCAACAGCAATGCTATTTTACACACTGAGACTGTACTGTAACTTCAGGTTACTTTAGTAACCTCAGTTAATTGAGTGATTTGAGAAGGAGTCACTAAGGGGTCCAGCCACCAGGTGACTGCAGTCACACAGAACATTACATACACTCACAAACATTTTTTTTGGTGAGTCATTCAAGTACACATTCCACTTTTATCTGACTTCAGATCAGCGGAGCTGCCCGCCAGGTTTCCCGGTCCTGGTCATTCAACGTGAGGTCACTGACCCTTCCCTCCAGGTATATAACAGGGTCCCACCTTGTGATGTTATTCCTATCAACCAGCTTTCTGCGTCTTGTTAAGCAGAACGGTAGTGGGAGTGACTCTCCTTCTCGAGTCACTCAATTAACTGAGGTTACTAAAGTAACCCAAAGTTAATGAGGGGCATACAGCATACAACTCCCTATACTGCCAGCTGACAGGACCCGATCCGAGGTCTCCCTCTGTAGGGGACACACACACGTACGTAGCATGTACACAGTACGCACGCCACCCTGGAAAGGCGACATGAGGGCTAACCAGGCCATCGCCTTGATAGCTAAGAAACCCAAACTATAACTGGCATCCTCACCTTCAAAATGGATTTCCCTTTCCACTGGGAACCCCATGCGCCAAACAGCTGATCGTCTTGTCTGAAGGGAGCAGTCCTGTCCTTGTACAGTCTCAAAGCCCTGACTGGGCAGAGACAGTTTAAACTCCTGTCCCCCACTGAGGAGAACGGAGGTGGGTGGAACGCTGCCAAATCCACAGAGTGCAACCCGGAAGGAAAGGTCTTAGGCAGGAACGAGAGGTTATGTCTAAGCGTCACTCTAGTTAGCAGTAAGCTAAGCAGTATAAGCAAGCAACTGCTGGGGCTAAGCTAGTGGAGAGGGAAGGACAAACTCAAGAGGCCTGACAGCTTCATATAGTTTAATCGTCCTGATTTACAATCAAATCTGCGAAGTGTTCGCGAGCAAGAACCAAGTTGAAAACCCGTCCGTTCCAACAGCCGCGGTGATTTTTAACAAGGTAAGGTCTACAGCAGAAAGATGGAGGAATAACGTCACAAGGTGGGACCACCTGTTACATACCTGGGGGGCAGGGTCAATGACCTCCCATTGAATGACAAAGTCATGATCGAATAAAATTGTTTGTGTATGTAATGTTCTGTGTGTCTGCACCACCTGGTGGCTGGACCCCATAGTGACTCTCCTTGGAGAGGAGCTCTGATTTATTGTTCACTGGGCGTGTTTTTTCCCACCTGCTATATCTTTTCTAAGCTGTTGGAAACATGTACAAATGCAATGTGTATAAGTGATATCCTAATTACTCTACAATTTGATTCTACACTAAGATCACCACCAGTTTGCACATCATTGGATGCTCAACAGTTTGTGAAACACACTGCAGCCCTGAGCTAGAGACTTAGGGTCGATTCATACTCTTATTTTAGAGCCGAATAAAAGTCGGTTCGGCGCTGTAGAGCCTACAATTTGACGTCATTTGAGGTTCGGGGGGGCGGGTACCGTCCTAAAGTCGGCTCTTCGGTGCTACTGAAATTTTCTGACGAGCCGAAATCATTTCGGCACTACAGCGCCGAAACAGGAGTATGAATCGGCCCTAAAGCATTGTTTTAATAATTATAATATATAATTTATTATAAATAAATAATTTACATTATTATCTTGGTTAGAGCCATGATTCAGCAACAGAAGCTGTTAGGTCAAAATTGTATACCGGCATTGGTATGATGTTCAGTCTAATATCATCCAAATTACATTTGTTTGTTCAGTTACATTTGTTTGTTCAGTTGTATTATTATATATGGGTTCATCGAGTGTTCATTCATTATTTATTCAAGATCATTGGCACATGACCTTAAAGCCTCAATGTTTGTTTTTAAATTATAAAGCCAATGTTAGATGTGTTTTATCACGGGCACAATTTCCCCCCCTTTTTTTTGTCATTAAGCGTCTCTCAAGTAGAGCATAACCTCTGAGAGTGGGGCTTTTAGTGTCGTACTCTTGTTATAAGAGGTCCCTTGCCAGAGCTGACAGGACATGAGGACACACACATTGCTTTTTAAACCTGTAAAAGGCATTGTAAAATTGCATTTAAGTGTTGGATTACCCACTTGCATTCAAAAGTATTCTCCTGGAGATTTAGCAGACATCTCTTTGTGACACACTGCATAAGACATGGCCAAAGTGAGTTCTTCTGGTTTATGTGAACAATTCCGCCTCTGTGAGACGGGTTTGAGGTCATATGATGATACAATGGAGGCTTTACTTTGCAGACTTAGAGGGAGTCATTTAAGAGCTGACTCATTGTTGATTTCAACAGCTGAATCCCTGTAGATAACTTCCAGTAATGTTGTTTTCAAGGCATGGGATAATACTGTACAAAGCGTTTCACACTTCACATCACTTCCTGGTAACCATTGATACGCCTCAATTCTTTTTTAAAGAGAAATTCTCACAGTCTGTGATAAGCTCCATGCAGAGTCCAGGCTCTTTTTTCTTTTCTTTTTTTGTTATTTTTAAATGTTAGAAAACAATAGTATTGCAATCACACTTGAAAAGTCTGTTTGAATATCTGTGATTTGGGGCCTTTGCTTCAGTTAGCATGCCAGTCCAATACATCTTGAACAAGAAACCATAAAGGCTGACACTCAAGGTGCAGCTCATGCATGTACACTAAGAGCTGTGAGCATGTAAATAACATCAGCTTGACTTTAAAGGGGTATGAAACCCTTGGCTGAATTTGAAGTTTGTTTTCCAGTTCAGGTTAAAACCTACAGTAAGGTAAAAACCTGGCAGGCTGCAAAATGTCCGGACTGCCAATGCATCTGAAACTCAATTTGATGCGTTAGACGTTTCCATTTCACATGTCCAGCGGGTGGTGGGCAGTGCTGGCACGAGAGACGGTTTTCTGGTGTGTAGTTGGTTGGTGTGTATTGTTTGAGTTACATCCTTCTGTCGTGCAGTCATTCCTTCAGATTCAGATTGGAGCTACTTTGGCTTAATTGTTTTCCTTGACCACAATGTTAAGAATGTAATTTAGATATTTAAACAGATAGGTTAAATGTTTACCTGTATCCTCCGATACTGTCAATGTACAGATTATTTATTTGATAGTATATTGTTAGACTGCTGCTAGGTTATTGTTTTACCTGTGATCCTCTGCTCTTTTTACCCTCTACACCAAAAATAACAGATCTACTATACAAGTTCGCTTGGCTGCCTTGTGATTTTGATTTGCTATTTTTGTTTCCCCCTGAATAGGCATGCTAGGTTAATGCTAGTGGTTAATATAAAATAGAAAGTTCCTATCACACACATATTTGGCAGCTCCCTTTCAGTACGTCTGTGCAGACCCCATGTTGAAGGCCTGTGTCTTAGCCATGTATACTTGTTAAGAAGTCTTTTTGTCATTCCAAAACCACACAACTGTCAGGGAAAGCTACAGTAGCTCCCAGGAACTAACAATTGGCCCGGTTTCCCAAAAAACACCTCTTACACCATGGTGTAAGAAGTGGTGTTTGGCCTGGTTTCCCAAAAAACACCTCTTACACCATGGTGTAAGAAGTGGTGTTGCACATGCTCAGTTGCTCCTCTAGGCCGCTCACAGAAGCCTGTGAACATTGACATTCCGTGCATAGATGTGCCACGCAATGGTAGGCCTCAGGCCTGAGGCCTGGTATGGTAGGCCTCAGGCCTGAGGCCTGGTATGGTAGGCCTCAGGTCTACCATTCTTAAATTTAATTTAATAATATTTGGACTGCTGGACAGCTGACAGTATGCTCTCTTTACTCTTATCTCATGCCCTCACTTTTTATCCTCAATATGTACTTTGCTCAGTCAATCAAATCATGGGGTGATCAGCCAATCAAATCATCTGTTTGTGTTCACACAAACAGACAAAGCTGGGCATAGGAGGGGCTAACGCCCCTCAAAATCCTAGTATCTTCTGAGTACTTCTTCCACCACTCACTGGCAGTGCCGGTTCTAGGCCTTTTGAGGCCCTAGGCAACATATTATACAGAGCCCCCCCCCCCTCCTGCTTTGCCACGCCGGATAAAAATTGTAAATTTGCCATGAAAATGCTTCAATCTGGTGCACTTTGAGATCAAAATTAAGAAGCTAGGTGGAGGCCACATATGTTTATAAACAAATCACAAATGTTTATAAACAAATCCCAAATGTTTATAAACAAATCCCAAATGTTTATAAACAAATACCAAAATGTTTATAAACAAATCCCAAATCCCATGAGACTTGGTCCTACCCCCCCGACCATGAGACTTACTACAGGTCAACTGGTAGTGGTCCTACCCCCCCCCCATGAGACTTACAAATCCCAAATGTTTATAAACAAATCCCAAATGTTTGTAAACAAATCCCAAATGTTTATAAACAAATCCCAAAATGTTTATAAACAAATCACAAATGTTTATAAACAAATCACAAATGTTTATAAACAGATACCAAAATGTTTATAAACAAATCCCAAATCCCTTGGTCCTACCCCCCCCGACCATGAGACTTACTACAGGTCAACTGGTAGTGGTCCTACCCCCCCCATGAGACTTACAAATCCCAAATGTTTATAAACAAATCCCAAATGTTTGTAAACAAATCCCAAATGTTTATAAACAAATCCCAAAATGTTTATAAACAAATCACAAATGTTTATAAACAAATCAAAAATGTTTATAAACAAATACCAAAATGTTTATAAACAAATCCCAAATCCCTTGGTCCTACCCCCCCGACCATGAGACTTACTACAGGTCAACTGGTAGTGGTCCTACCCCCCCCCCATGAGACTTACAAATCCCAAATGTTTATAAACAAATCCCAAATGTTTGTAAACAAATCCCAAATGTTTATAAACAAATCCCAAAATGTTTATAAATAAATCACAAATGTTTATAAACAAATCACAAATGTTTATAAACAAATACCAAAATGTTTATAAACAAATCCCAAATCCCTTGGTCCTACCCCCCCGACCGATATAATCTAGTGATGTGCAGGTTAATTTGTTAACTGCGGGTACGAGCGGTTGGCATGAGGTAAAATGTATACATCTCCACTGGGCTAAAGGCTATCAAGTAATAATACTATAATTTTTGTTGAAGACAACTGAGAGAGGAAGAATAAAAAGAGGTTCAGAGAGTGGGAGGATGAAGGGTTAAAGGCTAAAGACAATCGGAACTACATCAAAACCCTGTTTGTATGGTAGGGGACTGACCTCATCGGCTTCTGGGAACATCAGCAAGAAGTCTTCCATTGCCAAGATGACCCGGTGTATCCCGGCAAGCAAGCATACTAGAGATAGATACTAGTTCAAGAGCTCTGCTTTGCTGGTGAAATGGAGAATAGAGAGAAAGAGAGAGCAAATGAAATGACTCTCTGAGAGTGAAAAACAGAATGGTTTTGAAAATTGATGTGCAGAAGTGAGTAAAGTTGGTGTAGGCCTAGTTAAAATGATGATTACTATTATTACTTGCGCAAGCAGAGCGCACAAGTACTGTAATCGGCTGCGTATGTCGGTGTGGTCCGTCGGCCAATCAGGGATTGGCTGATGACGTACCTATACTACCTATACTGTAAAGTATGTTTGGTGATCGGCTGGGTATTATATGTCGGGTTAAGAATGGTGGCCCCTTATTGGCTGTTGATGGTGACGTAACTATTGTATGTTTCAAGGTTGGTATAAGGTCAATACCGGGTCTAAAGGATTTAGAACAGCAGTTATAATAGACATTAGTTAGTAGCAGTACTTGTGGGCTCTGCTTGCGCACAAGTAGCCAGGCTTACTGGTGTGTAAGGCGCAAGTTGGTACCTCGACAGAGTGCATTTTTGGTTGCTAACTTGCAATTGTTATTTATTATTATTATTAATATTACCCTTATTATAAATTATTACCCTTATTATTATTAATATTATGTCAGGCTGAAGGCAAGGTGGGAAGATCATGTTTTTGCCCCTGTCTTTGTGTTTGTCTGTGTTTCCATTGGATCGTTCAGTGCCAGTTTTTTTGTGCAAGCTGCCAGGAGGCAGCATTTACAAAGGAAGTAAATGCTATACTATATATCAGAGGTGCACCACCGGCCGACAATCGGTAGGGGCCGATGTTTGCCTTAACTGCCATCGGCGCATCGCTAAAAAACTTGACTTTCACCGATGGCAGTGGCCGATGGTTTACTCAGCCAAATCCGGTAATACACCCTTGTACGGAGATGTATAGAGCGGCTGCGTGTCGCTCAAGTGCAGTGATATCCCCCCCCCCCCCCCCCCCCCTCCCCTCACAGGCTCACACACAGGCAACGGGCACCGTTTCAACTCAAGACAGGAGTCATTAGTCAAGTTTAGTTGTCCTCAGGGTCTTTAGCTGTCCTTCCACTGTTCTACGCTAGGTTTTCTTTGGTCGGCCTCTTTTACCGTTACCATCTCGTGTCCAGTGAAGGGCAGTTTGTGTTAGGTTCCTGCTCTCTACAGATTACATGCCCAATCCAATCCAAATGCCCAGGCCTTCTCATAAGGATGGTAGCCATGTTGTCCTGTTTACACAGGTTTAGTAGATTAGCTTGGATTTGGTTTGGGGCCAGAATATTCTCTGTATTTTCCGTAGGCTTGTTTTTGTGTGAAAGGCTGGCAATGTGTGTAGGTCATTCCCCAACATTCTGAACCTTATGGGTAGACAGGACGTATCAGCTCTTGTACAGTCTCAGCTTGGTGTTGGTGCCGACTTCCAGGTCTTGGTTTGTGATGTCACTGTCTGCACCACCATTGTGGCTAACAACGTTGCCTATAGGTAAGTGAACTGATCAGTTGTGGATAGGTTTATCCTGTCTATTTTGTTTGGTGAGTGGGTTGGGATGTTGATTGATTGAAATATGTTTGCAGAATTACAGTACATTTCAAGCACAACTTAATACAAAGACTGTTAACTGTTGACGACCCAATAAAGCATTACACTTGTTTACAAGAGGGTCCACCTTGTTCAATACATCAAAACATTTAGAGACGTACAAATAGACATTATAGCCAAGAACAGAACAGGAATTCATCATAATGGAGGTAAAAAGGGAAAAGGGGGGGGGGGGGGGGGGGACTAAAAATAATTTAGTCCCTTGTTTGTGCCGAATCTGTGTTGTACATGGTTTGTAGCACTCCCTCTGGTGTTGTGGGTGTGGACTTCGTTAACATTAAGGAAGTATTTAGACAGGTATATATATGCCGTAGCACTAGCCTTGACGACTTTACAGGCCGTATGCAAAGGCTAAACAGCTATATTGTAAATCTCTCTGGATTAAGAGCGTCTTCTAAATGCGTAAATTGTACATTTACTGTACTAGACCTGTGCCTGTCAGCCACCAGCCTACTTGGGAACGGTGCAAGTTGGGAACCTAGTATGTAATGATGCCTTAGCACCTGTTTTAACTGTCTGTCTGTGTTCCATGTGGAGATTTCTGTATCTGTCTCTGTCTGGCTGTGTCTGAAGAGTGAAAACTGACTGTGAAAAGTGGACTGGTTAAGTAATCAAATATGGCAGATGGGGGGGTTGTGTGTGTGTGTGTATATATCATAGACTGTAAAAAATATGGACAAAGCGTTCCTCGGGTCTAACATGAACGTAAAATGAAGCCTGTCAGTCCTTGCAATGGCCCATTGGCTGGCCCATTGGCTGGCCCAGACAACGAGGCGGGACTTCCCCCCCTTCTTCTTCGTTGGTTTTTATTTTGACTCGAGTGGGTGGGGGATCCCGTTCATAGACTGTAACGGTAGCCACGCCCCTCAGAACATGCGCGACTTTATGGTCATTTTTTTTTTATAAATGGGGCCATAATTTTCCAAAAAGAATATTATGACATTAGAAATGAGACTTTAAACTAGTGACTGGAAGCAAAAAGTATTCATGACCATGTTTATTAAGGTAATACAGTCTAGGTGAAGTTGGGCCCAAATACATGGACTTCTATGGGGCTATGGGTTTTTTTGGGCCCAATGACAGCGCCACAACAGGCCATTATATGAACTTTCAGTTCCTTAGTGGCTTCACAAAAAATCTGTCTGACTGCCCCCCTGGTATATATATATATATATATTTCCCCCCGTTCAATCCACTAATTGCTCCCTGCTCTAACCATGAGGTTTATAACGGGGTGTTATTAAAAGGCCATTGACAAGGTTTTCAGGCATAAAAAAGATTGCCTATGCAACAATGCAAAGTGGTGTGACAATGCCTGGTGGTGCTTGCCGCTCAAGTGAAAAAGCAGCCAAAACGCAATTAGTGAGACCCTATATTAAGCAATTTCTGGGCATCTTTCTGGGCATCTTTGTAATGTTAGTGTTAGTAAAAAGCAGGTAAAAGAGCAACGTTTGAAGCAGACTAACATCAGTCACTTTTCCATTCACTGTAGTAAAAGCTTGGTGCGGGGAAACCGCAGATGTGTCGTCTCCGCCTACAGGAAATACGTAGGCTGCGACCATGAGACCCGCTACGGAACCTCTATGGTATATCCACAGAGAACATACTGAACAAACAAAAACGCCAAACAAGCCTGTCGCGGACAGAGGTTGCTGTAGCACTTTGAGATTCTCACGAATATAAAGACAAGTGCTTATTTTATATCACTCAACGTCCCTGTATACCTCCTCTTTGACCAATGCATACAAATGCATTGCATGCATTTAGTGAGGCTCTGGTTTTCGTTCAGCATGCGATGCCATGCAACTGGATTCAGTGACTGCTGGTCTGAATTGTAATGCAATTCAAGACTGAAACCGCCTGCTGGTAGTTGCAATATTTATCTCTAGTCCGGGCAAGTGTGATGTTTTTTTGATAGACAGATTTCTGTCAAAGTCAAAATGTCAGAATCAGACTAAACAAAAGCAAAAGTCTCACAATGCGTCGCATTTAATCAAAACCAGTGTTGGAGGACAATGAAGCAATGGGAATCAAACTGGTGAGCTTCATTCTTATTGGCTTTTATCGATGTGGGCCTCGACACGTCATCACGCAGCACATTTTCGTTTTCAGGAAGTAATTTAAAAACAAAATTGTTAGGTATGCCCATATGATGACCAAGGATATGGTCTAAAAGTGTGAAAAACATATTTTTCATTTCACTACACCTTTAATGAATACAAATAGATACATAACATGATTACATTTGCTGATCTCGGTATTGCCTACTTTATTTATACTTTTATATTATTGATCTAAGCATAATGCAGAAAAGATGGATTCTGAGCCTGAGTGATGCTGCCTTCTAACTATCTAGGAGACATTGTTATCTCACTTGATATTCTAAGGGGCCTGGCTGATTTAAGCAGTGTCAAGGATAGGATTAAGGTTAAACATTTGCATAGGCCTACAGTACGAATCAGCGAGAGATGGCATTTTGCTGCTACTTTCACATTTTGAATGGAACTAATCTAGCTATTCCAAGACAATTCTTGCTGAGAGACAATAGAAAACAGCTCAACTTTTGATGGATTTTTCCTGATCCAGACACAGTCTCTAAATAGCAACATTGTTCTTTATATTTTAGTCACACTTTATTTTTAGTGGAGGATTTCAGGACTAGTGTTGCATAGCGCCAGGAAATGATAATTCCATGACAGAATCCTTGCTATGCCTCTAGGGCTGGAAACATAAGCTAGCATAATAATGCCTGCTTTACGCAATTAATTACCTCCAACACAGAAATCACAAAAAAGCTGTAGCCTATATGAAAAAATAGAACGCCAAGTTGACCATTATTTCCGTGCACCTACAGTATTTGTGAAATACCGTATATGCCTACCATATGATCTGTCTTCAGTTCAGTTGCAGTTATCCTATGTTAATGGTTACAGAGTGACCATAATACATAAATTTAAATATAGCTGCTAGTAACGATAAGGCGGGACCAAGCAGAAAGGCAATAAGAACATATAACAATAACAATATGCACAATAAGCCATAGAGACATGGAAGACATAACTTGAACCCATGGTCTTGTGGTCCAAAGGCAAGAGCTCTACCGACTGAGCTACGTATACTGTCTGTTGTTTTATTGTAAACAGCAAAATCATTCAGTTTTTTTATAACAATTATGTGTGTCCTGATTTTGGAGATGTCCTAAGGCTATCCATTACTACAGTCTGTTTGCTGTTAATTTTTTCACGTACAGATTTCTCTTCAACTGGGATTTCAGATAATGGTCCATAGATTGTGTGTAGAACATTTCACGTCTACATAGGTGGTACGCTTCTTTCCCCTCCTGGCTTTGCCCTGGGTTGGCTCCCATAATGCCCTGCCAGCCTCATCCTCTCTCTGACTTTGTCCGTGACCCGTGGTAGGTCCCCATAGAGGTCCATATTTCTGATGCGGTCCGTCCATGTGACACCTAGTGCCATTCGTAGCATTCTTGTGTAGACTCCATCCAGGGCAGCATGTGATGTTGCATGTATGTATTATGGGCAGAAGAATTTCCACAAAACAGCAATTTTCATTGGCTCATAAAAACTTTTTTTCACTTCACAAAAAAATGGCATGCTATAGCGCCACCGTTTCGCCAAAGGTCGTGGGCTTCACATCCTCATCGTTTGGCATGGCCCTCTTACCATATTGCCAAGTTTCGCGAAAACCGATTGGGTTCAGCCAGAACTGCTATTTTTGGTGGAAGGAGAAGAAACTAGAAAAAGTGCCCTTCTGGGCACAGGTCTCCACCAGGAGGATAGCAGAGTGTGTGCGCGTGATGTTTGGCAAAATGTTTAGGAGTAATAGAAACATTTTGTTTTGTTTTTTGCAACAATTTTGTTGAGGAAATGCAGAGCCAGATCACTCATAGCATCTCATGCCCAAAATCCATATTTAAGCCACCATTAACAGCCTATATAAGGTAAAAACAAATCTATAATAAGTTATAATAAGTTCCTAACTTTTCCTCTTACATTTCTTCCTAAGTTAATTCCTAAGAGAATTCTGAATGAAAACCAGAGCCTCACTAAATACATGCAATGCATTTGTATGCATTGGTCAAGGAGGAGGTATACAGGCACATTGATAAAATAAGCACTAGCTCCTCTGTCTGCGACAGGCTTGTTTGGAGTTTTTGTTTGTTCAGTATGTTCTCTGTGGATATACCATAGAGGTGGGGATATACCAAGCCCCCAGTAAGGCTATCCAACGTTGAAGCTGCCACTACCTACTGGCGAAAAGTGGAACTGCGAAATGCGTAACGTGCGTCATCCCGGACAGGTCAGATTCATGAAACTTTCTGATGTAGGCAGAATTGTTCGTAAGGGTTTAAAAATGTTCCATATTTTGCTGTGGACTGCCTGGAACTTCCTCAAGGACCCCTTGAGGTCCCCAGACCACACTTTGAGCATGCAGAGGGCGCTGTTTTTCCTTTTTGTTTTCAGATTGCACGACCAAACAAGCAATGTTTGGTCATTTTCTTGGTTTTTTTGGGCCACCACAATGCTTTTCCAATGGGAGTCACATGGTTTGATCAAACATTTGTGTTTGATTGCTGATTGCTGGTGGTGTTCTGCCCCCCCCCCCCCCCCTCATCAAACACAAATGTTTGATCATAAAAAACGACCAAACATTTGCTTGATTGGTGTTTTGTACGTGTGAACTAGGCCTAAGAGTGCTCCACAGTGTGCGTAGATTCTGTTCTTACCTATGAACAAATCACAGCTAAGAATACATTGAGGGATCCCTTCTTAAGAAGTTCTTCAGAAGTTCTTAAGAGGAAATTCCCTAGCAGAAAATATTTCAGATGGGGGTCTGCACTCTGCAGAGTGCATTGAGAACCACTGCTTTAGTTTTCAAAAGGTCTGAAAATTACAATCAAACCCAAACAGACCAGTTGAGTTGAAGCCAAGAACCATACCCACATCATAACCCCCAAGCCACCCACCATCAACGCCCCCCCCCAAACCCCACCCGCATACACCCCCACCACATATACAGACAGCCACAACACCATTCCATTTTCCCGTTTTCCATTTCCCCCCTATACCCACCATGTCACCCACCACTCACGCACTCAGTACTAAAATGTTTTATTTCCACTACTTCTGAACATGACATATGAATAATATGCTAATTTATGTGAGATAAATAATAAAATACATTCATGGGGGATTGGTGGGGTTATTAGGATGCTAATTAGGATAGCTGGGGCGTCTACCTATGATAATTTGGATGAACTGGCACACCCTTCAATTTATGATTTGGATTCATCATCGTAAGAACTTGTTTACGAACAATTCTGCCTATAAAGAACCTTTCATGAATCTGACTTGACTTTTTTCTCTTAGGAATTCACTTAGGAAGAAATGAGGAAAAGTTAGGAACTTATTGGCACATCAGGCCCACTGTCTGCAACTTGTTTTCAGCTTAGGTAGGCTACTGTAGGAGAGCTGAGATTGTGTAGCAGTTGAAGTTGCAGCAGTCATACAAGTTGTATACGATATTCGGTCCGGGACCACTAGGGGGTCCTCAGATTTACTACAGGGAGGCCACCAAATCTTTGTTTTATAATTTTTTGCATTAACTTGAACCCCAGCATCCCAATTTTGAGGAGAATTTTAGCCAAAAATAGTTGATCTACAAGCTCACAAGCTTGTAGATTAGCTATTTTTAGGGTTTAAGGTTAAAGGTCTGAAAATACACATTGACATCAAGATCAATCCATCCATTAGTCAGTGACTGATGTCAATTAACCTGTTTGACAGTGTCGAACAGGTCTATGAACTTAAGCTATCTATGAAATCTATGAAAAAGTTTAATCTATAACACAATTTTGTACAATATGTTGTGGGGTCCTGCTTCATCTCTTTGGCCTGACAAACATTGAAGACTCCTGCCATACAGTAAAACCACACAGTCAGTTTGTGAGCAGTCAACCAACCTGAATCAAACTGAAAAGTGAGGGTTAACCGTTTCGTTGGTGCACCTCTTCTATTACAGTCTTGAGAATTGATGTAAGTTATGAAAGGAATATTTAATAGATTCTCACAGCGAGAGGATATTAAGTTGTTTGACCAGCCGCCAGACTCTGTACATATTGCATTCCTCTCTCACAAATTGAGAAATGACTTTTTTCACTCTCAACTCATGTCTTGGACAGAGAATGAATAAGGAAGAATGAATGAATTGATAGGACAGTTTGACTTTTAATACCGCAGTTATTAAAATGAAATGTCAGTGTCTGGGGCTTTAGTAATGAGTCAGGACACGTCAGCGTAAAATAAGTCTATTAATCATTCCCTGGTGTTTTTTTCTTTGTTTAGAAGAGCCAGCTATAGCAGGAAGGCTATTCATCACCTTAGTGGATAACAAGCTTTGTTTCAGCCCGTTTCTAAGAACAAGTAAGAGGCAAGTGGTTCACTTAAAGTTCTCAACCCACCAAGCAAAAATAGTTACTTACCATTTAAAAATCAGTCAGAACATTTGGGCTCTCTTAACCTCCCTGCCTATTCAATTTCCTACCCCACTCCCTCTTCAACGAGAAACAAGAGGTTGAGAGAGAGAGGCACTCAGACAGAGAAAGATGGATAGATACAAAGAGGTAAATCCACAGAAACAGTGAGTGAGAGAGACAGGCAAAGCAGTAGTGACTATGAGGGAGAGAGGGTGTGAATTCACGGAGAAAAAGGGGAGACATTTTGTGACAGAGAGAGGCTTGTGTGTCAGACAAAAAGAGTGCAACACGAAGAGAGAAAGACACATGTGAGTCGGACAGATATAGGAACATCATCCCCATCTCTCTCTTTCTTTCTCTGTGGCTCGACACCACCGTGACTCACTAATCAGATGGGGGGTGGATATGTGACAGCTACCTTCAGGGTTGATGCAGTGTGTTCAGGTGCGAGGAGAGGCTGCATCCGTCTAGACAATCAGGAGTGTGCCCTGCCCAGGCCCGATAGTGATCCAGCTACAGCTGTTACTCTGCTGGCCCATAAACAGCAGATGCCATAACGGCTTAGGCCATGTGGTTCTCAAAGATTTTCATGGCAAGGACCCCTTATTGATAGGTATTAGGCGGCAGACCCCAAGATGTTCCAGTGACCCCCATAAGAGAATATTCTTGGTGTTGGGTTAGATTTAGTATAGAATTCTACAACTGCCTATACTGTAAGTGGAGAGATAACAGTGGAGAGGGTGAAACCTATGATCTGAATAATTATTGTTCAATATTCTTCTAAATTCCCCACTATTCTCGAATAAAGATAGTGGAGAAATGGCTCTGCATGCCTCAAGCGAGGAATGATTGCTGTACGCCCTGCGAATGAGCTTTGATCGAATCCACCAAATAACCTGTCTTGGTCGTGCCTGAAGCAGCACATAATTGCTGCAAACTTGGGCATGGCATGCTGAAGTATTTTTAAGTGAGGATTGCTTTCATCACATTCACAATAGTTGCACTCAAATTATTTTATTCAGGTGATTGTTGGCCTAATATAGTATAGTGGCATACTAGCTGTGCCCAGTTGTATTTTCTTTGAAATTACTCTTGGCGAGTTTGCATGCATTTCAAATCAAACAGGACTATTGCATTCTTATTAAAAAACCCATTAACAGTAGGTCGAACTGGCATAACTTAATTGGGAGAAAATAGAAAACTAAAAGGAACTAGGAAGTGTGTGTGTGTGTGTGTGTGTGTGTGTGTGTGTGTGTGTGTGTGTGTGTGTGTGTGTGTGTGTGTGTGTCCATAATGTAGAGAGTGAAAATGTGTGTAGTACTGAATGTCACATATACACATTTTCTTTCAGAACTGCACTATAGTTCACTACTAGATTTGCAAGATAAACACTGAGGGCTGTATTTTGCGTGTCTTAAGTACCAGGTCTTATTCCCTAACTTGAGTAAATTAAAGACCTGGAGGCGTGATCAATGCCATTTGGCTATTCTGAGTGGCCAAAGATTGACCACGCCTACAGGTCTTTAGTTTACTCAAGTTAGGGAATAAGACCTGGTACTTAAGACACGCAAAATACAGCCCTGAGTGTTGTTACAATGAGCCCGCAGGAAATCGTCAGATGGTTTATTCTCAGAATAGCCAAGTCCCCTTGAGTGGAGCGAGTAGGGGAAAAGGTCCAGAAATATTATGCTACAATTACCTATCCATTTAAGAAATGGGGCATATATTCTAATCGTATGCATTTCCTGACTGTGGTGCATGGAAGGGCTCTGCTTTTTTCTTCTTAAATTCATACTTCAAGAACCAGAAATGGTCCTGCCCTTTCCCTAGGGTCTAATCTCACATTAAATATTTCGTCGTCAGACTCAGGACTCAAGCTCAATTGGAAGTGTGATTTTGTTTGAAATATATGTTTCTTTTTCTTTTCTTGTGTTACTGTGGAAGCCGTTTTTGAGTGGTGCAACCACTCCCTTATGGAGCTATGTACTGTGTGTGTGGGTGGGTGGCTGGCTGGCTGGGTGTCTGTGTATGAGCACGAAAACAGCATGGTTGTTTTTCACCACCTGTGCACAACCTAACACACACACGCACATATTAACTGTATATATGATGATTTCGGGTGTGCCAGTACAGTACAGTGACAGTACAGTACAGTAGAGGGACCCCCACACGATAACTCTGTCATTTCTCAACCGTTTCGGACGTGGGGCGGCTCGCAGGAATCAGCCCGGCCCCCTGGGCACGTTCCTGGGGGTCTGGATGTTCCGGGTACTCCCATATGGTAACTCATTTCTCTACCGTTTCGGACGTGGGGCGGCGCTGTGGCCCCCACACGGAGTTGCACCACTCACTTAACACGGGTGTGATTTTTTTGTGTGCAAATTAAGGCACATTCCTAGTTGTTGTTTTTCGAATCCACTGAATTGTTAGCCATCAAAATGGCTAATAGCAGTTCAGTATTTAGTTTAATTTTTATCAGACATGCCCCCTTCCTACAGTATACAAACCCATTGTAACTTAATTTTACTCACTTCATTTTCACCATGATAGATTCATCAAAAACACTTGGTTCTCGTGACTCACACTGCACTGAGTCATAATACAGTATACGTGACATGAGGGGGATGTTTTTTTTCTTCTTCTCATTCTTATAAGATATTCATTGGGGGCCTTTATTTATAGAGTTCAGTGTAGATCGAAAGGAAACAGGGGGAGAGAGACAGGGAGTGACACGCAGCAAAGTTCTTGGGGAATGGAACTTTATCCCGCAATGCACTCCAGCTAGACCGCTTATGTGCCTTGGTGCCTGGACCGCTGGGCCACGGCCCAGGCAAGTGCAGACGGTGTGCATTTTTCTAAATAATAAAATGAAAAAAAAAGACTAAAAACAATGAAAAACAATACATTAATTTTTTTATAAACAAAGTAAAACTAAAAAACATTACAATTTTAAAACGTGACCCCCTCACGTATTATGAGCCACCAGAACCAAGGACGGGTGTTTTCGATGAATCTATCATGGTTAAAATGGAGTTTGAAGTTTCAATAGGTTTGTATAAGAAGGGGGTGTGTCTGATACTCTGATTAAATGAATATCAATACTGAATCAAGCCATTTAAAAACTGTCTGGGTTCTCACAAAAGCCTGAGTAGACGATGAAATTACCCAATTTTCTTGTAAGTAAAATATCCATTTAGTTTATCAGGTTTCATAAAATGCTTGAATCATTTGATTGTGGAAATGCATTTTCAGATAGCAGTCTGCCCTCTTTCTCGGCTTTCTATTCTCTGACTTTTCTGTGTCCTGCTGCTGCATGCCCTACAATTAACTTAGCCTTTACAGTTTAGTGGACAAAATTCATTCTATGGTGTCCAATCGAAGCCCTATGCGGCCCACTTTGTATACTGCAGCCATCGCATCACAGTGCTGTTTGGCATCATAGTGTGCAATCTTGGTGGGTCACATCGACCTCCTCTCTCTGCGTGGCTGCCACTGACTCTTCTGTTCTTTTCGGTTCTGCTTGGCCAATAATTAGTTCCCTGTGGATCCCCCGCACCCTCCAACTTGAGGTATGGAGGGCAGTTCTAAAGACAACACAGCGTGACATCAAACTATAATTCATTGAAAATGTATAAGTCCCACGTGGAGACAGCCCTTTGTAGCCCCCTATCCCTTTGCCTGTTAGAACAGTGCTGGGAGATAGGCTGCATTGTTAAAGAAAACGAGATGGTCTTGCTGTTCGCTGTTGCAAGCAACCACAAAAGAGAAAGACAAGAGATGGAGGGCTAAAGGTGAAAAGGCATGGGAACAAAATTATATATAGGGAAATGAGTAGCAGTGCTTGGATTCACTAGATGTGCTCCTTATCTAAAGACTGCTCCAAGATTCTGATGATAAATCTAGACTTCCTGAATGAGTAAGTCTACAACAGTTGACTCTCGGGAATTTATCAATACAAACATATTTGTGTGCACTGCCGGTGTGAAATACCCCAAACACTGTCAAAGTTCTAAAGTCTTTTTTCCATATAAAATGTGTCCAAAAATACATCTAGGAATTTACTTCTGGTTGTATCTTGGCATACTGTGCAGTACCTGCAACAGAGAATAATTATTTACTGCTTGGGGCAGCACAGTTCACTGTGCTGTAATTGGAAACTCTATTGAAGTTGTAAATACAGCACCCTCTTGCTTTGCTGTCACAGAGAGAGTTTCTTTATTTTACATGAGGCGTGCTATAGACATCATTCACGTGGCTTATTGTCAAGCAGAGATGTAGTCGCAACAAGACAAACGAGGACAAAACAGGCAATAGAAAACAAGAAGGCAATTGAGAACATGACATTTTATCCCATGTGCAAGTTTTGCTATCCCTAACTGTTACAGTTCCCGGTTTGTGGGTCTCGAAAGGTCGATAGAACATCGGCAACCGCAGCTGAAGAATGGTCCGCAACACATCTTGTTTACGACGTCGTGAAAGCAAATGGATTTGTTTGGATCCGCACCTAATTTGAAAGGGAGCAATGAAGCAGTCTGTTACAATGCAGCTGCCAAACATCAACAACCCTCCAACAATAGGAAAGGTGCTGACGTGGATGTTGATTGTAGAGTATTGAGTATGTTATTGGTGGACAAATTGCATCACAATTCTTAGAGCAATTCTCGGATTTAATGCAGTGCTGCCTGCGGTGTACCAATTAAACACTTGTACGATTCCATTTCACTGTAGGCCTAGGTTACATTACATTATTGTCTTTTTCGTATATATTTCTGCAGCCGTTTAACAATGCTCAACTACAGAAAATGGCTGCTCTTATGATCAGCAGTCGAGCGTATAGACATGTACAGTATAGTGTTCCCAAACACTGGGTCCGGATGCATTTATGGGTTATTTTTTGTTTTGAATTATTATCATTTCAAAACATTTTCAAAAGACGTTCCCAAAAAAGCAATATTTGAAAGAAGAAATCCTATAAATTAGAAAACTAATATTTAGCAGTGAAATTACCCGGTCTCACAACGTGGCCCGAAGCAACGTGTTTTGAGCTTCTAGATCTGCTATTTTAACTAGTTTGGGTCCCGGGGAGACGTCGAATTTCTCGTAAAACGTTTAGGAACCACTGCTGTATATTGTATGCTGTATATTTTTTGTCTCCCCTGTGCATAATGGGGTTTTTTTTTGCCAAAAGGGCGCTGTTTTTCCTTTTTTTCCAATGGGTTCCCAGATTGATAGCATCTATAAACTTTGAATACATCGCCTTGATTGTAACAGTAAATATTGATTGCTTGGGGTGCAAGGAGCGAGGACAACCCAAGAGATGTACTCTTACTCTGTTGAAAAGTGCAAGTGTTTTATTAAATTTAATTTGTCTTTGCAATACAGTAATTCACTGTATTGCAGCTAAGTGTTTGTCCAGCCTGTGAGATTATGATGGGAAAAGAGGGGTGTGGGTGGGGGGCTGTTAAAACACATATTCATGACCTTCATTTTTTTCCTTGACAGGTTAACTGGATTTACAATTCCACCGCCTGTTACCAGTTCTGGCCCGATCTTTTCACTGAGGCTTACCAGTGACTTTGCAGTAAGCGCTCATGGATTTAAGATAGCATATGAAGGTAAGGAAAACATACTCATCTTTTCTGTGTTACCCTATGTGTTCTTTTGTCCTTTTAATCACACAGTGAATGGAATGTGCAATTCAATCTGGTGAGATAGTTCCAGATAGTACATGAACTCTCTTGATTCAGTAGACAGATCCACCAGCTGTGAAAATATGTACAATCCGTCTATTCTTCAGAGAGGAAGGTGTTAATCACACCTACCCCTTATGATTTCCTGCAAGACTTCCACAGTTGATTTATGAAAACATTAGGTGCCTCAATTAAGCAAATTAATCTCATATTTTCCAAATCAACATTACCTTTTCTGCAACTCCAGGGGTACATTTGACATCTCGGCAGATGGTGAAGGGAATTACTTGAACTAATGGATGAGTGGAGGTATCTGTGTTGAAGTAGAGCTGTGTGCAGCAGGGAGTTATCTAAATGATCTATACTTATGTGATGTCTCTCTCTCTCTCTCTCCTCTCTCTCTCTCTCTCTCTCTCTGGCTGCCAATCTGTCCTCCCTTTTTGCTTTTTGAGTGGCGCATGCTGCTCCAACATTTGACCATGTTTGTCTATATCAGCACGAGTGTCTGTATATCCACAGACATCTATCACAACCCATTGACCTGCAGCTGAATTGCGGTCGCATTCGGGTCAACACACGCAGGCACGCACGCATGCACGCACGCACGCAGCTAAATTGCGGTCACATTCGGGTCAACGCACGCACACACACACACACACACACACACACACACACACACACACACACACACACAATCCACTCATCTCATCATCATCATCATCTCTGTTTATATCTCCCTCTCCTCGCCCTCAGTGGTCCTTTCTGTCACTCTACTTTCTTACTCCATCCTCTATCTAAGACCCTAAACCAACTCCTCCTCCTCCAACACCTCCTCTTCTTCATTCTCTCACTCTATCTCACATCCAGTTCATTCACCTCTACCCCCTCCTTTGACACCATACCCTATCTCTAAGGTCTTATGAGTCTCCCCTATCCATCTGCCCATCTGCTCTCTCTCTCTCTCTCTCTCTCTCTCGCTCGCACGCAAGCAGTACAGTACTCCCTCCCTCTGTCTCTGCAGGGTGTCTACTATTGGTATCTTGTTCCTCTGGCTCTCATCTTTCGCCGGCGTAATGTTCAGTGGAATTTCATGCTGATTTGGATGTTAATCACATTCTTACTCGCATGAGGTCTATACATATCTCTAGTTACTCACTACTGAAGGCTAGTAATGAGGAGGATATAAGAGGAGACTTATGGGAATATATACATTTTTATGTATATCAGCTAAATCCATGCAGGTGTGAGTCTCTGGGAAAGCTTTATTGTACTCAAGGAAGGGGAGGGTATGAATTGTTAAACAGGTGCCTAGTACTACTAGGGTGTATGCTTATAGTATAGAAATAAAATAATGCTCCATTATTTTGTTAGCTATGCCTTATTCAATGTAGCATACCATTCTGTAGATGGCATCATTCTAAAACCATTATTAAGATGACCATTTCAGTGGTTGACCCATAAAATTGACACATGTAGTACACCAGAACTAGTGTACCTGTATGCCTGCATGTAGAAGACCATATTAACACATTTATATCACCCCACATCTGACTTGCTTGTTATGTTTGCATACCTTGCTATAGCATCCTCATGAATATGTAGTTAGTGCTCACGCTTGTGACTCTAGATGTGTGACGCTTGTAGCGGCTTGGAGATGATTGAATCACGACTGCAGCTAAGTGGATTTGAATCTGCATGCATATGAAGGAGACAGAGAAGGACACGGCCGGATGGAATCTCATTTCCAGCTGGCCTGTCAATCTTTCATCAAGCACGAGGGATTGCAAACCACTTTGGACTTGCTTTAGGTTTTGCCTCCCAACTATTACCTCTCTTCCTGTCCATAGTAGGCTATCTTTCTCCTGTCAGTATGATGCTATAAAACCTTGACCTGTTCTCTGCGTGAACGGGTCAAACTGCATTGTCTTCTTAGTAGACTAGTAGGAATAGTGATTTTGTGTGTTTCTAAGAGATAATAGGGGAAAATAGCCTTGAAACTTTACAGGGGACACTGCCTGAGATATGATAATTATGCTTTCAGCTACAGGGAATTCTATCTGGTTGCCCTTCATTGAAGAATGTGTACCTTGCAATAGAAACATTGTAAACCCTGTCTAAACCTGCTTGCATCCATTATCTTATCATTGAATATTTACAATGATCCATAAACCCTGTTCTTCCCTCACTTGTCTTCCTGAATACTTTGCCATGTTCTCCCCTGCAGTTTAGCCACTCGGTTGAAAGATTTGTGTCTGCATCTTGCCGATATATGTGTGATTGTATTTTTTTACTTTTTTGCCTTGTGATCCAATATAAGTCGATGGTCTTTTCCCCACGTATGATGAGCCAGCCAGTCGGCTGAGCAGCCAAACAGCCTCTAAGCTAAAACGTCTGGGTTTCCGAGGCTACCTCTAAGCCAGCTAGGCAGGCATTTTAACCAGTTATGCCACATGGATCCAGTGGGACAGCATGCAGCTTACTGTATGTGTGCACAAACACTAGTGACACTCTCTCAAACTTCCATCTTCTTCAAAGAGCTACAGTCATTAGGGAGCATTGTAGCTCAGCCTCAGAGACATCTCCCACCCGATTAGCCTGCCCTGGGATCCCTCTGCTTTGTAGTTTGCAGAGTCTACAGAGAATCAGTGAATATGGAAACGGTATTATGCTAGTTACGCCGTTGATTCTGTCCATTCGTTTGCCAGACGCACACACAAACGGGCAAAAACACAATCTCCGCCTCACAGCCTTCAGTTCTGGCTAAGATAATTAGGAAATGTATGTATTTCTCGTGTGAAATCCAAATGGGGAAAAAAAACAAGTCATCAAAAGATAAGTGCATCATTGAATTCTAATGGCCATTACATACTGGTGTTTTTTAGGGAAGGCACTTTATTTTCCCCTAAAGGATACAGCCACTGTTACAAAATACTGCATAAATGCTTTATTTAGAGAAATAAAGAACCTTAAGCACTTCTGGAAGTAGGAGGATTAGCGACTGCTGTGTTTTCGCAAATGTTTTTAAATAAAATGATTTACTGTATTTATGTTTCGACTACAGTAGCTGTGACTTATTGACTAGTAGCTGCAGATATCTCTAGTATTCTCTTTCTGATACAGGTAGTGTAGCGCCCCCCTTACCCCTTATCCCTTGCCATTTTTTACTATTTTGAAAAATAGTTGGAAAAATGTTCAACTAGCCGATCTACATCGACACGTTGTGAGCATGTACATAGATCGGCTATTTGAACTACTTTAAAGGTTTTTCAAAATAGTAAAAAATGGCTAATACGTTTTGGGATAAGGGGTAAGGGGCAAGATATATCTGTAAAGCTACATGGATTGTAGCTTTATCTCTCTCCTCCCTGGAATCATGTGAATTGTTTGTTGCTGTGTGGTTTAGTATGAACTGTTGGTTCAACTTTAGTTTATTGAGAGTTAAAGATGTTACAAAAGGTTAAGAGCCACCACCCACCATGAATTAACATTGTTTGCTTCTCCCTGCTATTAAGTTTGTTTTGCTAGTGTCGTGAAGTTTAGCATCAGCCCCCTTGGTACTAGGCAGCAGTTTTCTCAAGGTTGAGTTATATCAACAATTTACTCAAGGTCCAGCAGACAGGCATACAGCTCTGGGCTAATGCTGTATATAAAATCCTTGATTTCTTTAGAGGATTCTTTAGACTCATAAAAGTTGAAAACCCAATTCATTGTTCGTTCAGAGGCTCTTATTCAGAGGCCCCCACTCCCCTATATAGAAGAGTAACTAGCTGTAGTGAGCAGGTTTATGAGTATACAGATGGCTGTATCTGAAGGAACAGCTTCAGAATATTTGCAATATGTACTTTGAATTAATTCAAAGGTCTTCCTCTGACTCATTAGGTATGGCTTTCCATACACCAAAGGGCATTGAATCAGTGCTGGTATAATTACAGCTGGGATGCATCCATTACTTTTTAATTAGTGACCTGGGGTGAGTTTCTCAAAACGTTGGGTTGCCAAAGCTGCTCTTTGTTTCCTTGCAGCTCCCTCATGCATAGCCAGAAGTCATTGATGATTATAACATGAATGTCTGATAATTCCTCTTTCTATGTGATGAAATGACATTGCTGAAAGGCAACGCTGAAATTCTAGGTTGGGATTTTTAAAGGAAAAGACAAACATAAAAGAACTGTGAACAACCATCAAAATTCAGACATAGATGGTTCAATCATTTTTGTATGTAGGCCTACATGGGTAAATCTTAGTAGTTGTCAATCCTGAAAGACTAATCTCAGTTATTGAGTATCTATATAACGAGTTCTCATTATATAGATAAATGTATTGGCATGTATTGGGCAAAATAGTGAAAATACAGTGCCCATAATTGCCCGTTAACTTCTTTTTAACCTCTTTTCACGCAGCAGGTCTACAAGCTCACAATGTATTGCGATCCCGGTCAATTAACCATATAGGGTTTACGTGGTTAAATAGATCCAGCATGCTTTCCCTTTATTATTCTCCAATCACAATCAACATCTTTTCAAGGTAGACAAATATTGTAATCTGATTTTAATGGCTTGTGGTGAAAGGTTTTATTCTTTTCAAAAGGTTTTTTTCAGTCACAGAGACTTAATGGCCTCTGATTAAACGTGACGTTCGACCATGACCATCTGATGATCTGTCTGGTGGAGATTTTCTTGATGCGCATGTTTTCATCTCGGCAGTGCAGTGTGCTGCTGAATACTAAGTAAGGGTTCTCCTCAACATTGTAAAGGGGCCACGGTGTCTGGGTTTGTAGATATTTAGATAGTCTTTGATATGGTAAATTAAGTCACATCTCGCTGAACTCCACCAATTCGGTTTCACAAACAAATGTATGTGAATTACAGAGGCCCCCAGATAATTCCCAACTGCGAGATGTTTGTTTTATGTTGCCAGAGAGCATGCTGTGCCAACGCTTCCTGGGGGTGCATGGACAGGGAATCTGACTACACAAGTCAGTTAATATATTATTAAAATAAAAACATCATGAATATAGGATTGCATATATACGGTGATCTGAGGTACTGTTGCACTGCCTGTTCTTCTTGTCCTCCTTTGTTCCTCCCTCCATCTTCTGTCATTATTTAATATTGCCTGTAAATACTGTATAAACAGTCACCGGTTGATGACAGGGGATTAATATTGCATTTGCCTGGAATAAGGCATATGGATCGGATCCGTATAAGCATATGGAGGATCTGTATATGAGCATCTGCACTGTAAAGTGGATTAGTAATTGAATTAGTAAATGATTCCTGGAAATGAACATTTGAAAAAAATGACCTCACAGCTGTGTCGGTCAACAAAATCAACTTTGATCAGATTCAACTCTTAAATGTGTTAGTCTATGTGCACTGCACACACAGGCTAGCCGCCAGTCTCTCGCACGCACGCACGCACGCACGCACACAGTCATGGATTTGTCCAAGAACATTTTGTACTTTTTGTCCTTACCTGGTCCATTTAATTTAGCTGATGCCCAGATGGCAAAATAATAATTACACTTGACTGCATGATCAGTATCAAGCTGGTGGACAGAAGTTTTATATTCCTGTTCAGTTTGAGACTAATTAGATTGTATTGATAGTCAGCTGCCAAACTCAACTCTCCAGGCCTCATTATCTTGATGAAAAAATCTAGAATTTCTTTAAAACATTACACAACATAAAGAACATAATATTGAGAACATTTAAGAAATTAGCTGTTGTGTTGACAAGACACCAATCTGACTACACATGCATGGTATTTTAGTGCTGAAATTCATATTCACACAATACAGGTCTTTAATCCTTAATTAAGGACCTTAATCATCTCAGGCAGATACACTTAAGCCCCATTTACACTGGTAGCCAAATCCAGTCTGAATCAGATCTGTGCCACATCCAGATTGGAATCTGATTTGTTTAAAGGTTTCATGAAATTAATTTTCATTAATTTTTCTTTTATGTTTTATGTACACCCATACAACATGAACTTTGAACATTCAGTGGATTCGGTTCAGTTATTTTTGGTTCTTCTTAGTCCATGAGCCATAGCTCCAAAATTGGAATGTTAATTGTGAATTGATTGGGAAAAACTATACAGTACCTACAGTACATTAAATTGTTTATAGGATAAAACATATTTTCCTATATAATGCCTAATTTGTATCTATCTATCTATCTATCTATCTATCTATCTATCTATCTATCTATCTATCTATCTTGTGACTGATGTAATTAGTTATTACATTAATTATACTAATTACTGTGAACCTCCCTGTCCCCTCCAACTGTATTGATTGATTGATTATTTTATTAGACAATAACAAATGCAAAACAGTACATGGTACAGTCAAAGCACATTTATCCAAAAGGATAGCACCGAAAAAAGACCTTGCTGTCTTGTTTCCATTCGGGACCCATGCATTCATTCACAACACAATGATGAGATACCTCAAAAACATGAAAACTATTTACAGGTGTAAGTACCAAAAAGTCTAAATCCAAATAAATCAGGGGGGTATAGGGAGTTTGACCTTTTGACCCACTGACATTGATAGGTGATTTTTCAGACCGGTTTTAAAGGAAGCTAGTGATTGGTTTGTTTTGAGAGGGGGGGCAGGGCATTCCACACCTGAGTGGCAGTGCTGTGGAAAGTGAATTTACCCATATTTGTTCTATATGTGGGTGGCACCAGATCATTATTTATACTCCCTCTAGTGTTGTGGCTGTGAGAGTTGCTCACCTTTGTGAGGTAATCGGTCTTAAAGTAAATGGGGACTGAGGGCACAGAGGGCAGGGCTGAATTTACAATTTTGAAAGTCAGCCCCATTTTCAACTGCTTGACTCTGACTTCTACCCGGAGCCATCCTATGCCATCAAAATGTGTTGCATAAAGGTGGGTCATGGGCTCTAGGCCTAGGAGGAGTCGGAATAGTTTGTTCTGGGAGGTTTGAAGCTTAATTTTTTGTGACCTTGAGATGTTCGAGAACCAGGAGGTACAGGCGTAGTCAAATATTGGCTGAATAAGATAAGCTAATGTCCCGAGAGCCCTCTTGTTTACAAAGGACGAGATTCTCCCCAAGAATCTTGTCCTTTGATTTACTTTTTTGATCGCCCTTGTTGCCATGCCTTCACCTGTCAGCTTGTTGTACAGGATACAGCCCAGATATGTAATCTCTACTTTACTAGCAATTATAATGTTGTCAATTCTGAGTCCTGACACTGAAATCATTTACTCTACTAAGGGAGTGGTTAGACCCAAAGAGAATAGATTCTGTTTTACCAAGATGTAATGAGAGTTTGTTATCAGTAAGCCAAAGTAGCTCTCACGGTTTCTGAGAGAAAAATACTTTAATGTGAGTTTTTGCATTTTCCCATATAAGTCTATAGGACATTTTAATTCACTAATAAATTAAATAACAGCGTTCAATTTGTTAAATTGAAAAAAGGTTAAAACCTCCATAATATAATGGTCAATGCATGTGTGAAAATTCAGAGCGATTGGTGCAGCCAGTGAGGAGCAGCGACATTGTTTCAGACATTCATTCATTCAGACAGACAGACAGACAGACAGACAGACAGACAGACAGACATTCCGTAATTATATGTTATATACTTGACTGACCCAGTGGCCAATTTGAGTCTCCTCACACCGAATGGTTAAGAAACTATTGGAAGACCAAAAACACTAGCGGGGGTTCTGGTGTTGCGTTACATTGAAAATCGGTGAATACGGTTTTGACGGAAGCAACAGCTGTAGCTTGAAATAGTCTTGCACAGGGCACTGCAGGCTGAGGGCCGTGGCGTTTAAGTCCCACTAAATTGTTAATCTGGGCCTGGTCTTGGGCAGTTGGCTGTTGGCGCAATAGACCAATTATTTGTTTACAGACATTGGGACTGGGCGCACGCGGGTGACTGTTTCATGTAATCAATTCCCAACCTGTTGTTTTGGGGAGCGCTGGTTTCAGTTAATTCAACCTCCTCTTGTGTGTTGGCTAGTGAGGTGCACCCTAGGAGACATTTATACTTCAAAGCCCAACAGTATTGCACACAGAGAACAGCTGATATACAAGCTCACATCGCATTGCAGATGCGACTGTTGTGAGCGTAGAGGTCTGCGTGTGCGACACCATCGCGGGACGAAGACATAAATTATACTTGTTGGGCTGCAGGTGCGCGTGCAGCCGTGCACAAATAGGCTCTGTTACCGTGTTGCTATCCTTTTTCGACACTTGTACTTTTCTATTTGGATTCATCGCTGTACTTTACTTTGTACTTTGTCTACTTTATCTCTTTGACTTATTCTCATTTTTGTATTATCTTCAATTAAACCTTTTTGATTAGACCTAACTGTTTTTGCCTCTATTGGAAATATTGAGAATCCTCGATAATTCAAGTCTCCATGGGGTAATTGATAGAAAGAAATGAAGTCCTTTTGGGGTGAACTATCCCTTTAAGCTGAGAAAAATAATTATGTGAACATTGAACAAAAACAATAGGCTTCCTAGAGCTTCACTGCCTAAACCCCTATAAACTATAGAATATTATCTCGAAATGCCTTTAAGCACTCATGTATATTTAAATCAGTGAGAGATCAGATTTGCCTGGGGAACTGAACCCATAACTCCTGGCCTTCCTGGCATCACATTAATCAGAATAACAAATGAAGCAGCTAAAATATATTTTAATAATCAACATATAAGAATGTAAAATACGTTTTGATAGCGTTTTTAACATGCTTGTTAACACTCACCTTTCCCCTCAATTGTGTTTGTACACATTGGCTATGTAGAGCTGTATACACAATTGATTTTTGCTTAAATAAACTTGACTTTTACTGTCAAAGGTCAGCTAATAGGCCTATTTCCATATCTTGCCACAAAATGTATGTACAAGCAAGGTTTTTTAACAGAAATTGGCTCCTGAACTGTCAGTATCGTATTACCCATAATAGACGGTGCCAGTCGCTGTCATAAGAACGGGAGGTGCGCTCATGAACAATATATATATATATATATATATATATATATATATATATATATATATATATATATATATATATATATTCTTTTATCAAGATAATTCAGTAAAAAACTGCTCGTATAGCACAAGTTAATGTGTTGCATCTTTCTTGATATGTTAAGAGCTTGTGGCCCGGCGAATGCGCTGGGCAGGGTGGACAATTGTCTAGGGCGCCAACCACTGGGGGGCGCCAACCAGACGGATGGATGGTTTGTCCGTCGATCTGTCTATCTGTTGTGTTTACGTTTACGGTGACAGTTGACGCGGCCTCTCTCTCATGCTGTTAAGTTACAACTTACACCTATTTCCTTTTAATAACCTGGGTAAAATGTGCAGCATTAGGACTTGGGAGGCAAAGGACCAGGTAAGGTAAGGCACTTATTATTGTGAAGGGGCAGCTGCAGGTGCTGTTAATGCTACGTACGTGTCGAGACTTGGAGTAATGCCTGCCGCGTGGATTTAAGCTGTCCAAACTATTTTGTTAAAGTTAAATATGCCACAGACACTTTCCTGAACTGTGCAGCTGATACACAGATACAGCATTGTCATATTTAAAAGCGCTGTGTAGCTTCTCTCAGCTCAAAGCTTGTATAAACAGAATATGAATAAGAAGATAAATGAACAGCGATCTCCCACCGACGTCAGGTGGTCATTTATCTTCGGCCGTACAGACTCCATTTGACGCTTTTCACCTCCTTTATGAGACATTACACCAAGCTGTCTGTTGCTACTGTAATATAGAATGTGTAAAGGCACAACAATTAAGTTTTTGTTAGTTCACATCTTTCAGCCAGTCTGAAAGTGCTGGCTTTGAAGTCTAATAATACACACTGACACACTGCACATAATGCTTGCAGGCCAGGTAACAAATAAATTCATATTAAGATCATATTACGGACCCTCGCCCCCCCCACACAAACACACACAGCCTGGCTTGTAGATCAGCTATTTTACAGGTGTGCTTTGAAATTTTGGACTAGAGGTCCAAGGTGTGTGTGAGTCCTCCTGTTTCTGCCCATCGTCTGTGAACTCTTGTGGTTAACAATGTCACATTGCCACATCCTGTTACTACTACTACTACTACTACCTTAAGGGCGAGAAGCGACCACAGGTGGCAGGGGAAACAACAGACTTTAAAAATTGGTCAGTGTAAATCTGGCAATGTACACATACACATGCAGAGACTATAGGGCTGTCTTTGACTCAGGATGTAGCAAGTGGAAGTGGGGTGGGGGGTTGTCAACATAAATAAATGACGATAAAGTTTGCGCGCAGTTGAGCATAATTGAGAATCATGGAGCAGAAAGAACAGAGACGAGAATAATGAGACACTCTACCAAACTGATCAGAGGTTCAGGTGTGTGTGTGTGTGTGGGTGTGGGTGTGGGTGTGTGTGTGTGTGTGTGTGTGTGTGTGTGTGTGTGTGTGTGTGGGGGGGGGGGGGTGATCAATTGAGTTGGTGTGTGTGTGTCTGTGTAAGCAAGAGAGTAACAGAAAGCGTTAACAGAAAGTGCGAGACAGCTTCCTACTGGTTTTCATAGTAACTGCGACTTGCAGTCGCAACTACTAGCAACTTTATTCATTGTAATTCATCCTGTCAAAACATCCAGTGCATATCCCTGAGTGTTTTTCTGATTTGCTCAGTATTTGAGAGGTACTGTAAGGTGTTTGAACGAAATAAATATGCAATACACATCTTCTCATGTGAAGCATGTCTTCACTGAAGGTCATAAGCTACATTAAAATGATTTATGAGGTGTATATAAGATTTATATACCTCAACAGCACATACAGTAGGGATAATCATGATGAATTATTTTAAAGAAACAAACTAAATCATTACAGTCTCCATCTGCCTTTCCTCATCTTTTCCTGTGAAAATATAAATAAAGAACATTGTCAGCCCTCATCCATTGTTCCTCGGTGTGTTGACTAATCAATCTGTTGTTGGCTGACCACTGGCATAGAGGAAACATGTTTTTTCTTCTCACTTTTACCAAAGTTATGCTGTTTATTTTCATTTTTCGGGATCTGTAGTCCCATAGCCTGGACGGACATCCATGCTTTATAGGTTGCTGGTTGTTTTGGTTGTCAGGGTTACTGTGGTATAGGTAGGGATGTTTGATTTGGTCTAGAACTCTAGAATTGTCGACGGGTGTTTACAATAGTCAATTGTGCTCACCTCTTTTTTGTAGCATTCTGGGTCTGGGCATGCACACACATACCTTTACACACACCAGGACTGACAATCCAGTGCAGTGTCTGTGGATGTTTGTCTTTCTTAGTCAAGTGTACCAGAAAAAGTGTATACTCAAAACGTTTTATAGACAAATAGTTCCCATGGACAGGTCAGTGTAGACAAAGGTGGACATCTGGACAGTCGATGCATACAATATTCTACTGTACCTCTGTTCCAGAGGTGAAGTCATAACATAAGAGTATACTAATGGTGGGCTTGCATTATAACAAGAATCTGTATTCTAACTGCTATACTCTTCTCCTTTTCAGAGTTGCGAAGCAGCTCGTGTGGAAATCCTGGTATTCCACCCAAAGGTATTCTGAATGGAACACAGTTCAACGTAGGGGACAAGATCCGCTACCGATGTGTCACCGGGTATGTCCTGGACGGACACTCCCTTCTTACTTGCGTCACCAACTCAGCTGGCGTGTCTGTGTGGGACTTCCCTGTCCCCATTTGCAGAGGTGAGGAAGTTTTTTCTCTCTCACAGGCTCTATATAACAGTATGAGATAATGTTTTATAAATGTAGGGCCGCAAATGGCAATTATTTTCCAACTGATTATTCTATCGATGACTTTCGATTAAAGGATCCAGCTACTTTCCTGCCCCTCCCCAGATCTGCAGAGGTCAGGATGTTTTTTCCAGTTATAAATACTTCTTGATACCATCGACCTGTACAAGACCAGTTTTCTGCACTCTTCCCGCACAGAATCAAGCAGGAGGTTCAATACTTTTACACGTGTCAGCATTTATAATGCTTAAGGAATGATGTAAAACTTGGCACCTCAGCTACAGTGGTATGCCGACCAATGATGCATCACGCCTGAACCCTTCTGACGAAAAGGGCTTAGAAAGCTGTAGAGTCTGCAGTTTAGAAAAATCCTGGACATAGTATACTACATCGGACCATATTGACCACTTTCCGGGGTTACAGTCCACATTATTGGAAAACATCAGATAGTGTCAAACGAAGGTAGAACATCCAGGCGTCAACATATTTTCTACATTTTCCAAATATGAGTTATTATTGAACCTCAAAATGTGCTGCACACTGTGTTCAAACCTAATCTGGTATGAAATATACGAGTCATGAGCCCTTGTAGTGAGTAGGTGATGTTTCCTGGCAAGCATTTATGTACAACCCTCCAGAGCCCACAAAATAATTAGATTTTATATTGTTGCTGTCAGGCAGAAACCTTTTCATAAATGAACGCTCTATTGTATACTGTGCTGAATGAGTGTAAAGAAAAAGTAGACAAACTACAAGCTCACAGAACGTCGCGATGTGATGCGTTGTGAGCTTATATAGGCCTATAGATCAACTATTTAAACATTTTCATCTATAATGACATGCCCAAATTAGGGACGCCAGGTTGAAAGTGATGAAGTCTGTCTATGGGTTTTAGAAATATTTTACCAATCAAACGGATAAACCTATTAAAGAGCTCATGATTACATTGGATCCATTGAAACACAAGTTATTTTCCCCCACTATTTCCTGAAAAGTAACCGTTTTGGACATACAAGGTTTCCACCCGACAGCAACCGCATGATGAATGACTGATTGGCTGACTGGCTCTCCTTCTGTGACCTGATGTTTTTTTTTCCTCCTGCACTCTGTGTTGATAGGATCTGACATGGCAGTCATGTGAATAATCCACTCTTAACGTTTAAATTTATAGCAATAGATATTTCCCATGTGAGATTTCCATCAGTGAGCTTTTGTGACAAAAGCCGCCAAGCATTATATCCTTGATGTGTGTGGAGGTGTAGGACATTGCACGTCTTTGACTCAAACTAACCTGAACATGCTGTGTGATTGCCATTTGTTCGTTTGACTGGTGTTGCTTTATCGGGGTTAGTAGATTTACGTTGGATGGATAGAGAGTGAGGTGTTTTAAAAGACAGTTTCTAATCTCTTACTACATATTGGAGAAATGGGCTGAGTTTAGTCAGAAGTTTTTATAGACGAATCCGCCAAGCGGCAAATCATAACTGTGGCGTCAATAAGCGGCACCGCTTGAATATTTGAATTCGTCTATCGAGAAGAGCTAAAAGACATTCCTATATCTAGGCTACTCCTTTTTCCTCCACTGGAGATTTTTCTTATAGTGTCTTGAGCATTACTTTGAGGTTGTGCCCTCAGTCTCGCAATGTTGATGTTACAATAGGCACGCCCCAAAAAATCATTGCTATACGACATTGAAAGTTTCATTGATCATACATTGTCAGTCTTTGATTTTGTTATGGCTGTACTTTATACTGCTGAATTCGCTGTATAGCAAACTGCTTTTGGGTTGCTGCTTTATGCAGGTTAGCATAACACATGCAAAATATAGTTATGTAGGCTACTGTAAGTATTATTTAGTTTCGTTTATTTAGTTTTGTACAGCATTTAGTACGGATGTTTATTTTTTATGTTGTGGACTCCAGTAAGAGTAAGTGGTGCCATGTTTCATTTTTATGTTGGGGACTCCAGTAAGAGTAAGTGCTCGCATGTGTGGCAGCTAATGGGGATCTTGATAAGCAATAAACAATAAATAATGTCCAAGTGCTTTGCTCAGCACGTCGACAGTGACTGAGACTTAATGAGCAGCCCTCCACTCAGATATGCACACTGTAACATCAGGCACCGTTGAATCATACAGTATGTTATTTCTCAAGTGAAGTTAAGCAGGTTAATCTGTATTTTGATCTTGATCTTTCAGCCTCTTTGCAGAGGCAAACGCAACCAAATAGAGTAATACTGTAATCATGCACGCACGCACACGCACGCACGCACACGCACGCACACGCACACACCCTTTCAGTAGTAAAAGTCAGAATGTTCATGCCAACGCCACAGAATATTGTGGGGTAGAATTGTTCAGAAATCGTTTTCAGCATTTGATGAATGGTCTGCGACAGAAAGCTGCCGGTGGAAGATTCTGTTCCGTCTCAGTGTGAGCCTCTGTTGCTGCAAGCTAGAAGACAGCCCTCCTTTTCAGTTCCAGGCCCTACTTGAGCCACACTCTCCCCTCTGGATGATCGGGCCAGACTCCTCTATGTGGGCAGATGGTCCTTTGATCTATTTTCCTCAGAGAACCTGCCCATTCTCTTGGTGGCTGAATGTTTCCAGCACCATACACGATACCAAACCTTTCTCAAATCTCCCATCACCCCCTACCTTCTCCCTATACACTTCTGCCCCTCATCTATCCCTCCCCCGCTCCTGGTTTCCTATCTCTGTCCCTTTCACCTGCTAGTGCCACCACTTCTCCATTGCATGTAGCCCCAGTACAGCTCAATATGACTGTACTACTTGACTAGTTTCATTTTCCACTGCAGATAGGACCACCTCATATAGCTGGTCATCAAAGTGACATCCATCTGCATAGGACAGACAGTGCTAAACAATGCTAATGCTGGCATTATTGTCTTAAAAATGTCACAACAAAATGTATCAGCCTAGTGCTGCAGCATTTTCGTGATTTCCTGGTAAGGGGGGGGGGGGGGGGGGGGGCAGCTATTTGGTGGATCGTTGCCATTGAAAGATTGAAAGGTTTGAGAACCACTGACCGTACCTAATTAGTGCAACCACATTGGCTGACCTGCAGTGAATCCTGGTGGGAAATTGGAATGGCGATGAGCACGAGGAGGTGCTGTGACTGTGAGGCTGTTCTGTGGTTCTTATCAGTACTGTGGCTGTGCATGGTTCTTATACCCACTGCTGTGGCTGTGCATGGTTCTTATACCCACTGCTGTGGCTGTGCATGGCTTTTATACCAACTACTGTGGCTGAGACAGTGTGTATGGTTATACTCACTGCTGTGGCTGAGACAGTGTGTATGGTTCTTATACCCACTGCTGTGGCTGAGACAGTGTGCATGGTTCTTATACCCACTGCTGTGGCTGAGACAGTGTGTATGGTTCTTATACCCACTGCTGTGGCTGAGACAGTGTGTATGGTTCTTATACCCACTGCTGTGGCTGAGAAAGTGTGTATGGTTCTTATACCCACTGCTGTGGCTGTGCATGGTTCTTATACCAACTACTGTGGCTGAGACAGTGTGTATCGTTCCACTACGCAGTGCTTTGGCTGTGTATGGTTCTTACAACCACTCCTGGCCCTTCTTACCGTTTTGTATAATGAATAAAGAATCACATTTGTCCTGTTTATTCCTGGGGAGGCTTGCCCATTCCACAGAGAAAATGGGAGGGAGAGATGGATGACAATGGATGACAATAAAGAATGAAAGATTGACAGAGTGAAATAAACAGAGCAGAGGGGAGGTAGACTGAGAATGAATGGGTATTCTAATCATGAACAGTTACTGTCCGTCCCCGGAGCCTATTTAAATTCCAGATTGTCGGTGGACATTCATTAAGCCAGGCAGCCAGCAGTGGTAACATGAGAATATGGCATATTGATACACTGTCATTCCTGCTTCTGGTCTTATCCAGCAGCACCATACAATTAGCTCTGTTCTTCCTTTACACCAGCACTTCCATGTCTGCTAACATGACTGGACTATATACAGTGTTATTTCTGACTGCTCTGCCTTTCTGTCTAGTGAGAACGAGAAGTCCCTGTCAACATGAGCAGTGGGGAAAATGTTATTATGCTACTACTTGCTTTGTGGCTGACAAGCTTGTGCAAATATATCCTCCCAATTAAAATGAGAGTTAATTGGAAACGTGTGCCCATCCTTGAGCTAGGCAGCATTTCTGTGCATAATACAGTAATAGGGAGTCATTTTTTTGTTAAAACATTTGATAAAAACTAAAACAGAACTAAAAACATGATGAACATGAAGCACTTATAGTGTTATAATATTGTCTATTATGATGTGATTAACACAGGTTTGTCATAATTATCTCCATCAGGCCGAAGTCATCGGGAGAGATTATGTTTTGCACCCGGTTAGTCCGTCCCTGTGTCCGTCTGTCCGTCCGTCCGCCCGCCCCCCATTTTCCCCATTGGACCTGTTATAGAGCCACCAGGAGGCCGGTTTTTATGAAACACATTTTTTGACCCCTGCAAAGCTTTCGCTGAGGGCTCACGGTGCTTTCCTGGCGCACTCCCCGTCTCTATAAATAAGTTGCATTATTATTAGGATTCATACAAAGGAAAAACCTGAGGTAGCATAGAAAATGTTACATGGGTTCCTTCCTGTCTATCCTGAGGGGTGAATATTTCCTCAGCTGAGAGACAAGTGTGGTACAGTATATCTGATCAAAGTCAAGGGAAGAGCGGCTTAATCCCTCCTCAAGTAGCATTAGATTGCTGATGCTGAGGATGTAAATGAGCTCCACTAAAGCAGTTCTAATCCTCACCACTGTCTTCTCTTTTTATTTTCTCCTGTGCCATCATTTTATGAAGAAAATGATCCTTCCTCTTTAAATCCATAGGCCATAGCGTGCTCTAATGATTCGCTAAGAAATGCATTCCCTGGCATTCAGTGCCTCCTTTATGCCGCTAAACCTTGTTGGCAGGTCATACCTCAAATATTGTAATGTGTCCCAATAGAGCGCAAGATAGCAGTTTACCGCAGGCATACAGTATGAAAGCTATCATGCATTATACAGTTGCAGCCATTTGAGCCATTGCATGCCCAAGCTGTGATGTATTTTCCTGTACCTGAGACTGTGCTGATTGATAATTCATCCTTCATGGAAGCAGCTCTCAACAAAGTGTGTCCAAAGACTTGTTTCTATCTACTTCATTGTCTTCCATATTTTAAATTGGCTGCTGCTTTTGAGAAATGAATGAGTTATAAGTGTTTTATTATCGGCAACCATGGTTCAAGATGATGGTTCATAAATGAGAGAATAGAAGCTTTTCTCATTTGTTCTGCATTTTGGTCAAAACCAGCCACTCCTGCACACTTTAGATGTCAATCTTAGCCAATCAGGATGGAATATACAAAATCTAACAGATCTGCCTGATCACATAGTCTATAGACTATAGAGACTATAGAGATCATGTGTACCGATGTGCGTGAAATTTGGATACATTCCTGGTGGCTCTATAAAAGGCAGACGTGAAAAATGCAGAGCATAGTTTTTCCTTGGCCTCTAGGGATTATGCATACAAAGTTTGACACAGATCAGTGCAGTTGTAGGTAAAAACACAAATTGGCCTGTTATAGCACCACCATGAGGCTGATTTCAAAAATTTCAAGTGGCATGTCTTCCTCTGCCTGTAGTAGCAGTGTGCGTGCAAAATTCCACGGCAATCGCACGATGTGTGCATGATTTGAGGCATTTAGCCTCGAATCAAAACAGAGCACTCCAATCAAAACAGAGCATTCACTGCGGGCAAGCTATCAGTGCAGGAGATTAGCTGTTCACAGACAGACAGACGGACAGATGGACACACAGACACAGACGGACAGACAGGGTGCAAAACATAGTCTCTCCCCATGCCTTTGGCCTGGTGGAAACAAACCACTTTAAAAATGACCAAAAGAGAAGATCAACGGGCCGTTATGTTACATGTCGTAAGCTTGTAGATGGACTGATTTCACTATTTTGGATCTTGAGCTGAAAGGTTTGGGAACCTCTGTGTTTTTGTGTAATCCGTGAAAAATTCTGCAACACAACAATGCTTTGTGTTTAATGTAAAATGTACTTTTAGACACTGGAATTTTGCTCAGAAAACCAACCAAATTGTTTCCTTGTTTGTGTAAGCCTGCACTTAATACATTTCATATCAAAGGGGGCCTATTATGCTTTTCCTTATGGACTGTCATAAATTGCAAGCAGAAAAGCTTGCCCGGCATTGCCAAGGTTATTGCGCTGCTGCTGCTGATGACGTGTCACTTTGTGACTCGTCAATCAGTGTTCTCAATCAATCAGTGTGGTTTTGGTGCCCAGCTGGCTGGGTTATTGCGTTGGTGAAATAGGCTCTCCCCCTCCCTCCTCCCTACTTATTCTTCCCTCCCTCCATTCCTCCCTATCCCGCAATCCTTCCGTCTCTTTCAGGACTTTGGGGGATTTGATGTTTTTTTTGTTGCATTGTACAGTATGCCTGCCAGAAAGTCCTATTTTTGTTGAGAAACAAAAGTTACATTTGTTTGCTTTTCACCAGACATCATCGGATATAGATTCTTTTTTCACGCTACAACAGACACATACCCCACCGTATTTGTTATTGTTTGTTCTCGTCGCTCGGCTAGGCTGCTGCTAAAAGACAGGACTGTGAGGACTCAGGAGTGCAAGCTGAAAGTATCATTCTATCACTCACGCTTTAACAATCACGCTAGAAGCAATCCAGCTAACTGTACATTTTCTGACAGGGAACAATGGGGGGTACTTGGCTTCTGGAAAACAAGCCAGAAAAGTCAGAAAAAGGTGCAGTTTAGGGAGGAGGACCTTGAAGAAAAGGGAGTTGATGGCTTGTTTCAGAAAGAAGCTGAAAGGGGTGTCTACAAAAACAGCCTGTATAATTAAATATCCAGGTTTTTGTTTGGTTTTATAACTGTGAATCATGAAATCTACTATAGTGGAGAACAGAAATACAAATAGCTGGAAATGAGCATAATAGGCCCACTTTAAATTATATGTTATAAATAACACAGTTCTGCACCAATGTTGTAGTTTGTGTAGGTGTTGTTGCTGTGCTTCTGGCACCATCTTCCTTGTTTGGCCCAGGACCAACTTTTCTACCATGTTTTGTGCAAACAAATCCGTGCTGAACTGCTAAAGATATTCTGATAACGGATGCACAAAGAGATCAGGCAAAATAATATGTTCTTCGTGGTGGTAATAGACGGATAACTATTTAATAGCTCTATTGCAACATGTTGATACTTTATTGATTCTGTTATGATGCCATATTCCCCTGGGGGCAGAGTCATTTGCAGGTACTGGGTAACTGACTGTGTTGTAAAAAATCCTCTCACATTTAAGCAATATGGAGGATTTTCTTTGAATATCCACTTCAGTAGTAGTACTCATCAGGATATAATATCCAATCCACGAACCAGGACATCTTTTAACACCCAGAGTACTAGTGAAGGGATTCTCTGGACTCATTTTCAATTATAAACTTGAATATCATTTCATATTTTGCTTCTAACAATTAACGTTTCTGCTAAAAAGAATGTCCCTGGCATCAGTGTGAAGGTTTTACTACTGTATCTTTGTTGCATGGCTATGGCAGTGGCATACACTGCAAATTACTTAATCTCTGAGAGTATAATTAATTCAGGATTTCCTGAAGACACTAATTACTGCTCTGCTAGCCATGTGTTTGGTGGGCCAATGTGGTGGCTGTATCAACCAAATGTCAAATTGAACAGGCATATATATTACAAATACTTGTGCGTGCGTGTGCGTGCGTGCGAGCAAAAATAACTTTGTATCGCCCAGGACCTGAGGACCAAGTGGGATGTCAGGAGTAGGCCTACCCTGATGTCATCAATATGACATCTGATGTCTCCTTCCAGTGGGACGTACATCAAGGACCTCCCTGCTCGAGAGGCATCCTAACCAGATGACCGAACCACCTAAGCTGGCTCCTTTCCAAGCAAAGAAGCAGCGACTCTACTAGGAGTCTCTCTTGGGTGACTGAACTTCTCACCCTATCTCTAAGGGAGATGCCACCCACCCGCCTTAGAACTCATTTCGGCCATCCGCAACCTTATCCTAGGTGAGAGTAGGAACGAAGATTGCTCGATAGACAGAGCTGCGGTACAGCGACTGCAATACCGCTCTCCCCCCCCCACGCTCTGATTCTTTGGCTGATCTCCTTCTCCGTCCTCCCCTCACTCGTGAACAAGACCCCAACCATCTGGTTAGGATGCCTCTCGTCCTCGATGCATGTCCCACTGGAAAGAGACCCCAGGCAAACCACGGACCAGATTTAGGGATTACATCTCCACAATGGCCATGGAATGCCTCGGGATCCCCCAGGAGGGGGATGATACTAATGTTGCTCTGGAGAGGGAAGTGTGGACTGTGGAGCTCTCTGGTGGAGCTGGTATTACCCCCGCGATCTGACTACAGATATACGGTTCCAGATATGGGCATAAAAGGGGCACAGGCAGACAGATGCAGAAATCCCATATATGGGCATGAATGGGACACAACCAGTCAGGCGCGTACATCAGGTACTCTGTTCAATAGGTATAACGGGTACAACCCGAAACCCGGGAGCGCATCTCATTGCCGTTGCCGGATAATGCACTCGCTGCTTCTGCTTTCCGTCTGGTGCTGTAGTCTGGTGCTGTGCCCAATGGGTACAATGATAATATTATTAATAGTGAATAAAACCTTTTTATTTTAACCAACCAAGATGGCTGTCAAGATTTATATTTAGTGGTCATTTGAAATTCCAGTTGCCAAATGCCAATAGCTGGTAAATGCTGGCCAACGGAAACCCTGATTTCTAATCTGCCGCGCTCTCTCTCTCTCTCTCTCTCTCTTGATCATTTTGTAACATTTCTCCTTCACTCCGTCAGTCTCTCTACTTCCTCCTGTTCTCTTCTGTTAGTCTTTTTCTTTCTCTTTTTGTTCTGTCTTTTTGAGGGACCCTAGACCCTCCTATATTCAGCTATAGAGTAGATTTTTGTCCTAACACAAACATTAAAGGCCATTGACAATGAATGGAGAATTTACGTCATATGTGTCTGAGAAAATCTGTATTTTTATTAAATTCCCATTGACAATGACTGAAGAATTTACATTTACAGTGTTGCTAAAATAAATGTTATTAAGCTGTCAGGTGTCTAAGCGCTCTCCCAAGATCCTTTGCCTATACTTTAAGACTGACATTACCTGGACTTAACTCAATGGTCCTGCGAGCATAATCCTACTGAGCCTTAATATTGCATTCATACAGTACATACATACATCTGTTTAAAGTCAGGAAAACCATAATATAGTGAATGTCTGAAAGTGTGACTGTGACTGTGTGACTGTGTGACTGTGTGACTGTACTCTGTGACTGTACTCTGTTGCTGTTTTTACATTTATGTAAAATAAACTATTCAATCAATCAATGTGTACCTTTATTTGTCTTTCTCACTGGGCATTTTGTGAGCTTTTTTCTCGTACCAGTTTTTCTTCCTTATTTTGTTTCTCTCACTCTTTCTCCTCTCCATCTTTCTGACATTAGCCTATTGTCTACTTACCTCTAATCCTTCTACATCCTTTTAATTATTCTCACAGATTCATACATGCTTTTTGACCTTGCTCTTTTCTCATGGCTTTATGAAATAAAAAATTCAATTCCCTTTTCACTGTTATACTTTCTGTTGCTTCCACCCCCCCCCCACCACCCTTCTCCATGTGTCCTCCGCGTTGGCCATGAAGCTTGAACCTTCCAAGACTTTGAAGTGCTGTGATTTCCAGGCAGATTCTTCAGTGCTCCTTTTAATTAGAGAATATAGCCAAATACAATTCTCCACTCAGCCTTCGTTGGCATGTCATGTGAAAAGTAAAGAATGGAATACTAATTCATAGTGCCGTATACTGCCAGTGTTTGTTTGACGGTCTTTTGGTTTTGTCGGGATCTAGACTCTCAAATCAGTTTGTGAAGTCTCACTAAAAGTAAAAAAAGAAAAAAATGACAAAACTAATCCCATCCTTCATATGGAGCCGATAACATGATTGTCAGCAGCTGTTCTTGCATATAGAAATTCCCACAAGCCACAATTGCTTGGCAGAGATGTCTGATGATTTGACAAAGCAAGAATAGACAGAACTAGATAAAGTGCCCCTCTGGCACAGGTCTCCACCAGGGCTGTTCAGGTTGTGATCTCCTGGTGGCGCTATAATAGGCCAATGTGAAAAGAGTGCCATTTCTTCTCACGCCTTGGAATGCAATTGGATGATTTGAGGCATTTTGTTCCAAAAATGTGTTTTGCAAAAATCCACCTGTTGGTGAAAGATTTAATGTAAATTGCATGCTGCGTTCATGATTTGAGGCTTTTTGTTAAAAACGGGCCAATCCTGCAAACTTTGAAAGCTAATGTTAGCCAATTAGGATGGAATATGAAATATCGGACAGATCCGTCTTGAACACATGACTAGAGATAGTGTGTAATGATTTGCGGGATTTTTGGACAGAATCTGGAGGAGTAATATAAAAAAGAATCTGGAAAATTTGGGGCAGATGTTCATCGTTGGCATCCAGGGAGTGTGATTTGGCATCGACCGGGTTAGCGGTGCCCAAGATTAGCTGTACACATACGGACGGACAGACACACACGGACGGAGTGCAAAACATACTCTCTTCCCATGCCTTCGGTCTGGTGGAGACAATTATTAAAGATGCAGTTTGTGCAAACAGTGAAAAATCAAATATAATGAGGCTTTTCATTCATGTGTACAACCTATGTTCATGCATTTCCAATTAGCCCCACTTGCAGGCGATAAAACGTCTGCCTTTGGCATAAGACTACAAAGGAAAACGCTTGTTATGACGCAAGTATGTGCACTTTGTGCAGACATCATAGCTGCCTCAATTGAGTCGGCAACCCCTCGACTCCCTTCAATAGCAATCTTCCTGTTAATGTATATGTGACTCAAAGGACATGGATCAAGCCAACTAACGTCCCCTGCAGTGGCTGCTTCTTCTTCTTCTTTTGAAATTTGCACATCCACTTACTTGTCCCTTGACCAATCGTGTAATGCAGCATAGGAGAATGTTCCAAGGCTTTCCATGGCTGTGCCTGGCAGCTCTGACAGCCCCTGAGCGGAAAGCCAAGCCATCAAAGGTTTCAGCTGGCACAGCTGAGAGTCACATATTACTCTTAAATGATGTGAAAACTGTGAAAGCCCTGCCATCATTAGAATTCTTTAAAAAAAAAAGGTGTGGAAAAATAAAGAAAACTTGGTACAGGGGAAAGAGGGGGAGGGTGGAGATGAGTAATTGTGGAAAGATATGAGAGGGATCTGGACAGAGAGGAGAGATGAGAGATGAAGGGAGGGCGAGAGCCGCGAGAGAGGTGGATGGGGACGTGGCTGGGGAGAGAGGGTGAGTGGAGAAGGGAAGAGAGATGGAGTGAGAGAGAGTGAGCCACTATTATGGGAGAGTGCATTAACATTCAGCTGACATGCCATGCTCCCCACATTGAAAAAAGGAAAAAAGAAAATACAATTTCACAGCATTATAAGTCCTGTTTATCACCATTTGTTTGTTTCCCGAAACATGAGGCAGCTTGGAGGACACAATGATGAATTACAGGCTCTCAGAGAGAGCGAGAGAGAGAGAGAGAGAGAGAGCTTCTAGCACAAAATAAAAACAAAAATGTAAATGTCGGCAGAATTAATTATTAATTGGTTATGAACAGATCTTCTCATTTGTCATTTGATATGAATATTTCATGCGTCCAGCCAGTGTGTTGAAAACACAAGCAACCATTTAATAAATTGTATGTTTCATATACTGTACAGTGTTATTACTGGAATTAGTCTCACTGAATGAAATAGTTACTTCCATATCTATAGCTTGAGAATACACAAAAGCTGTGTACCTTCAACAATGGCCTTTTTTAATAAGTGGCTTTATCTGAGAGGACAGGGACATGTGTTATGTGGGCTACCACATCCTCTCCTGTGTTGACCTTGAGGAAGTGCTCAGAAAACAGTCTTGTGTGTCTGTTCTCACGCTGTTCTCTCCCTGGTCTTTGGTGATTGACAGCGGAGGACACGTGCGGCGGCACCCTGAGGGGTTCTAGTGGGCTCATCTCCAGCCCTGATTTCCCCAACGGAGACTCTCCTGGAGCTGGCGGTGGAAGCCCTGGCAGCGGGGAGTGCAAGTGGACCGTCCTGGCCGATCCAGGAGACACCATCTCCCTGGTGTTCACCGACTTCCAGATGGACGACAAGTCTGATTACCTGGAAGTGGAGGGGTCCGAACCTCCCACCATTTGGTGAGTTGAGTTGTTGATGCTTGTCTGTTTGCGTTTGAGGTTGATGAAGCTTATGCAATGGCAAACCCGGTGTGTCATTTTAATCTGAGCGTATATGGATAAATTAACACAGATAATTCTAACCTCCATCTAGGTACATTTGTACACTCTCAGAAATTCAATTCAAGATTCAAGATTCAATAATTTATTTGCCATGTCAACAAGTTGATAGGAATTTGTCTTGGTTCATACTCAACATATACAGACAACCATAGATACACAAACAAGAAGGACACAATACAAAAACAAAAACCAGCAGCATAGCAAATTACATTTAGTTTTTTAGTGCTATATGCATATTGCTACAAGTTCAGATGTCTAATGGCTACAGGGTAAGTGCTATCTCTGAAGCGAGATGTTGAGCTCTTGATACTTCTATATCTCCTGCCTGATGGGAGGAGATTGAAGAGGTACTGTAATGTGCAGGATGGGAGTTGTCTGCAATGATTTAGTTTGCCATACAAATGGATCAAATTAACAGAGGGTTTTAACCTTAATACGTAGATAGGCTACAGATGGATCAAATTGACCCTTACAGGTCCACTTTTTTAATGAAGACTGATTTTACTGTGTGACTTCAAGTGGTGATGTTGTCAACGTGTAATATGTTTAAAATACATTATTTTAAATGTAATCATTTAAAATAAATGAAAATTAATGTCATGAAACCTTTAATAACTGACACAAATGTTAGCCTACAGTAGATGTAGAGTTCTTTCATAGACATACATTTAATTCAATAAGATACCATTGCTTTGATATTCTGATGGCAGCTATTTAATCCATGAGGTGTGCTACTTCCCAATGTCACAAATTTCAGTTTATTGCTTTTCATTGATGGAGAAGTCGCTCCACCTGCAACGAGGGATTTAAGTGCTTTTGACCCTGCGACCTTGAGACATGAGGGTTATCCATCTCTTCTTTGCCGAGTGTGAATGGCATCATCTAGCAAGTTTATGTGATCCTACCAGGCATTAAATATAATTGGCTGAAGAAGCTCTCATCAATTACTGAGAGAGAGAGAGAGAGAGAGAGAGAGAGAGAGGTTGGTCATTTACAGTTTACAGAAATTACATCATGAGTATGCGCAATTTATCAAGATCCACAAATATGTCCAGGAGTACAACATGAGTGAGAACTAGAAAAAGTGCCTCTCGGGGCACAGGTCTCCACCAGGGCAAGTCAGGTTGTGGCCTTTTGGACAAAATCTGGATGAGTAATATAAAAAATGGTTTTTCAAAAGTTAGCCTCCTGGTGGCGCTTTAACAGGCCGTTCTGGGAAATGTGGGGCAGAGGTTCATCGTTGGCATCCAGGGAGTGTGTGTGCAAAATGTGGCATCGACCGGGTTAGCGGTGCCGGAGATTAGCTGGTAACAGACGGACGGATGGACAGACGGACGGACGGAGTACAAAATATACTCTCCCCCCCCATGCCTTCGGCGTGGTGGAGACAATTAATATCTCCTGATTTTGTTGATGGATACTATCCACAAAATTATGTGTAATTGAACGTTCCCTAACAATGTGAAATGGCCCATTTCAAGACATTAGATTTTGTACAAAATAATGTGGTGTTTAATGTGAGTATACTGTGCCGTCATTCAGTATTCTCCAATCTTTCCGTAAACACCCACGTATTAAATGTTATCAATCAATACCTCCAATGTGTTTTAACCAATCAAGCTGTTAACAGCTGGCCACAATTTGTCAATCCAACGCTCTACTGCAGTATATAGCCAGCTTATTTAACACGATTAGCCAATAACGGTAGTACATTTATCAATGTGTTTACAGCAACACAGGTTAACATTTGGCAAAATGTCAATGTTGACTGTGGAAAAAACTGAAACCAGACAGAAAAACATCAAAGCGGAGTGGACAGATAAATCCATGTTTCTGGAAATAAAGGTTAATTAAGAGGCTGATGTGTTGCTTTAGTAGGGCTACGTTATTTGACCATTGAGTGACATCTCCATGTACTTAATAGGCTTTATTTGGGAGTACATGGAAATTATAAAACCGCTATTGAAATGACAGAATCACTGTTTCTGAATCTGTTTGCTTTTCACTGCTGATTTGAGTATTAGCTTCTTTTCCAAACACTGCACAACTAATTTATATTCCGTCATCATCCATACAAATCAATGCCATGATGTCATAATTTTAGATAAACTATTTTGCAGCAAGATTTGATTACTCGAATCTCTCACAAAAGTCTTCTTTCTTAGGGACCTGCTTTCTACTCTACTGATGTGCGGTCAGATTTCAGACTTGCTTTATACTTAGTTGTGCACCAGTGTGTCAAAATCAAGTATGAATCAGGCTTAAAAGTAAACAGGTGCAGGCCTGTTAAAAGTAGGCCGGTGGCCAACTGTGACGGGCACATACAGTACAGGTCTAGTCCTACTATAAATGTGCCATGTCTCTGCGTGTGTGTGTGTGCGGTTGTAATGCACCTAACTCGAGAACTGTTTGCCCCACTTCATATTCAACACACACGTTCCACACCCCCGCAGGGAGTGCAGTGCCCGGACTCGAGTCGGTCGGACCCACGGTTCTCCAGAACCACCACAAAAGGCTCTGCTCAGGCTCTGCCAGTGGGCCTACTCAGCCTAAATCCCCTCACCTGTGCAATTTCCAGCCTCTGCCATGGCAACCCCACACCTGACAATTGATTAGCCTACTAACTTAACCACTCCACTTTTCACAGTCAGTCAGTTTGCCCTCCTCACAGGCAGATACAGAGATCTCCATGTGGGACACAGACAGACAGTTAAAACGGGTATTATTAGGTTCCCAAGTTGCATTGTTCTCAAGTAGGCCAGTAGCCGACGGGCACGTACAGGTCTAGTAAATATCAAATGACGCAATGATGAACTCATACATGTAACTACAGTGATGGATATCAAACGAACAGATTACACATGCTTAACGGTGTGCAATAAAACATCCAAGCCTTAAACATCCAAGCCTTAAGCAGTCCAGGAATTACTGTTCCTGGACTGCTTTTTAAATTCATTTCAACCATACTGTGGAAGTGTCTTATACTTATGACACTTTCACAGTATGGTTAAAATGTAAGTATGTTGATATTTTTCACACACTACAGTGTGCTGAACAGTGGCCACTCAACATTGTGCTGTATATACAATGCAGTGCTCTGAGGAGTAAACCGTACAAATATTCATTCACAGTCGGTGGCCACAGACTGTGAAAGCGGGAGATTCAGAGAGAGAGAAAAATGGCAGCTTGTCATGGGGATTGTGAAAAAGACACAGAGAGAGTCAAAAGAGGAGACACATGGGGGAGGATGGCGATGACTGCTAAGTACCGTACTGTATATTGACACTGTTAGGGAAAGACTGACAGGAAGCTGATGCTGGATGACGTTGAGGTGTTTTGACAGGTCCGTAAGGTAACGCTCCTCTTCCACTCTTAGTTATGAAAACTCCAGAATTAACTCTTTCTCTCAGTGTGAATGTTTCTCAGCCAGATGGCAGATGACTCTGTTGGTGTGTGGGAGAGGTGAAACATTTAGTACAGTACCTGCGCATCCTGTTGAGTAATGTGTTCGTTTACTGCATTAAATTAAATATTTCAAAAATGATTCAGAAGAGAATGTGTTCTTTACTTTTATCTTGTCAAAGAGCCATGCCATGCAGCTTACCTTGACTCAGAGTTGAGCACATTTTCTCTCTTAGTTAAGAATCTTTAGCACTGCATTATCCGAGCCTTAGTTGTGGAAACCTTGTATCTTTGAGAAAACAGCTTTTCGGGACTTGAGATATACTTGAGGGATTTCCAGTACTCATCCATTGAACACAAGGAAATCGGCTATACATTTTTCTCCCTGTTCATCTTATATCATTCAGGAGATAGTAGATACTACTAGACCTGAGGTAGGAAGCACACAATGACGGCAGCAACTAGATCTAGCAGGGTCAAGTAAGTTATTGTACCAACTATCATTCATTTGTGATTGGTTCCCATGGGGGTATTGGACTAAACTGATTGGCGGATTGCATAATATGCAATAACATGGAGCATCAAAAGCATGAATTTGTGTATGAAATCCTACACACTCCGCCCTGGCGCCCTCCTACTACACTGCTGAATATGTATTTGTTATCCATTTCCCAGAGAGAGTTTCAAAAGACAATATTTATTTATAGAGGTGAAAGAGGTATGACGAGCACTGGGGATGTAGTATGTTTTGCTTGTGTTGAAGGGTCATCATGGATCAGCTTCATTGAATGCCTCAAAACACCTGGATGATGCTACTGTGCGTCGCCAAACGCCATATGCTGTCAGATAGAGGTCTTTTCAGAGTCTGGTGGGCCATGTGGGAACCAGTGAGCTGTGTTGGTTACAGCCAGAATTCCAGAGAAAGGGCTTAGGTTAGGCCAGGCACACGAACAGATACAGATAAACAAAAGCTTCTGCTCTACTTGAAGATGCCATGTACCGTACTGACACTGTACATTTTTATTTATTTATTTGTCAGTTTTCACATCCATGTAAATGGGCCAGAGTTAGCCGAAGCTAAATTTCATCTGTAGTCCCTGGGCAGGCTCTTAAAAAATGAATGATAAAAGAAAGACAAAGTGTAGTGTGCCTGCACACAACACCATGCGTTGATGCCATGTGTGCATACTGTATGTGCAAGCACCCAACACTATGTCCATACAAAAACACAATACAATACAGTACAATACAGGAACAGATCAACATGGTACAGGGGACAGAACAATGGCAAGTGAAGTGAGAAATGACACCGGTGATAAATACTAAATAGTGCTGAGAGTTACTCATGATTACAGATTTGAGTTGTTTTTAGCCACCTTTTCAGGTTGAATTTGAAGGTCAGATAGTTGGAGGTCTCTCTTAATTCTGTAGTGTAGTGTAGTGTTTCTCCTTCTTTAGCAGTGTTTCAGTGTATTTGTTGTAAACCCAATGCACAGCTACTTTTGCTATTTGCATTTATATTAAAGCAAGCTTATCAATTTGCCCTTGAGTTTTAGAGAAGCATAATGATAACTGACAGTGAACATTAAAATGTATTATACCCAGTTATTGAGATCCGGGTAGCTTAGTCAGTAGAGCCCTCACCTTTGGACCGCAAAGTCATGGGTTTGATCCCCAACTCAGTGGCACGACTTGGGTGTGGCAAGTAGAAAAATAGGACGACTTTTTAGGAAAAATAGGACGACTTTTTAGGAAAAATAGGACGACTTTTAAAACTGATATCCTTTTAAAACTGATACTCTTTCCCTGCCTTCAGCAGGTGGAGATAATCATTCAGCGTATGTCAAAGCAAGGCCTAAGATGCCCACCAGACGAATTCCGTGCTTTAGCTGAATTGCCATGAGAGATACATTGAATTACTTTTTTCTGGTATTGATTAATCCTACCTGGCTAAAAAGAACCAATCAAAATGTCCCAATCTACCACTCCAATCAGTTTAAAGTAAATGCAAAATACCCTTGCAGATATGTGTTGATAATTGACCTTGGTTTGCCACCAGACTAGTTAAGGCAAGACATGTTGTATGCTGTGAGCAGCACATTGTGTTGAAGTTAATCCCCTGATTTTGTACAGAAGGCAGGCAATAAAGGCATGTTGCCTAGTTAAGAGGGCTGCTGGGCAGTGGCTTCTCCCTTGTTACACATACACTATATTCTTAAAGCAACATGTCTTGTTATAGGTTTTGTGGGGGAACAAGACAGAAAGAAAGAAATAAAGAAATATGGTGAAGGGGGAAAACTAATTCACTTGTTCCTCAGGTTCCTTGTTAAAATTGAACAAATTGCTCACTATCTGTTGCGGAGCTTTACCTAACCCTCCTATTTCTGAAGAAAGGCAGAGGGGAACTGGGCACCTTTATTTCTAAGTCTTTGATATGACATTTCTGAGAAGCAGTTCACAGACCAGGCCATCCAAGATTGTAAGGGTTAGGTGTCTTGCACAAGGGCATTATAAAGATGGATAGCCTAACTTGTATACTGAGAATTGAATGTCAGGCCCAAGCTAACCCTGCTACCTGACAGTTATACTCTAGACCCTTATTTAAACGCTTTCTATGAAGCCTTTATCTATAATGCAGTATAGACATTAGACACCAAGAGTGAGAGTTCTTAATTGGCTGATACTTACAATTATTACTCACTAGACACCTTCATAACACCTTATAAAGCAGCTGTAATGATGTTGTGAGAGTTTCTGTAAGCCATAATGCCTTGTCCCATATGACATAGGTCCTATTTAGACTATCTATAGTGCAAGGTGGCGCATGGTCTACTCTAGTGCATGGCTGCAAATGCCTTGGGGCAAGTTGGGGGTGTGTCCAACTTCAATTTTTCTTTGATTGATGATTTCTTCCTAGGAAAATGTATGAAAGTATAATCAGTAGCTGTGTTAAAATTCACTGTTAGTCCTTGAAAAGTCCAAATCGATACTGTGTGGGAAGCATAATGTGCAGCATAAAAACACTACACGCTTGCCAAGAAGTAATCTCAGAGAAGCCATATTGCATATCTATGAAGGAAGGAATAGACAGCCAAAGTGACTGCAGAGATAGAATAGCTTTGAATTATGCGAGTAGTCAATTTTTCCAATTGGACTTCCTCATTCTTTGTCACTCAGTATGCACTGGGAGAGATACAAAAAGTAAGCAGTAGACAGCATTACAGCACCAAATAAATACATACATACATACATACATACATACATACATACATAAAACCACACACTTGCAGTGCACATACCTCAAATAATTAGTGTAGTTTCTATCTAACACACTATTGTTCTCAGAACAGAAAAATTAAGCTTTTACTTTTAGTCATACTTTGCACAGTTATAATATTAGGCAGCCAGTTGGGAACAGTCAAAATTGTAGGCTGCTCAACAGCGCCACTTGAAGCAAATTACACCAGATGAAGTAAGCAGTGCAAGGAGTCTTAGTTACACACACACACACACACACACACACACACACACACACACACACACACACACACACACACACACATGCATGCACGCACAAGCAGCTGGCACTGCTTAAAAATTACTTTCTTTCCTCCTACCTGTAATTCCAATGCTGTCAAAATATTACATTTTAAAAACTTTTTATTTTTTCCAGAAATCATGATGTGGTCACTCAAGATATTCCACAGACTTGGTTATGAAAGGATTTAGTGAGAACTATTTTCTACCGAAGTATACCCGCCAACTGTCTATCTCCACGTAGAATGTGTGCCAGTCATGGATGTAGCTGCCAGCACTTACGTGTGACGTAATAGACAGTAACGTGATAGACAGTAACTGTGTTATGAGTTCTGAGACATTGCTGTTGAGTTTTCCAAATATAACCTCTTGACGCTTTGAGCAGCACAAACCAAATGCAGTGAGCATTGACTTATAGTGATAGTAGACATATCCAAACCTCTGCAAATAATACCAAAACTATCTAGATGGATAGATAGCACTATAGAAATAAAATGTCATGTATTTCGGGTCAACTGCCTCTAACAACAGTTCTGTTAACCTCTAGTATTGTTTTAGCCCAGCTAGCAGCTTAGTTCGGTCGGTTAGTTGCATAGCCTGTCACTGTCTGTGCAACGCTTTGGACAGGCATTCTGGCTTGTTTGCAATGGAATTTACTTGATTGATTGATCAGACTTTATTGCTATATCACAGTTATACGGTAAAAGTGGGTGGAATTCTTGTTTGTGTGTGTGTGTGTGTGTGTGTGTGTGTGTGTGTGTGTGTGTGTGTGTGTGTGTGTCAGCCCAATTGAGGTTCTCGGAGATGTGTATTCCAAGGAATTTGAAATCACTGACCCATTCCACTGTGGCGCCATCTATGTGAATAGGAGCGTGTTCTCTAACAACTCGCCTCCTGACATCCACGTTCAGCTCCTTGGTCTTGTTGACAATGTGAGTGAGGTTGTTCTCCTGGCAGTGCCTGGCACCATAGGGCCAGTGTTCTGACATCATTATCGATCAGGCCCAGCACCGTCGTGCCGTCAGCATACTTGATGCTGAGCTCTGCGTGGCCACACAGTCGTGTATGTGCAGGGAGTATAGAGGAGAGGACTTGCCACGGCCGTGCAGCCCTGATGGGTTCCTGTGTTGAGGGGTGAGGGTCTGACGTGATGTTAACCATTCTCGGCGGCCCGATAGGAAGTGCAGTATCCAGCTGTGTAGGCGCATATCCTCAGGTCCAGTCTTGGGAACAAAATTATAATGTTGAATGCTGTGCTGTAGTCCACATGTCAAACAGCATTCACATGCATTTGTTCAAAGTCAAAGTCATACGATTTGTCACACACGTTACCGCAGTGAAATTTGTTCCCATCTTGGAGCGGTGAGCCACAGCCAAGGAGCGGTGAGCTGCAGCCGTGCCGCGCTCGGGAATTATTTATTGTTCTTCCTCTTAGTGTGAGGGCAGTGTGTAGATCTGGAGATATTTTGTCAAAATGCCATCAATCAAGCTTTATACATGAATGGCCATCAATTGCCATTGATGTATAATAAAACAAATCTGCTATCCCTAGGCTATTCTCCCTTGAAGCTCATGCACACACACATTGCACACACACTTGTATTTTTCAGAAATGTTAACCATTTAATTGCTATTTACTTATTGTACGTGAATAGTGAAAATTGCTTATCTACTGTACAAGCTCACGACGTGTCGTGACGTTGGGAAACCTTTTGAAAACACTCATACGCACGCACACACACACACACACACACACACACACACACACACACAATTTTGTACAGTGTCTATTTTTTATTATTGTCCCCATCCATCTTGTAATAGCTGTACAGTATATGCCACCGGATATGTGGACATTATTTGATGGAACATAATGAATATCCCAGTTAAATAAAAGGCTGCTATTAGATTTTCTCTGCTATATATCATTCTGTCATTAGCATTCTTTTCAATGTGCCATGTGAGAGAAAGGTCAGCTTTTGTGTGAAATCAATTAGCTTTAACTCCCCTCAGGGGCAGCTGTCATCTCCTTCTCATAGATATTTTGGGATTTGAATGTGTATTCAAAAATCACATTCGGGTCGTTGATTGAGGAGATGTGTAGGGCAAGACCTTGTAATCCCCACCTGACAGATATCTTTCTTTTGAATTTTCTCAGGTCATAAATTGTTCACTTGTGAAATCGAAATTCCAGGCACCAGTGGTGTTATTGAAATGTCTATTTGTCTAGTGTCAAATAGGGTAAAGGATTTTTTCTCTCTACTTAATGACGTATTTGCATCATAGAACCAACTATTCCTGAACTCAAGTTAGTCCACCAGACACCATACCGGTGAGCAAGAGAGAAAGCAAGCGAGTGTGTTGGTGATTTGGTATACTATATATAGTAGACTATGTGTAATCTACTGTAGGCCTACAGTATGGTTGTGTTAAAGGACCATACTGGTGTTCATTACAATTTCATTTACAGACACTCTTACCCAGAGCAACTTAAAAGTGTAAGATTGGAATAAGCAGAATAAGCATGAACTCTAAGCACAAATACCTGTAGGCACTGCATGGCCGAGTGCAGAGAGAACAATGTAGTGCCTCAAAGAACAATTAGCAGGTAAACGATGAACGTAGCATCTGTCAATGAAACTGTCTGCTGTTGTCTACGATTCATGGTATACAGTACTTGGCTTTTCTACTGTGGAGCATTTTCCAAAGCATGCATAGTTTGCTTTTCACCGATGCCGTCAAAGGAATAATATTGTGTCCAATATATTATCAACCAAAACGATGGTTCTCACTATGGTTGTTTCTTGGACTGTCTGATAGGCATTTTGTACTATTGGCTGCAGTAAGTCCAGTTGGGTACATGGATTTTGAGGCATTAGATAAAAGCCTTGGCTGGTTAACCAGATAAATGAGGAGGCCCCTGGCCCTGCATGGTACCAGCCTTGAATCCCCATGATTATAGACCGTTGCAAATGTGATGGTCATGCACTGGATAATACTTGAAGTGATATTGAACTCTAAATTGCACAGGCAGATGGGCAGCCACATACTGAGAGAGACGGATGGACAAACACAAGGACAGACAAAAATATCTTTGCTGTCGAGAAGGAATCACCAACTCCTAAATGTTAAGCAATACTGCTTCATCAAAGATAAAAAGAGAGGATCCGGGCAAACTGCTTCATCAAAGTTGGTGTGACTTTATATATTGTCATTTACTTCCATGAGATGGGGAGAGGTGGTGTAGTTAGTTTGCTTTAATAGCAGACAGTTTGAAGGTGGAGTTAAGAGGTTATGTTCGAAGCACTTTTTATTACTTTTCATTGGATCAATAATGTTCGAAACAACACCCAGACAATAGCACTGGTTTATGAAGACAAAAAATAATCAAAAACCTAAATAATTGAGTTGGGTGGTTTCCTCCCGACAGCAACGATATGCAGAAGTGCAAACACGCACGCACACACGCACGCACGCACACGCACACACACACACACACACACACACACACACACACACACACACACACACACACACACACACACACACACACACACACACACACACACACACACACACAAACACAAACACACACACGCACACGGACACAATGAGAGTAAGGAGGAGTTGTTTCTGGGTTTCAGGGACAAGCTGATCATAATTTCCAGGGCACTAACTGTTCTCCCACAGTCATCACAATAGTACAGTCAGTAGGAGAGGAACACACTGCTTCCCCCAAAATGATGACACGGCTCCGATGCAATTTTTTCATCTATAAATCACAACCTAGAGATTAATTCGTGTCAACTTCTTGATTTAATTCAGTCATGTTTTATTTTTATTTTTTTTACCCCTGGATCTTTAAGACACATTCCGTTTTTATCGTTATAAATTCTGGAGCGACAATGGCCATGGAGCTAGTTGCAGTACGATTAAAGAGGATGTCATATCTCTGCTTTCTCCTCTGCTTCTTCACACCCAGGCTATCTGGAGTGAATATCCCTGCACCCATCATCAGCAACAAAAATTGGCTACGGCTGCATTATGTGACGGAGAGCAACCACCGCCACAAAGGCTTCAGGTCTCAGTATCAAGGTAAGAGATGATTACTTCATTTGCAAATCATAATAGAGGTCCTGCTATTCGAGCAAAAAAGCAACTGGGAAAAAAACATTGTAATTGTGAATTGTGTTTTTGATCTTTGTCAACTGAATATCATGAATGTGATGAAGGGTAAGGCGTGTGTATGATGGTTCTTTCTGCTGCAAACCCCTGACATCAAAAGTCCTTCATAAAATATTTAAGAGATACTGTACACAGTTTTCCTGCTTATAAAAACATATAGCTTGGGTGGCTCTTATTACCCTTAGGATTACCCTGGCGGTGTCTTCTGGTAGGACTTTCAACATGGTACTCACTGTATATAATGTACTTAAGATAGTCCAGTAGGACAGCCCCAAATCAAACATGAAAGTGTGCCCTGTCACCATAAAAGGCTTTATAAAGAGTTTTCTTTCCGGTAGCATGCATGTGTAGCAGCCCATTGTAGACAACGACGTAAAATCAATTGCATGAAAACTCTCCTTCAGGAGCGTTGTGCTATACTCAAACAATTTTCCCCTGTGTGTTAGTCATTCATGGTATCAATAGGACACACTTTTTGTAACATGCTGTAGGGATGCTGTAAGCAACAAGAGTTAATCACTTATTTCAAAGTGACAGTCCAGAGGAAGGGGGATCATCCCAATGCTTGCAAATCCAAATCACCTTGTTTTTGCTTCACTCATCCCTCATTGCTTTTGGCTATTTCTTTGTCCACCTATGGTTATGACAGTCGCTTGCATCACCTGGCTTTTGTGTGAAGTCTGTTCCATGTTGTGTTGAATTATACATTCGTAGACATTCAGTGTTGTAGTCGGCTGCTCTTTGATTCTTTCTGTATGTCATGTATTACCCCGTACAGTATATATAACAAAAAATTGTTTAAATCAATTTTGATTCGTTGTTTAACATACAATATCTACTTTTGGAAACGAACAAGCTAGTTTGGAAATTGCATGGCTGCATTTCCTATGAAAAAGGAGGCACACCAATAGCAATTATTCTATAATGACCAAGCTTTATTCAAAGAAAGAAACACTTGTACTGTATCTTCTCACATCTAATACTGTAACTTCTTTTATCTAATGGATTCTTTTTATTGCTCTCAACCAGTGAAAAGCTCTGGAGAGCTTAAATCCAGAGGGGTAAAATTATTACCGGGAAAGGACAACACTAACAAACTCTCTTTGAGTAAGTCTTTTATTTTTCTTATGCAAATGTCATTGTTTGGACTTTTTTTGTTTATTCAGGGCTTGTGTTCTGGGTCTTTATTTCGTTCTCGTCTCTTTCGTTGCTGCATCATTTGGTGAAGGCATTACGCAACAGTACTAGATTTTGCAGAAGTGCAGTCTTTTGTCTTTCTGACAACCTATTTCCCCCCAAGTCTCTGGACTCCATGTCCTTACAGAAATATGTTCAGCTAGATGAGACCCAGGACTAGACTGTATGTTGCAGCAAAAATCATAATTTCAATATCTTGTGACCTCTAAAAGTTCCCTCTTTCTGTCTCAGTCATTCATTCACTGTGTTTCACTCTGTCCAGCCTAAGCAATACATCACATTATGGCATACTCCGTAAGATCCTCTGTGTTCATTTTACTCTGAGAGTTAAACTAACACTCAGGATTTCACAGTATGAGCAGTATGATCTGCATTCACATATCTGTACACGCACGCACACACGCACGCGCGCACACACACACACACACACACACACACACACACACACACACACACACACACACACACACTGCAGTAGTGACCACTTATTTGGAAGATGAATTGTGTACACTTCAGAACCGAGGTGAATGCATTCTAATAGTTGCTGAGCTTTGCCATTAACATAAGCTTTTCACAAAACTCAAAAGCGTATGAGAAACGACTTACCACAATGTGCTAAACACTTTAGTGACAACAAGTTGTAATCTTTATTACCTTGTGTGTCACAGACGTGACTTCAGAGACATGAATAATGCAAAGGTTTATCATCTGTTCTCCTTCTCTGTTCTTCTCCTGTGTATGTCTAAAAAGGGACTAGGAGGTGGCACATATGCCATGTGTGACATATGCCATTTTCACGCTGTATAATTGAACCCATAACACTATTATTACTAGCTCGCCCTCAATTAACCACAAATCTAATGAACTTCCTAAATGAAAAAAGAATGAATGCCTCCGGATCTGCTTGGTTGCTGCATGTGTGTGATGTCTTACTGCAAAGTTATGATAGCACATTTTTCATGAATTTCATTTGCAGCGCATGATTTATTTGATTCTCAGAATATACTGTATGAGAAAGATAGGGCTCTTTAATGTCCATACATGGCACGGATACACGCACGCACGCACACGCGCACACACACACACACACACACACACACACACACACACACACACAGCACTCATACTTATGCAGCCAACTTTTATTCCACTTCCAAGTCTTGGCTTATGCAGTGTAGTGAAGGCTGTATATTTCACCCTATACCCAAAGCTTAATCGAGGGTACTTAAACCATTAGTATGTATGGGGAGTCACTGAGTGATTATTGTGGCTCCTGTAATGTAGTTGAAGGTTATTTAATCCTCTTAGTCCCTGTTGGACTCAGATAGATTCTTTCCATTTTGTCTAGCTCTGGGAAGAGAGAAGTCGAGTGTTGCATTCAGTTTGATAACACTCAACAAGAGTGTGCATTCACAACACCACAACTGGCAATACAAGACCGCTGACTTTGATACATGGGGTCAATTTGTCTATCTACATAATTACTGCAACCATATGTTTCTTACCAGGCATTAGCGTTTTGAATGGTCTTCCAGGAAGTATTTAAGCACCCATTCTGCAACCATATGTTTCTTACCAGGCATTAGCGTTTTGAATGGTCTTCCAGGAAGTATTTAAGCACCCATTCAACATGTTTTAATTTGCTGGCTGTGTCGGTCTTTGGCGTGGAAGGTTATTCTCACTTACAACATTTTAAATCATTGTCTTTCACAGTGAATGAGGGAGGTATCAAACAGGTGTCCAATTACTGCCCAGACCCAGGGGAGGCTGAGAATGGAAAACGGACAGGTTCAGACTTCAGGTGAGTTGGCACACATCACAGAACTGAAGTAAAGGGCTTCAGACAGAGTTAATATTTTCACAAATGGAACATTCAGTTTTATTTATACAAAACAAAGTCCAACATACAGTTAAAACAGTATGCTGGACTTAGACCTTTTCATTTTAGCACCAATGAATCTCGCTACACTGTCCTAAATGTTAATTAACTCTTGAGTCTTGAGCATTCAATCCAAATTGACCTGTACATGTCCATTTGGGTACATTTGTACACTCTCAGTGTTATAAATGGATAAAGGCCAGTGGCCCCTTTTGGATAGAGACCCTTGGTTTAAGAAACACTGCCTTAAGCACTAACCACACCAAAGGGTCAAGGCGGTTTTAGCGTTGTCCCTGCGGTGTGATATGTCTTGTTGCACGTTGACCCACGTTGACCCTAGTGATTCAACGCATGGAATTCAATGGCCCAAACCACACAAAAGGGTCAAGACGGTTTTGCATGGTGACTTTGGTGTGGTTAGGGCTTAAGAAATACATTGAAATATATAACATTCTCCAAAGTAGCCTTCAAAGTGGCAAGTACTTAATAGCACTTGTGTCCTCACTGATCAGTATTCAGAGCAAGAGGAGCCTGAGGGTTGGTTATATCTTACCAGCTTCCACATGAGTGCTGGAATGGAGCAGGCAGGCAGGCAGGGGCCTGAGATTTAGTTAGCTGCTGCAATTAAGTCCAATCTCCAGTCCCTACCGTACTGGAAACGTGGCGTTTGCGTTCCCTTCCCCTTTTCATGCACAGATACCGCATTCGCTCTCATGAGCATCCCTATTGTGCTGCACGCAAAAGGGCTCCGGTACTGTTGTAATCTACACTGTGCACTTGGCACTCAAGTATGGACACATTTAATCCTTGCTAGGTTTTCTCAGTTGCCATTACGAGGAGTATAGGTTGCTCTGTCGGAACCAGCAGTAGTAGTGCATAATATACGCACTACATTCATGGGATGGATTCAGTTAGTATATTGAGATGTAATCCAAGATAAATGTAACGGAGAAATAAATGGGATTTGCCTCAGGGCTTTTCTTTGGAACCGATTGCTTCTCTGACTGTAATATTTGGTATCTCTCCAGCATCGGAGCAACTGCTCAGTTCACCTGTGACGAAGACCATGTGCTGCAGGGCTCCAAAACGATTACCTGCCAACGCGTGGCAGAGGTCTTTGCTGCTTGGAGCGACCACAGGCCTGTCTGCAAGGGTGAGGGGAGGTTCCTGGAGAGCTAATAAAGCTGTTTGATTAACTGCCACTGGATGTAGGCTCTATGCAGATAGAGGAAAGTTCACTTCTGTTAATTATGTATGAAAGGCTCTGCAGCAGCACTCCATTTTTTCATTACAAAGAAGGCTTTGGTTGTGCTTTGAAACATTCCATAATAGAGCGTCGGAGTCCCGCCCCCTACCAGGGCCCAGGAAATGATTCTCCGTTCATTTTCCTCATAGACATTTCAAAAAGTATTTATTTAAAGACGTTTACGCAATTCAGTCAGTACCTGTGTAATTACATGGCACCTTTTTGATCAAGGTGTATTACGAGTTTGAGGAGTTAACACTCCCCACCTACAGAGATAAAAAAATAATTGACAACGCAATTACAACACGTTTCAACACATTGTGAGCTGTATGCTGTTTTCGCTATTTTTTTTAAACATTGGAAAGTGCAAGTGGTTAAGCCTGGTCTGTGCGTTTTTGAAATATTGAACCATTATTTGACTTCAGATCGATTTGAACCATCTGCTCCTCTTTTCAAGAAATTAAACATTTTGTCTGTCTCTGAGGTAAATTCTTTACAGATATTTATGACTATCAAAATCTTCCAAATGGTACACAATTCAAATATTCATTCATATGCCACACGCCAATCCAAGGATTGCACATACCTTATTGTCGTACTTCCCTTTTTGTTTGTAATATATATATATATAATATAATGTAAGTAGCCTTGCCGAGCCAAGGAGGCCCATAGGGCAGGAGCCTATCTCCTGTTTCTGTAGTGTGAGGCAGCTTGATGTACAAGTACACCCCCTGGACATGATGCTAGTATGTCGCAGGGAATTTAATGTGTGTATATAAACTATATATATTATTATTTTCTTCAAATTAGGGGAAGTTCTCAATAAGACTTTTGGCTTTTAACTTCTCCTGTACAATATTAATATGTACAGTATGATCCCCCCCCCTTTTTTAACCTTTTTTTATGTGCGAATAAATAAAACCTAAACCTGTTGAAAAATATTAGCAAGACCTTGTGCCTACATTGGATCCATTGGAACACAGGTTATTATTTCCCGAAAATTAACGGTTTTGGACATTCAAGGTTTCCTCCCAACAGCAATGATATGTTCTGTCTTCCAAAGTGTAATATTTCTCTTTTAATTGTTGCAGTGAAAACATGCGGGTCAAATCTCCATGGGCCCTCAGGGACGTTCACGTCCCCTAATTTCCCCATCCAATATGAGAGCAACTCCCAGTGTGTGTGGATCATCTCTGCCAGTGATCAAAACAAGGTAATGCTGTAGAACAGTGATCCCTAACCCAGTTTGATATGCATTTGGTCCCTGCCTGAGCCCCAATTTAGTACTATTTTAGTTTTACCTCTGGAGCCCTAATCTACGCTATAACATTATCTACCCCACATTGAGGACCAGTACTTTAATAACAAACAGTATTACTGCAGTGCCTTCTGGGGACCCCCAGAAACGCATTATATCCTGACCCAAAATAGAGAGAATAGAAATAGATTGTGGCTCGCATGGCACCATGTTTTCCAGCTCTACTTACTGGATTTTTTTATGAACGATGTGGTTGTACGCTGAAGGCAGTATAGGCCTAAATTAATCTACAGTTACTGTATCTCAACAACTGACAACTAAACTCAGTGGTTAATGAAATAGTTTGGATATTGGATCCATGTGGATACAGATGCAATCATTGGACCGATTTTGATGGAGGGATTAAAACAATACAGTATGGTGCTACAGCGATATTATATTTGCTTTTCAACTCCCAGCATATGAAGGGAATGATCTGGCATTCAGTTGATTAAGAGACTTCATTTCAGATCTACTTTACAGTAAGAATATACAGGGATATTGTGTGTGTGTGTGTGTGTGTGTGTGTGTGTGTGTGTATATATATATATATATACACACACACACACACACACACACACACACACTGTGGCAAATGTTTAAAAAAATAATTTCTCCGTAATCTCCGTAAACTTGATCCTGTATAATAAAGTGAAATAAATGTTGAGTAAAGCCATTAACATTAGAGCAGGTTATTTATGTGACTTCATCATCATCATCATTTTCATGGATTTCACAATGCCACGCCAGACTTTCCGGTCCTTCATTGCCTTCCCCAGTTCCTGCTTACTGATGCATGTGTCCGTAGCGATGACATCAGGGAAGATATAACCTCATTGTCATCTCTGTAGCAGTGGCCGGCAAACTGTGTTCTTCTGGATCGGACTAGTAAAGAAACACGGGATAATTGGTCCTCACTAATGTTCAAATACCACAATTATTTTCTTCTTTTTTATATTTTTATTATCGTGAGAATGATACCTTCCATTATCGCATTGGAACTTTTCAAGAATAGAAAGCCTGCAGTTTCTATTAGCTTGGATTCCCTGTCGATGATGTCACTGGTGGACGGGTTTCTGATTTTAATTAATTTACTGCCCACAGCCCTCCTATGAGACACAGACTGAGTAGGGGGAAAATGGTGGGATTGTATCATGAACATTAGGGAGGACCAATTATATGAAGATAGGTTGAAAAGTGGTGAAGTGGTGGTCCTTAACATAATTCTACCTATAAACTAAAGTGATGTCCTTGGAGGAGCTTAAATAAGAAAGGTCAAGTGAGCTATTCATGCTCGTACAAACAAGGGTAGTATAGTCCCTCATTAGTTAGCATGGATGTACCGTACAGTAATTGTACTGTTTCCCTCGTCTCTAAACACTTGAACCCTAACCTTTGAACATTAGAGTAGAGTGTAGACTCCCTCTGTGGAGCAAATTTATCCAAGCTTCTTGTGTATTTATTAATAAATATATCTACAGTATTTCATGAGGTTTTCCCAGGATGAATAATGGTTAACTCTAATATACAGTATGTGTGGATGGCTTAGTTTCACACTTCGTCATTCGGTGCTAGGGTTGTCCTCACGTGATCGGAAATCGGGGCAGATCACGTCATTTTCAAATGATCGGATCGGGAGCAAAAAAAACGTGATTGGGACATCCCTAGTATCAATATTATATTCATATCACGATAGACTGGATATTGTACTATTTTAATTTGGCATAAGTGTTCTATAAAAATATAAATATCGGATTGGGAAAAAACGGTATCGGCAGATACTCAAAATCAAATGATCAGAACCGGATCGGGAGAAAATAATACTTGATCGGGACATCACTCGGTACATAGAAGTGATGTACTTAACCTGACTGCAGTTATTGGCAGTTCTACAATATCCTCTGTTTGACTGTTTCTAAGGTTACAGACACAGAGAGAAATAACCACTGTATGTTATTGGCTCATCCGCAAAGCCGAGAGATCAAAGTTGAGCTTGTAATAGCCTTTGATTATGCACTCCATTACTCTTGTACATCTGACTGAGTCCCGTCCCATATAGACACAGTCACTGTGACATCAATAAAGAGCAGTAATGCTAATAAAGAGTACACATCCGACGAATGTTCATTCTGAAATCACAAGACCAGGCAAGTGCCGTAGTCGACCACTGATGGGCCTCCTAGACAAACAAGCCATTGACTTGGCAGTGAATCTGTCCATTAGTGTTATGATGGTAATTATGCTTAGGCGTAGATTGTAATGAGGTTGTTATACATGCATATTCTGTGGGTATTGTCCTCCCCATGGCCGGGGATTGTGGGATGCCAAAGATTAGGAGCAGGCGATCATCGTTCGCCTTTGCTGGCAACAACACATGCAGATCAACAGATGTCTTTACAGCACCTCTGTTCATGTTCATAGCACTTCCATATCACCAAAGAATAGTCTAGAGTTTCATTCTTCTTAGCACAATTTAGCACCGCATTTGTTTTATTTGATGTACATTTGACTCTTATTAAAGCTATTATATTTCATCAGTAGTAATTCTGAAATTGTATCCCACCCTGACTGCCTCTACATCTTTGATTTGTGCAAGTGAATGTGAAGTCATGCCAGGGGTGGTTATTCCTCTCTGGGGGTTGCTTGTGTCCTTTGTATGCGAGGGTGTAGTAGAGGATTGATATAGAGTACAGTGCTGAATTAGAAAAACAGATGCAGTATGGGTGGATTTGTGCTCAATGTTTGGCTCCCATTCTCTATCTATTCCACTCACGATTTGAGATTCATGGATAGGTTTCATGTAAAATGCAGCCATTTGGATTATGAGATGAAGGAAATAAAGGTGGAATGGGTTTTGTGTTATTGTCTGAGCTAAAGCGGTGTTCCCGATGCTGCCTGCTTGAAATATGTATAAGGTATTACACATTCTATCTACACAGACTTGCTTCCCTCACAGTTAAGCCGTCGCCAAAAAACCCTGTCTCTAAGGGCAGTTTATGAACATAAGCAGCTGTTTGTGTGGAAGGAATTTAATGTGTGTATTGACTAACTTGACTATTGAGTTTTTACCCTATAATTTAGTAAAGGGGAGTAAAAAAAAAACCCAGACATGTGATGCATAGACTGTATTTCAATATAATTAAAATATTCTATTGACATCTATGAGATAATTGTACACTCACACATATCGTAGACATATTATGTAACACATTAGGTCAACATCCTGCCATGTACTTTCATAGTCAAGTGTTTTTTTAATAGTGGCCTATATATTTCATGACAGGTTATCCAGATTAACTTTGAGGAGTTTGACTTGGAGATTGGCTATGACTCCCTAACGATCGGAGATGGAGCGGAAGTAGGTGACTCAAGAACGATAATTCAAGTGTAAGTATTTTGTCTACTGAGATGTACAATAATTAACTGAGTAAACCATACAATGAAAAACAAAACACTCATAACACTGGTCTGTTCTATGCAGTTCAGCTTTATACAACACTATATTGTAGCCCTTTCTGATTAAATTAAATGACACAAATTCAGTTTAATTTCATCTGGCCATTTGGTATTTATATGGCGTCTTTAGATTTCCGTTTATTTCCAGTCAATGTAATTTAACGTGTAATCTTCATTAAAAGATTACTGCAGTCTATTGAGTTGATGTTTGATTAGTTACTTCTGCTGTGTATAGGCTTGACGTTTGATGGGGGCCTTTTGACACCTGTATGTCTTTGCTTTGGCCCTTATCTGCAGACTGACAGGGAGTTTTGTCCCCGACCTGATTGTCAGCATGTCCCATCAGATGTGGCTTCATCTTCAGTCTGATGAGAGTGTGGGCTCAATCGGCTTCAAGATCAATTATAAAGGTACATTGACTTAGGCTGCAGCACTGTCTCGCTTTGTGTCTGCGTCAAAGTCTGAGGACTGTGTGTCACAGCCACAGCAATAAGATGTGTCTGTCTGTCTGTCTGTGTCTATCTCTCTCTCTCTCTCTCTCTCTCTGCATGCACAGACATACTCTTTGCCTGAGTTTTATAGATAATGATAATTTAATTTACTCAATTCTTAACTTACCCCTATTTCCCCTCCTTTCCTTCTCCTTATACCTCCATCACCCATGCTCTCTTCCACCCATCTCTTACTCACAGAAATTGACAAAGAGAGTTGTGGTGACCCCGGAACACCTCTGTATGGCTACCAAGACGGCAGTGGCTTTTTAAACGGTGATGTACTGCGCTTTGAATGCCAGTTTGGATTTGAGCTGATCGGGGAGAGAATGATAACGTGCCAGAACAACAATCAGTGGTCTGCTAATATCCCCATGTGCATATGTGAGTTGAAAGCATTGTTCCCTGAGCCAAGAAATGAAACGAATACTAAAGTTCACTATAACACTAGAACACTAGAGATTATTGTGTTGTTGAAAGGGCTTTAAAATACATTGTGTTTAAACAGACATCAATCCGATAAACAGGAATATGATAACATACTGTATGGTTGTTGCATTATGTTTGGGTTCATTTGAGAGAGAGGGGGAGAGGGAGAGAGTGAGAGGGGGAGGGGGAACATCTTGTACACTTAAAATTCCATCTGTGAAATATACCTGTAGAATTTTAAATACATTTTCTATTTCCATTTTCATAAGATATCTACAGTTGTATTTCTGTAACATAGCAGTGCCCTTGGGGGACGGTGTATGGCTTTGCTGTGTGGACATATTTCTGTATTTCATTTACACCACTCATTGCCGTCTCATGAATCTCCAACAACTCAGCAGCACCACCCAGGAGAACACTGTTGTCTCCTAATTGCAGAGCTAGTTACTAAATGCTGAGTTTGTGCTCCACTGATTTTGTTAATGTATAATCTACAATATAGATTGTAATGTGACAAGGTGAGATTTGTTGCAAAATGAATTCCCTGATTGCACTATTAAATTCTTCCTCTCGGTCAGTCCCATGTTTCTCCAACTTTACGGCACCCATGGGGACGGTGTTGTCTCCCGACTACCCAGAAGGCTACGGCAACAATCTCAACTGTGTGTGGCTGATCATCTCCGAGCCCGGCTCCAGAATCCACCTGGCCTTCAATGACTTTGACCTCGAGCCACCATATGACTTTCTTACCATCAAAGACGGCGACCAGTCAGGAGCCATGATGCTAGGCCGCTTCTCAGGGGCCGAGGTTCCTTCTCACATGACGTCCAATAGCAACGTTCTGCAGTTGGAATTCCAGGCTGATCATTCCATGTCTGGGCGAGGGTTCAACATCACCTACAGCAGTGAGTAGTTTAAAAAAAAAAAAAAAAAAAAAAGTTAATTCAATGCTTATTAGTGTGGTTGGCCACACGGCAACTAGACTATTGTTGTTGTCAGTTTATTTTATGCATGCTGATGCCATAATAATCTATGGGGTTTTCCATTATCCCATTATTATGACATGACATAGTGATACAGAGTCAGCTACAATGACATGCACAGGTAGGAAGTGGGAAGCCCCTGTAGGTCCAACCAGCGTGATGAGAGTGACGACACTAGCATTGACTCCCATTGTAACAATGGAATGCGGAAGTGCTCATTCTATCTCAATGAGATATAACAATAGCACCCCGCTTTGCGGCGAGATCAAAGCGTGTCGTGACTCTTCTTCTACGACTCTGGGTCCAACATGGTCTACATGTATGTGGACTAACTGGCAGAACATGGAAGAGTATGACATCACTCCTCTCTATATAACATTACTTGTTATACTCTTACTTGTTACTTGTTAGTCCTGCCGTCATTGTAGTTACCATTGTATCGAGTATCTATTTATTTAGCTACTAATATTTAGCTACTAATTAGACAGGCATTGCGTATAGCTTTTATCTTTATTACTTTTACGGCTTGACCCAGTCTTATCGCTGCTTGCAGCTATATTTATTATTATTATTAGGGATCAAGCCTGAAAGGCCGAAGACCCCTTATTGTTTTTGTACCTGTGTTTTCTGATTCTGCCATTGTTCGCCATTTTGGCAGTTCTGTGCTGTCATTTCCACGAAATTCGGCAATATGGTAAACGGTCAAGAAAGAACTGTCATTCGTCAGTCATTCGTCAAAGGACCTCTGAGCTTTAGATCTCCCAATGAATGAATTATATGAGCCTCTATCTACTCCTGATGGCAAAATAGCGCCGTAGCCTGGAGCCGTCGTTGGACTCATGCCCCCCTTTGGTCTTTGGTGCCCCCTGGACCCCAGGTTTGGAAACACTGTTCTAGACTAGATGATCATGTGCTTCCAAGTTTGTGGCACCAGTTTGCGGGTGCCAGAATGGATGTTTACCCCCCACACATTACCACACAGAAATGGTTTATTGAGATGACTGAGGAAAAACTTTACTAGTGTTCACAAAGCTCTGATCTTAACCCTATCAAACACCTTTGGGATTAATTTGAGCACCAAATGCGACATCAGTGTCTGACCTCATTAATGGCTGTCTTGGCTGAATGAAAAACAAATTGCAGCAGCAATGTTTTAAGTATAGTGAAAAGCCATCTCAGATTTGTGGAGAATATTATAGTAGCAAAGGGGGGACCAACTGATATCAGTGCCCGTAATTAGCTTCCCTTTATCCACAAGAGCTAATGAGCTCAGACACTGATGATGGGTGATTAGGCCTGGCTCACATTTGGCGTGACGATTCATTCCGAAGGTGTTTGATAGGGTTAAGGTCATAGCTCTGTTTCTCAACAAACCATTTCAGATTTTCTGTATGGGGGAGCAGATGGGCGGCATGAGGGGATTGCCTTGTGCAAACTCTTGCCACACATTTGATTTCGGGATTCACTATTTTGCAAAAATGGGTCTTTGAAGATTGAAGTTAACATTCATTAGCAGCTTGAGCAATGCAATACATTTATGTTTGGAGGTATGGTTCTGTGCAGAAGCCCCCCTTTTTATCCTTCAGGATAAAGTAGGGGTCAACCAATCCCCCCCCATCATCTGTCAGCTGATGTGTTTACTTGCTCAGCTGACTGGCTCTGTCATACAGAGATATGAGCTTGAATAAGTGGCCTGCCTGAACTAATGGCGTGATCAATTTGATCTAAATGGTGACATGGCGAGGTCATTTATCCTACTATCCTATCATACTATTAAAAAAATTAAGAAAGCTCTGTTTGCATGTCGGTCCGTCATTCTGTCCTTCAATAAGAAATTGCACATGGGAATTGGCTATTGGCAAATTGGCCTATTCAGGGACTGTGATATTTTCCTATATTGTCTGCCCATACTGTACTGTATATGGAGATCCCTGATGTCATCAGTATACAGTATGCCCATCCATGCGGGCACTGGGCATATCGGCCGTCCTGGACAACCATATCACCACATGACTATATATGGTCATATCGGTTGGATCGGACTCAACTCCCTCCGGTCGTCGGTGATGTGCGTGTCGAGTTTTATGTTGATCAGTCGGACAGTTCTCGAGATTCGTGAACTACAGAGACACACGCAAAGACGGTGGCACATTTATAGTAGGATATGTACACAGTTTTGTACCTTTGCCTTTTCTTGCGTTTTCCAATTATATTTTCATGAACAGAAGGTTTATCAGGACACTGTTTGGCTTGATTCTATAGGCTTAAAGGGTCACTTCACCCCTTTTGCAACCAGATCTTATTTTAATGATGTTTGGGAGACAAACACTTTCCTGCTGTTTTTATGTGGGTAATATGTGTTTTTAGATATTTCAGTATTTCAAAGGGTCCATGGACTCCATGATGTCATGGACATTGGGCGCACTTCCTTCCTGGACTACAATTCTCATAATGCTTTGGTCCACTGCTCCTCCTTGTGGATAGGGGGTGGGCTGTCTTACTGAGACAACATGTTGTAGTCCAGGAAGTAAGTGAGCCCAGTGTCCATGACATCATGGTGTCCATGGACACTTGGAAATACTGAAATATCTAAAAACACATATTACCCACATAAAAACCCCAGGAAAGTGTTTCTTGTCTCCCAAACAACATTAAAATAAGATCTGGTTACAAAAGAGTGTCCCTTTAAAGAGATATTTCACTTTGAAACATGTTTGAGGTCATTTTAACATCTACTCTGGCTTTTGTGAGTACCGCAGACAATTTTTAAGTTGCATTTTATCTGACACTTCCACCACCTTCCTATACAAACCCATTGTAACTTCAAACTCGATTTTAGCCATGACAGATTCAGTGAAAACCCCTGTCCTTGCTTCTGGTTAGTGCATTCAATTACTTTTTTCATTTATTAAAAAAAATAATCTATACACAAACAAAATGCTAGAGAGAATGCCAGTAGAGATGGCTCAACAGTGCAAAGTTATATAGGACTTTGATTTAAACACATAAACACAAGCAGCAGACCCAGCCGGGCTGGATATAGTCAATGAAGCGCCTAATTGTGAGGCGATCTGGTGGCAATGTATTGTGTGTGTGTGTGTGTGTGTGTGTGTGTGTCATACTATGATGACATATTTCTATCCTGACGGGAGTCGCCTGTGTCGTTTTACTTTTTAGCAACAACTTGCCGGAATGAGGGAGTATATTTTAGTGTCATAGTATCACTGGATGGCAGAAATGATAGATTTTGCATTGTTCTTCTACACAGCATGATCAACTACCAGGAGGCACACCCCAATTATTATACTGTCTGATAAAGCAACTTCAGACAGATTCTCTCTAGAATAATATTGTCACATGAAATAAAGGTTTTTGCTCAGCCTCCAGATCTTACGGTGGTGCGTGTATGACTTATCGAGTCATATCATTTCAACCACCATTTGTGGTCGCCAGAGCTATAGTAGTTGGAGATGGAGGTTGGAGACATAACGTGTTTCTCAATAATAAACACAAGACAGATTATCTGTGGGCATGAAGTATTCCTACGTATGTGGAAATTAGTGTATTCTCGGGGGAGGAGAATGGTGGAGATGGCTCTAATGAATGTACAAAATGAGAGCAGTGAGAGGTCTTATACGGCTGCTCCCATGCATATGTATAGTAATCTAACATAATTGCTCCTGTATGTGATGTGAAACGGTTTCATTTATTCTGCAAGAAAGAGCAGTTCTGGATGTCAGAAATAATATATTTCGCATTTAACAATGTTTCTTAATGTTCTTCTATACAGCATGATAAAGTACCAGGAGGCAGATCCAAATAATGATACAGTACACTGTATGTTAGTTAGTTTCATTTATTGCCCACGTGTGGAAATTCGTCTTCGGTCTCAACAGTAAAAAACAAACAGTTACAACAACAGCACTTAACACAATTATTTTCTCATGGCAAAAAAGTGCAGGACAACAGTGGCAAATACATTGGAAAAACAAACAAATCTAGTGAGACATGGTATCATTTAGTGCCTTAATGGCATTTGGTATGAAGGAATTTTTAAAAATGTTACGGTTAACTTTTGGTAATTTGTACCATCTACCAGAGGGAAGTAGTGGATGTGGATGAGTAGATGAGAGGGGTCGTTTGCTATCTTGATAGCTTTTTTACGAAGTACCTCCTTGTAGATACAGCCTAATTGTTGTCTTTTCCCAATGATGTTTGAGGCTAGGTTTACTATTCGCTGCAGCTAATCATTAATATAATCTGTGTAATCTGTATAATCTGTGTCTCTAGCTCATTGTCACTTGATTCCAGATGATGTACCTAATTTGGTGAAACCTTGCACACAAAACCTTGTCCCTCTATGGATTGAAGTGAAATTACCTCAAATTCAGTTGGCCAATTTCTTGGGCATGGCCTACAGCAAATGATGGGGAACTGCATCATGAACCAATGGGAACCGAGGGCATTTACTTCCTTGGCCTACTGGCAGCGTACACAATGATTTTGATGATTTTTATTTCCTTCTTGTTGAATGCTCTGGATACCCAGACGGGGTGAAAACATCATACCTGGCTCAGATACCAAGTCTGATAAATTCAGTCTTACAAACATAGAAAGCAATAACAGTAAATCAGTAAGCAGCACTAGACACAGGTTAGTGGCTGGAACTCTCATTTGCTTACATTGCAGAAGAGTTGACCCTTTCTACAGATAACACCAGCACCTTACCTGAACTTCTGAAGTATTTTTTGTTTCATTCTTCATTTTTATTAAAAGTCTGATGGCTCTATAGATTGTTTATTTAGTCTGTCAACAGGTGTGTGCAGAATGAAAGAAGTGGCATCAGTTTTTAACTGGCAGCAGGCAGCAGCCTTTGGGGGAAAGTGTCTTAGAGTAGCTGGTGGAGGGTTATTTTTTCCTTTTCAAAGTATATCCATTTTCCCTGCATGCTAATCTAAGACCCCATTTAGTTATTCACAAAAAATGACTCATTTATTCACTAGATCTTGTTCTCTTTCTTCTCATTACAAGCATTCGGGCACAACGAGTGCCCTGACCCTGGTGTCCCATTGAATGGACAGCGCTTTGGGGACAGCTTTCAGCTGGGAAGCTCCATCTCTGTGGTATGCGAGGAAGGCTTCATTAAGACGCAGGGGGCTGACACCATCACGTGCCAGTTGGAAGAGGGCAAGGTGATGTGGAGCGGACTTATACCCAAGTGTGAAGGTACTGGTCTTGAATAATTAATGCATTGTCTGATGGGCCAATGAATGAACAGATTGCTAAGTGGGGAAGGGAGGGATGGACGGAACTACTCTACCCTCCTCTCCTTTTTTCTAATCCTCCCCCAACCTTCCACCCGTCTGTTATTCACCAAATCATGCTATATCCATTCTTGTTCCTCTCTGTCTTATCATCCTAACCTCACTTTCACTCACCTCCTGCTTCCTCTTTCTGCCTCACTCATTCTTTTATTCTTTAACTTCTTAAACTTCCTTCAACGCAACCTATTTCATTCCTTTTGCCTTCTTCCTCTTTTCTCCTTGCATCTATTTTCACACCCTTCCATCACTCCACCATCTATGCTCTCTCCCTCCCCATCTAACTATGCCTTCAACTCCGCCCCACGCTTTCACCTTTATCCTCCTTTATCCTCTTCATTCCTCCATTTTCTGCTCCTACACCTTTGCCCCATGCAGCTCCCTGTGGGGGCCACTACTCTGGGCCCTCCGGTGTCATCCTGTCCCCTGGGTGGCCTGGTTACTACAAAGACTCCCTGAGCTGTGAGTGGGTCATTGAGGCCGAGGCGGGACGTTCCGTCAAGATCAGCTTTGACAGGTCTGTATGACACTGCTACAGTGACACATCCATGGAGGGGAAATACGTGCGTGCGTGCACACACACACACACACACACACACATGCACGCACGCACGCGCACGCACACACGCACAGTATACGCAACAACATCTTTTCTGTCAAAAATGGTGGCTGTTCAACTGGAAATACAGCATTAAAGGAGATGGAATGGAGCTTAGTGTCTGCTTTATACAAATGCTGAAAGTAATTTTGAGAGTAATTCAATTCTGTCCCTTATGCAATAACTGTAATAACGAGAAGGGGGGAAATGGTCATGTTTCAAAGCATTTATATCTTCATATAAAATCAGATGTTCATTTTTATTATCCTTGCAACCTCGCTGCTGTGATCTGCAGTCTTGTAAAAAGACAAAACTGCTTTTGTTGTGAATGTATTTTCCCTCAAGCTACGTATAGTCTGGATGTGTCGAGGTTTCTCTGTTATTGTGCAGAGCCTAGGTACGGTGTAGTAGGTCATAGTGACATATGGAGGTGATTTGTTCATTTTTTTGCATTGATAACAGAGAAAGATAGTTTTTGTGTTTTTTTTCCCCCTCATTAACAATGTCTCAAGGTTCTTGGTTACTCATCATTATTGACGGGCACTTCCGAGCTCTGAGTGCTTAGTCTTCTCTGTGCTCAACATCATCACTCACCCACAGGACTGAAACGTTTTCTAAAAGATATTGAATTTGGACACAGATAATATCTGCTCTACAGTTCTCTCCCTCTCTGGCTCTCCCTCACTATTTCTATCTCTCTGTCCCTCCCTCTTTCATCGCCTCTCCCTTTCTTCATTATACGTCAGGTTTCAGACGGAGCTCAGTTATGACTTCCTGGAGGTGCATGATGGCCCCAACCTGCTCTCTCCTCTGATTGGCTCATTCAACGGAACCCAGGTGCCACAGTTCCTGTTTAGCAGCAGTAACTTCCTGTACCTGCTCTTCACCACTGACAACAGCCGATCCAACAGTGGCTTCAAAATCTACTATGAAGGTCAGAGCAGAGTGTTGATTATACTAGCCTACTTACAGGTGTATTAAACTATTAATGTCTTGTTAATGTAAAGCTGTGTAACCGTTAATGTAAATTGTGTCCGGGTAGCTCAGTCGGTAGAGGTCTCGCCTTTGGACCACAAGTTCATGGGTTCGATCCCGGGCCCCACCAACTCAGCGAATGTGTAGCACGGATTGGTGCAGAAAGTCTTGCGGGAAGTACTTGGAGCTGATGGTAGGTGTGGCGCTCCACCTCAGCAATCCATCTCCCAGGGGCTAGTCTAGCACATTGTAACGGGGACAGACTCCCGCGTGTTACCGGCTGATACCGACAATAAGCCACTCCTGACCTACTTCTAATGTAAAACGTGTTCTCGTTATAATAATCTTTCATGATATTTAGGTTTCGTAACTTTTCATGTAAAGCCAGTCTTTCTCATTTGTCTCTCACATTGTCCAAGCTCTTCTATTTATACAGCAGATACTGTATCCTATACAAATATCTTTATAGAACAGTGTCTCAAAGGGTAAAGACTATTGTGAGAACATACACAGAACTAAACTAAGTCCAGTCTGAACAGATGATTTTAGCAGCCTTTTAGGTGTCAGCAATGTCCAAGGGGAGGGAGTTCAACATTTTAGGAGCCCCTCTTTCAAGGACTCAATCTTCTTTAGTAGTTAGTCTTGACGGTGGCGTGTGATAGCCAGTAAATCTGGTCAAAATACCCTGTAAGGGTTCTAGGGTCTGCTAAGGAAACACAAATGGTATTTTTTCACGTATATAGAGATGGAAATGGGGGTCTTGTTTCTGGTGGGTGACATGTCACGAGAACTAATCTAATGATTTTAAGTGCCTGGTTTCCCAGGGTTAGACAAAATTAATTTAAGCTCACAGCTGAACATTATATTATTTTTCTTATTTTTAACAACTCTAGATTTTCACCACAGACATGTATTATTTCAAAGTCAGGCCAATGTAAGTAGTTCTGGCATGAAGCTTGGCTGACCACAGGGTTAATTTATAATATGAATTAATGACTGACTGTGCGCATGGAGTTGGCTTCAATATATACTGTTAAAAGAGAGTAAAATTCTGCCCTAACTTTACCCTCATTTAGAATGCTTTAGGATCAATTACAGTAATATGCTCTAAGTATAACTATGCCATGCCTGTTTGCACGCACGCACCCACGCAGACAGCGAGCTGGCGTTATATTGTTATACAACTAGATAGCTTGGCAGACTCTAGTTTATATTCAATCAGAAGAATCTGACTCAAAATGAACCGATTCAGTACTTCCCAGAGGAAGACCATATAGAATAAAATAACACTATGAATAGTTAATTTTGTCAACAAAGGGTTGGATCTGGTCAAGTTTTTAGGGAAAGGTATGCATTTACGGAATCGATAACAAATTCCCTGTAGGTCCTTTTCTGAAACATGGACCTGCTCAAAATGTCTTGTCGGTATTCTCAGTGCCCAGGCCATATGTTCTATGCACCTTGAATCACTTCTTATTTCTGTCGGTAGCAATAACCCGAAGGTTAGAGAAACAAGAGGCAGAAGGGTGGTTTCAAATGTGCAGACTGGCAGGGAAAATCTGAGAATATCTCTCGCAGTGGTTCTCAAACATATTAAGTACATATTCAGTACAAATGGAACCAAATGGAACCGCAAGGTTTGATTTTTGTGCACACTCAGAGTTACAGACCTGTAAGGGTCTTATTATGTTACCTAACTATCAATCATTTAGCTGGGGAAACCCTGTCACCCCCTTAAGGACCCCATTGGCCATCTACAGTACCTGACCCAGTTAGAGGTTTTGTATAAGCTTCTCTTTTTATGGAAAGGTAGAGGACAAGCTGTCCAGAACAGTTTTCCTTACAGTGTTTATGCATTTTTCTGTGCACGGTATACTGTATGTTCCCTCAAAAGTACACCAATCGATATACATCCATATAGGCACAGTTTGAGTGCGTTCAGGGAGTTCACTGAACCATTTAGTGCTAACAGATTTAGAGATTATATTGATTATTTTGAAGTATTTCACACTGTGGAAAGGCTTATTGTATTGTTGCACTGATACTTGTCCCATGTGACTCTACTTGGTATTATGTAGACATTCAGCTGTCAATGACATTGGTAAAACATTGCAACAAGAGAATGCGTGAGATGGTCATGCAAGTACCACTGTCCTTGGTTTTGAAGTTTGGATAATGAATGGTAGATGGAATCTATATAGTCTACAATACATTATGTGCGTGTTCGTTCGACTGAGGGACAGAGAAAGGTGGATGGGGGAGAGAGAGAGGGAGGGAAAGGGAGTGAGAGGGAGATTGCTGCATTCAATTGTCATTAAACATCATACTCCACATGAGCCTTTCACTCCTGATTATGATTCACATTAATATTCCGATAATGTTCAGGATACCATAATCAGCATTTCCATTCTGGTTACATACAGTATGCACCATAATATTCCGATAGTGTTCACGTTTCCATAGTTTCGGCCAGCCCTATTTTATTCCATTTAATTCCATTACATCTACTAGAGATCTAGAGATCGGCCATAATATGCTGACTGATTTGTTAGGGCCTGATGCCATGACACTTTGAAGTGGGACAACAGCTCATTTCATTAGCTTGTTTAGTCCGTGACATTGTGTGTAATGCAATGGGGTTGAACCACAGAGTAAATATATATCAGCATTATTGTTATGTCTACAATGTCTGCGACAGTTACTGTACAACACGCACACACACACGCACATACATACTGTACACATACACACACATGCACCATGTATTTGTACAGTTGTACCCCCCCAACTGTCATCTTTGAGTTGTAGTATGACTATGAGCAGAGATGAGGAGACTATTGAGGTAACACAAGGCAAGGGGGATGTGCGAGATGGGCACACGCATGTACAGTACACATACTGTACACATACAGTGCCCGCACGCACGCACGTGCGAGCGCGCACACACACACACACACACACAGAAACCATCAGTGATAAATTATACATTTGTATGTGTTATTGGCCAGAGCCCAGATCCTACCTTGTGCCAGTCACAGTGTAGTTATATCACCATGCGATCAAAGGATACGATTTGAAACGTGAGGGGTTTTTGGCTGAATGAACCACACTTGCGTCCCCCTCTGGGAGTCCCCCTCTGGGACTCTTCACACCCGTGTGACCTTAAGTGAGGGGCGCTAATATATTAAAGTATAACTCATGATATGCTATGATTGTTATGATTAGGTGAACAAACACAGACAAAACAAACATTAAACTCTCTTTATTGTTTGTGTTAGGGACAAGATGACGTAAATTTCCCTTCATTTCCCTTCATTGTCAATCGGCAATTCTACATTCTTCTTTTGAATATCGAACTCATTCTAAATTAATTAGAAACTAGAACAAGTGCCCCTCTGGGCACAGGTCTCCACCAGGGCAGGTCAGGTTGTGGCCTCTAATTGGCCAATGTGAAAAAAATCTTCTCACGCCTTGGATGACAATAGGATGATTTGAGGCATTTTGTTATTTTCTTTTTGCACAAATCCACCTGTTGGTGGCACTATAACAGGCCAATGTGAAAAGGGTGGGATATATTTCTCAGCTTAGTAGGAAAGTCTGTGAAAGATTTCACGTAAATTGCACGCTCCGTTCTGGCATTTTGTTCCAAAAATGTGTTTTGTAAAAATCCACCTGTTGGTGGCGCTATAACAGGCCAATGTGAAAAGGGTGGGATATATTCCTCAGCCTAGTAGGAAAGTCTGTGAAAGATTTCACATAAATTGCACGCTCTGTTCATGATTTGAGGCTTTTTGTTCAAAACGGGCCAATCCTGCAAAGTGTGTAACGATTTGCGCTTGGACAGAATCTGGAGGAGTAATTTTTTTTTTTCAAAAGTCGGCCTCCTGGTGGCGTTATAACAGGCCGTTCTGGAAAATATGGGGCAGAGGTTCATCGTTGGCATCCAGGGAGTGTGTGTGCAAAATTTGGCATCTACCGGGTTAACGGTGCCGGAGATTAGCTGTACACAGACAGACAGACGGACGGATGGACGGACGGACACAAGCACACACACACACACACACACACACACACACACACACACACACACACACTCTCACTCACTCACTCACTCACTCACTCACTCACTCACAAACGGACGGACGGAGTGCAAAACGTACTCTCTCCCCATGCCTTCGGCCTGGTGGTGACAATAAATAACAGCAAAGCTCTTTGCTGAAAGATTATACTTGCAGTGCTCAGCTCAGCACTTGATAAATACAGTAAGTAATTTCTTGAGAGCCAATCTCATCATCCACACATGAACGTGTAATGGTGTAAAAGCAGGAAATGTCAGCTTGAAGTTATTGTAGTTGAGCAGGGTGTAAAAACAAACTGCAAAACCAGAAGTTAATTTTCTCTTGGACAGTGGTACTAACTAGACCCTCCAAATATGGAGGTTATTATGTGATTTTAATGTGGTGAAAGTGTGAAATATGCGAAAAGTTGCGAAATATGCAAAAAGGCGATTATATGTGGGAGTTGCTAAATAAATTGCGCGATTAGAAATAAATGTACCCCTGCATAATCTGCGGCGTTTGGCTTATTATGCAAATACAGTAAATACATTTTTCTGGAGGGTCTAATATCAACTAGACAATTTCAGAGTCTACTGCTAAAGTGGTTGCCTCCGTGCAAAGTCGCTTGGATTTTGTTTGTAGGATGAGGTGAGACAGAATTATGTGCGTGACCCACTTGCTCATAGAATTTCTCTGACCTTTAAGAAGCTATGGTATCTTTGCCTTTGGGAACTATAATGTGTCTGCATGTTTAACATTAACAAGCAAACTTCCATATCTTGTGGAGTATTCGGTCACTGCCTTTCATTTCCAGCGCTTCACAACACAAATAGGACAGGCACGTCCGTCAATGCCTAGTTGAAACGGGCAGCAAGCAATTGACTGATGCAACGCTGAAAAGGAAAATATTTTATATCCTGATGTCAAGCATGCTGAATATACTGTATGACAGATGCTGTAGAATCTAGAATCCAGATCATTATACCCCATCCATCTACAGTGTATGGATGGGATATAATGATCTGGATGATCAGAATGTAATCAGGCCTAAAATAGCCATCCCTACAAAAAAATGTATAGCAGTAATCTTCAAAGAAAGTGAGGCTGCCAGCCTGCCACTTAGTTGTTATTCATAACCATTATTAAATCTGTATTTTTGACTTAAAGCAGACCACTAGGCTAGTGCCTGGTTTTCATTTTGTTTTACTCTCAAGTGCATTCATCTTTTGTTGATGAGTATACCGAAAAGCAATAACGGTAAGATCTTATTATTCTCTTCCATTAGGTTTAGCACATATGAGATCATATTATGATATTATTGTTGAAAGACTTCAGGACGAATCCAGCCCAGTTCATTTGTAAAACTGGTGTTACAAAGCAGTGCTATTGTGAATTATATGAACTGCAGTAGAGAAGCACTTTGTTGCATAATTTCGTATGTATAATAATGTAAAAGTTACACGAGTCATATGTCTTGGAGTTGATGTACTCCAATAATCCAATAATATGTGCCAAAACAATTTAACTACTGCAGTTTGGCTGCATATCTCAGATTTCTTTTTTTTTTTTTGTAGGGGCACTAGCTGCTCCTATGCCCAGCTTTGTCTGTTTGTGTGAACACAAACGCGATTATTTGATTGGCTGATCATCCCATAGCGATGATTTGATTGACTGAGCAAAGTACATGATTTAAATATTTTGCTTTTGTTGACTAGTTTTTAAATGTTGGCATGGTGTTACATATGGGTATAAGGTTTTCAAAAAGCTCTGTAAACGCGTTGGGCGCGTGACCCTAGTGGTCTGTTTGTACAGACTCAAATATTAGATACATATAGGTAATGTATGGTTGAAAACCAAAATAATTGAAAAAAGAGATTGAACAACCAGAAAGGCATTGTTTTCAAGATGGCGTCCACGGTGGCTAAAATGAGCTAAAATGCCTATAAACTTGGATTTTATGTTAAAAATCATATTAATTATGCACTTGGTAAGTACTTTTGGATTTTTGCCATGGTGTTAGGTATGGGCATAAGGTTTTCAAAAATCATCACAAACTAATTTGGCTCGTTATTCAATTCAATTCAATTTTATATACGGTCCATATATTTATGGTGTGCGGCCATCTCTGAGACAACCATATTTGAGGGCAGTCCAGTGGGGTCCGAGAGTAGTAGGTTATCAATTTGATCTCTGATAGTTTCTATTTTGCCATTAAAGAAACTCATTAAATCACTACTATTGAGAGTTGTGGGGATATGTGGATCTGTGGAATCATGACTTTTTGTCAGTTTTGCTAGAGTGTCAAAAAGGAACTTTGTTTTCCTCTATTAGGGATGAATAATAGGTGGCTCTGGCATTGTCGAGGGCCTATTTGTATATTTTAAGGCTATCCTGCCAGACTATACAGGATTCTTTCTGTTTGGTTGAGCGCCATATTTTTTCAAGTTTGCGTGACGTTCGCTTGAGATTTCTAGTTTCCGAGTTATACCAAGGGGCTAGCCTTTGTTGCTTTATTACCTTCCTTTTCAGGGGAGCGACAGAGTCAAGTGTCATTTGAAATGAGCATGTGACACTATCAACAAGGTGATCAATTTGAGAAAGAAAGAACATATACGAAATTCCTATGAAAAACTATGGCATCGTTTTCAAGATGGCGTCCACGATGGCTGCCGGGAGCTTAAAATCATAGATATATATAAGAAAGCTAGATGGCTCACCCGCGCTCTGGCCAATGGAGAGCGACGTTGCTACGTGGCGGCCATCTTACCTCGGGGCAGCATAACATTGTGTCTATGGAGCATGTACTTAACCATAACTTGCTACATTTTCAACCGATTTTCAAACGGTTTGGTTTGTTATGAACGTCAGAGACGTCCGCATACTTATATGCTTTTATACGACGTTCATATCAAAAACTAAATGAAGCAAACCTTAGGCTGAAACTGTACCTAACACCATACCAAAATTAAAAAAGTAGTTACCAAGTGTGCATGAAACAATCTCTTTTATCAATTATTTAGACTAGCCCTTACCCGTTGTGAGATATTTCCCCCCCCTTATGGCCACGGGGGGTACTGCGCCCAGGTGCGTTTTAATTCACTAATAAATTCATTCTTAATCATTAATGTGTCAAATCGAAAAAAGGGCTCCGTTAAGACCTCCATATTCATATGGTCAATGCCTGTGTGAAAAGTGGGAGTGATTGGTGCAGGCAATGATGAGACAACGCAATGTTTCTGACACACAGACAGACACACAGACACACACACACACACACACACACACACAGACAGACATTGGCTGAATTATAGTATGATTTTCAACCATACCTATAGTATCTAATAATATTAGATATTTATTTATTTAAGTCTGTGCAAATAGACCACTAGGGGGCGTGCCCAACTCGTTTGCACAGCTTTTTTTTTGCCTATTTGCAAATATCCATCCCAACTACAGTATTAAGAGCAGTGGCTGTCATTAATGAAACACCCGGGGAGCAGTTGTTAAGTGACTTGCTCAAGGACACCTCAACACATAGATTGGGCTGGAGGGAGGAGGAAGGAGGCAACCCGACGACCTCCCATGAAATGACTTCCAGGTCAGAACCAACCGTGCTCTCTGAAGGCCTATAAGAACATGCAGGGACAAAATGTGAAGTGTGAAATGAGTTTGAAAACCAAAGCCAATATACTGCCAAGGCTTAGCAGTAAAACAGCACAGGTGAACAACCATCCATGCTAGGCTCACAGTCACTGATGCCAGACTGACAACCCACAATGGACAGGGCACTGTTTGCTGACAAGTCCGAAAGCCTTTGCCTTTGCCTAAAACTACTCCCCCAACGCTTCCTAGTTACTGGACTGGAGACGGAGTTACAATATGTTTTTTGGACTGTAGCACCACATGAAGGAAACCTCAACTGATGGCCAACTGCCTCATATACTTTGAAATACAATTTAATTGGGTTATAAAAAATGCTTTGTGTGAGTGAAACCATGCTAATATGATCCCCTGGACTGATCACAGTTTCACCCTTCTATCTTTTTCTTATTCCAATTGCTACTTTTCTTCTACAATTTTTAATGATGTTTAAACGTGGAAGTATTGCATTCTCAGATTTTACCACCAGGTGACGGCAACTTCACTGTTCTGGGGGCTTGGTTCAGAGTAGGGAAAGCCATTGGCGAGTGGGGACCCATTGGCTGGCCTTTAGCCAATAGGGGAAAGTAACGAGAAAGTGACGACTAGTTGCAGGCTTGCAGCATCTGTTTATTGACAGCTTTGCCAAACAGTTTTAGGTACGTCTCTAGAGGGTTTATGTAAACGTCATAATCATAAGACTTATTTTCTTTGTCTATACAGTAGTATGTTATCTTGGCCTAAAGGCTTCCCAACAGCTCTGTTTCCTTTTCATTACGCCAGCCAGGGATGGCCAATCCAGATGACCTGATAACTGCTTACACCACTGTCAGTGCATGCCTCGCACGAGTGCATCAGAAAAAGAACAAGCAGTCCTGGTTGGATGACATCCAAAGATCAGTCATGGAAATCACCGGGAGAAATGGGGGCATCTCCCGGTGATGACATAGCTTGCATCACTGAGGTGGAAGCAGGCCGGAGGCGGGCTTGCTGCCTGGCTGTTGCTGATTTATGGGGCAAACGCAAGAAAGGAACATTGGTACAGGGAGACATCATTGGGGGTATACATGTGCAGAAAGTGACAGTGCATTTATGATGTCAAGCAGAGGTTACACCCACATGTCTGGGTCCCTGTGACAATATCCCTCTTCTGCATGCATCTAGTCCTGTTTCGGTTTTAATTCACTATTCACTTCTCTGAGCTTCCCGCTGCAAGGGTTTATACTTAAACCTTGTGAAGCTTTTGTGTTTTTATTATTCACCAACATTGTTGTGTTTTTAAAACTACACAGCCATAACAGTTTGTATAACCGTTGGCAAAGAGATGTCTACTTCATCCCAAATTACAAATAGTCTGCATGTATGACCAGTAAGACGCGCAAACGCGGGAAGCGAACGCAGCTCGTACATATTTGGGGTTTTTTAAGATTTATTTTTAAGTTATTCTTTTTTTAAGTTATTATTTTTAAGTTAAGTTTTTAACTTAGCCATAACCATATAAGGAGTCCCCAAAGCAGCTATACGTCCAAATATGGAGTGTGTTTCACTCAGCTCCATATATGGGCACAAAGGGGGGGGACACGGACACACAGACAGACAGACAGACAGACATGATCTGCTAGGTCTCATAGTAAGTGCTCACTGCGTTCGCAATCACTGCGTTCGCAATTAATATGTTATGTCTCTACTAGATCAATTTGTTTTATACATTGTAGTTGGATCATAAAAATCATTTTGTTCTGAGGGCATTGGATGTCGGTTATCTGGTAATTTATTGGCTTCACACTTGGTTCAACATGAACATAATACTTATAGTGCAAAATAAAGTCAGCCCGGCCAGCCATGCTGGGAACATTGCCTGCCCTGCAGATTTCGGTTCAGATGGTGGTTGCACTTTTGTGTGGCCACTCAGTCCCAGCACTCTACAAAATAGAGACAAACCTTGTCGGTCACAAACACAAACACCTGCCATTCAATAAACCCTCGCACTCCAATCCACTCCACAACAGAGCCCAAATCACACAAAACTACATTTTGGCCTAATTTGGCGGCCCTATAGGAGAAAGTTTTAACATTTCATAATCCATATTCAACACATACAATTTGTTTTATCTCTTTCCAGTTGTCACGTTGGACACCTACTCCTGTATGGATCCGGGTATCCCAGTCAACGGGGTGCGATTCGGCCATGACCTTTCTATTGGCTGTACAGTGTCCTTCCAGTGTGACCCAGGGTACCGACTGAGCCACGATGAAGCACTTGTCTGTGAGAAAAACCATTTCTGGAGCCATCCACTGCCAACCTGTGATGGTATGTATGCTCTATGTTAACTTAGTTGAATTTTCTCCTGCCCACCTTTATGAATATATACTTAAAGATGGAGTGCCACAATTTTTCCAGTTTTTCATGTGTCTATGAGGTGACAGTACTTCATTAGACACCCTGGAGTCGTTTTTATGTGCAATGGTGTATTAACTTTGTATTTAGGGTTTCTTCCTAGAGGCTGAACCCTTGACAGTCATACTGGCCAATGAAATAAACAGTAATATAGTGACACCACACTATCAGCCCCTCCCCTAACCCCTCCCCCTTTATCATACAACTACAGCTGTGGGTGCGGCTTCAGTTCAGGTGGATCACCATTCACCACCCACCAGGCAAACAAGGCATACTTAATGAACTGGTGGGCGTGCCCACATGGAAACAACAATTTAACAAATACTGTTTATAATACATGTTTTAGGGTGGAAAAAAATCATGGCACTCCATCTTTAATAAATCATATTATGCTCTGTATTATAAGTAGCGGTTTGCTATTAAAACCGCCAAACTTAAAACATCGTCTATAGCTGCCCTTTTCACTAACCTTTGAAAAATCATATAATATTATTCTTCACAATAATCCAACCACCGATCGCCTTGAAAGACGCAGTAGTCTTGTAGAATCGGGGGGGAAACTGCCCTTGCGATGCTTCGTTCCACAGCTATCGGCAGTTGAATGGGGTTCATTTTCGAGAAAAAATAAGCATTTTTATAAATCCTTTAGCATTATGCTAAAACAGCTGAAAAATGCCGTGATCACATGATATCTGGGTGTAGTACTCTTCTTCGTTGATCGTAAACCACTGAAAACACGTCATGACAAGAATCTCGTCATTGGCAGTGTGAGCCTTGGATGATTGCACTTATGCTTACAAATTATTGGTCATTGATTGAAGTACAGTACATCCAACATTTACTTAGTCCTCTGCCTACAAAAGTCTGTAATATTCTATTGTGATTTAATGTGCACAGTAGTAGCCTACTGCAGTACGTGTGAAGTCTTCCTTAATTATAACGTAATGTAAAAAAACCAAAAAACTAATGTAACTGGTAAGGATTAATCAATCAAAAGTGCTGGGAACACTTTTTAATTACATTTCTTAATTCATTTACATGAATAAAAACATTGCAAGTTGAGGTGATAATCAACATACACTTTGATTGGGTTATCTACAGCTTTAATTTTCAATTTAAACCTTTTTAATTGATATTTGGTTTAATGTGTTCATAGTCATTTTTGTCATTATCTCGAATTGTTTAATTAATGCAGAAAATTGCCATGCTAACCATTAATCCTATTAAATAGCTTGACGAGGCATATGGGCACTTCAGCCCAGAAATGGGTCCAATAAAATGAATTGAAATAGGTCATCACTCATGTACAGTATAACCCATGCTGGCAGCCATCTCATTTTAAAATGACCATAAATGCTGACAATATTTCCATTCTTTTTCATGTTGGTTTCTGTGTTCTTTGGAACATTTTCAATAGGGTGAACATTTTAAAAGAATTTGATCGATTTCCAGATATTAAACATTTTCAGAAATGTCGATCTACAAGCGCACAACTTGTTGTGAGCTTGTAGATTGTCTATTTATGCTAAACTGATGATACTGCATATTAATGACACACAAATTGGTGCCATATTATGAACATATCTGATGATACTGTACTACTTGTTTAATTATTACGTTTTATATACTGTATAGTAGCACTGTACTTTTGGTTATCATGATTTCAAGATCACTAAGGAATTCATTTTCTTGCTATATCCTTTTCATGTGACGGTGGTAAATGCCAGTACTTTAGGCCCAAACACTTTTGGAAAGCAGCCAGTAATCATTGACCAGAAGTTTCTAAAGATGTATGACTTTGGCAAGATGTAGAAGCCCTGCAGCAGCTGTTGGCATGAACAGATAGTAGGCTACCTACTGAAAGCCTTACTTATTTTGAAAAGGAAAGTGGAAACAATATCGTTGAGCTCAGCACACAACAGGTCTAAAATAGCACGGCAGGCTGTGTTTTAATTAACAATTTTGACCGAATCGGCTCTGCATGATTCATTTAGAGATAACATTATAATGACCTTCATAGCATGTCGATCCATGTCCCAGATCGAAGCGATATCTCTTATAATGCCTGCACATGCCACATGCAAATACTGGGCAGGTACCAAGAGTGGTTGTGGTAATTACAGTACTTTAGTGCTGTAAACACAGAACATGTCCTCTGGTCACACACCACTCAATAACACCACTCGATAACGAGAACATAACAGACAGGCGCGCAAATGCTGGCGGAGAGTGTAAGGACTTAATTTGTGCTTTTTATATAACATTGGTATCATACAGCATGGCTTCTTCTCAGAGATTGCCCTGTAAATTTCAGGTCAGATCTTAATGCATCTTCAGACCAGGTTTGTGGCAGTTAGACGGCCTTGGCCCTCTGCCTGTGCAGTCTCCAAAGTACAGTATGTCCTTTGCCAAGAGTGCTCATCCACTTTTAATGACTTTAAATTTTGGCTCATTAATAAAATATCTTGCTACAGTATAATGTTGTTGCTGGATAAGGATCCATCCATGCAGGCTTGAAGTGTTGTGTGCAATCATGGGCAGGTCCCGGAGCTCAAGACAAGATAAAGGGGAGGAGGTCAACAGCGGTGTAGCCTCGGGCATCACAGTGATCCTCTGAAACATTGCCTGGTATTCATTACTTTGAAAGTATAGTATACTCATAGTTTAATTTCTTTATATTTTCTTTCTTCTTGTGAGACGTTTCCAGGAAGGCTTCCAGCATTTGGATTATTGTAATGCCACCCTGGCCTTAGGCCAGCCACAGCCAAGACAATGCACAAGAACACGCTCACAAAAGCATGGTGACACATTTTATCAATGCTGTATTTACAAAGTGGTGCCCTTTATGTGAGATGACCTTTCAGAGGAAACACAGTGGGGGAAACATGGCAATGGTAAATGTTGACAGTTTTGAACAATACCCAATTACACCAGTTAACCCTCTGAAGGATTTGGCATTAACCTCTGGCCCCCAGCAGCCAATGAGAGAAGAGCTTTACCTCATTACAACTTCTTGTGTTGAGATAAGACGCTTCCTCTGAGTAATTTATGTCAACATGTGGATAATCTTATTGATGTAATGTAATTAAAGTAAAAATTAGCCTATCTCCCCTGGGCTGGGGTGCACCAGCTGATCATAACTTTAGTCCTAAATTAGGTATAAAGTCATCTTACAGTAGTTTGTAACTAGTGCGCTACTAAATTATGTTGGACCACGAGTCCACAGCTATTTTTTGCATAACTTAGCTAGTAGTGCGTAGACTGCTGGTAAAGTAATGTACTGTATAGACACATAAAATGACAGGACTATACCAGTGACTTTTGTTAGTTGAACTGAGAAGAATAGCATGTTCCTCCACATGTGCTCTATACTCCTGGTGAAACTCCTTATTGTCAGGTAAAACGTAGTGGATTGACGGCATCATGTGTAATTATCAGATGACACGTTTGCCTACTTATCAACTCAGCAGCGACAAGGCACTACATTACAAGGGACTATCAGCAATTGCTAGAAAAAGGGGGAAAAAAGGAAAATGACATAAATTACAAAATGATATGTTCATCCGAGAGGAGTAAACCGAGATACAGTTGTCTTCAAAAGCAGTGGTATGCACCATTAACTGCTATGTTGTATGATAAAACGATTACACTAACGTTGTATCCCACAGAATTGACTATGTTGAATTATTTCCTTGAATATTTAGCTGTAAATGTCAACATTATCATAACTATCCAATGGATGTAATCTATCTAGCAGTGTGTTAACAAGGATGGGGTCGTTTATTATATTGAATTATTTCATTGATTATGTCAAGGCAGTCTTCCGTTGTAAGTAGATGTTAGTGCTGCCTAATAGCTTGCATAAATATTTAGTTGTAACTTAAAACTACGTTATAACAATTTTTTGCGGCGCAACAGATTTAAAGGTGGTGTAGGTGATATTGTTTTAAAACAATGTTTTAAGGTTAGAGCAGATATAGATATTCGTATAGTAATCATTGCTAGTATAGAATGTTTCTACAGTAACTAAGCTTTCCCCGTCTCTGCAGCTTTTTAGTAAACATATTTATTTAGTAAACAACAATATATTTTCAGTATGGAAATATACATTTTGTACAATCTGGAGAAAGAACTCCATACATACAATATCAGCTTCAATTGTAGTGTTCCTGTTCCAATTTTGGTTTTCTTTCATAACTTCAAATTTCACTTTGTTATGTATCGAGGAGGAGTTCTCTCCTGATTGGATAAATTGATATACCAACCTGAATATGAATTTTCTGATTAGTAAGCACTGGAGAGATGGAAAGACCCCTGTTTCTGATAGCTATCAGAGAGTGAGAGCTATTTAAAATGTATTTTTACATAACTATTTCACTTACACCACCTTTAGAGTTGGTGGTCATTGACCTACCTACCTGTCACATAGTCACTGTCTCTTTGAAGTTTCAGTAAAATTTCAGCCTCATGCCTTAATCATCTTGGTGTATTGGGATAAAAGTAAATCATTAATCATTAATTTATAGATTATATATTCATAGCACAGAGGTGTGGGTAAATGCATATAAAACATTTATGAATGCATAAATGTATGTATGAATGACTGGTTGACTGATTTTTTCCCTTTGGTAATGCAGAGTAACTTGTGTTTACAAGGAGTACAAAATTAATCGTTGAGTTGACAAAATCTCAATAGTAATGAGCAGAAAGATACTGAACTGTGCTATGAACCGTACATGAAACGTATTTCATGGTTTCTGGATTTGTTTCCATACACGGAATGTATCTATGGCTCGGTTTCAGATACGGTTCTCAGAACCTAGTTTGGCCCCTATGTAGCTCTGGTCCATAGCTGCAAGGCCTTCATTAGAGCTATGGAACTGTGCTCTTCCAACGATCGCATAAATGCAGACCAGCCTCTAGTCTGTAGCGTAAATATAAATAAAATAAAACATTTTACCTACTCACCAAAAGAAAGGCGGCTTGTGTAATTAGAAAGCCTACTAAAAAATGCACTTTTTGGCCAGAAAGGGATTTTAGTAACTAAAAGTATTTATTTTACGGTGGAAAAACAATCCCTTTCTGGCCAAAAGAAAAAATCTTATCTTATCTTAATTGAATACATACAGTAGGACCATAATGGAAGCGAGCTACGTATACGGGCTTTTTGTGTTTTTAGCATTATTGTATAATTGTACCTTATTGTATATTTAGCAAACTGTCAATGAAGTATTCAATCAGTCAATCAATCAATTGTTTATATTTTACTTTGTCTTCAAATGAGTAAGTTATCCATGTTTTAGCTGCAGTTAACATTTTTGCCATGTTCCCTTTCGGCTCAGCGTCATGTGGTGGGGACATCAGAGGACCTGGAGGAATTATCCTTTCACCAGGCTACCCAGAGCTGTACCCCAGTTCCCTGAACTGTACCTGGACTGTAGAAGTCAGCCACGGAAAAGGTAGGATTCAATGCATTAACCACATGAAGTGTGACCTTTTAGATCCGCTATTTTTGACAACAAGATTTAGTGTAGAGGGAAAAAAGGTGGTGACCCGTTATAGACTACTGGGGGACCCCCATCAACAAAGTATATAGCTTGAGGAAGAATCGAGGCCAATGTGAATCATGGCCAGCGGGGACCAGGCAACTATTTGGGAACAGTTCGAATCAATCAGACTCGGTGTGAATCTCCCCTAAGACTCTTCAGCAATGCTATTGCATTTAGTATGGCGATGTGGCTCTGCTCATGTGATATCCCAGATTATCTGTGCACCGAGCAGGGTGCTGATGATTTGCTGACGATTTGGTTAACCTACTCTCATATTATTTGTGCTGCACCGAGACACAGCTGATATCATATCACATTTGATATCTCAGATTATCTGTACAGCTCTGATATCAACAACAAACCCCAGAGCAGAGCATAACATAAAGACATTACATGAACAACAACTTTCAATGCATTCCATATACCACATAGATGCATATCACATGATCATAATACAGTCCATAAAAGTGAGAACACATTATAATCACAGATACCCATAACGGAACTAGATACCACATATAGTAGTGTACTATATGTGGTATCTAGTTCTGTTATGGGTATCTGTGATTATAATGTGATTTATGGATTGTACTACAATCCATGAATCACATTATAATCACAGAATCACCCATTACAGAACTAAATGCCACAGGGAGGAGGCCGGGGATGTGGAGGGAATTTGTAAACTGACGTACAATTTACAATTTCGGCATTTAGCAGACGCTCTTAATCCAGGGCGATTTACATTCAGCAAGGACAAAAAATATGTAAATATGGCAATACATATGTGATTTTTTTATAATGTATATTTACATTTTAAAAAATCACACCCATGTGAACTGAGTGGTGCAACTCCCCCCCCTACTTAAAAGGACAACCTGATTGAATTGTGCGCGTGAGTGAGTTAGCTGGCAGCGAATGAGAGTGAAGGGAGTTGACGTGGAGAGAGACATCTGATTTGATGGAGCAGAATTAATTACTGTTAAAGATGAATGAATGAAGGGGCATTACATTATAAACCTTCTGACTTCCATGTCTCAATTAACTATCGCTGCACTGGATTGGTGGGGCGTCTTGTAGTCGTTCTCTTTCTATATACAGTAGGATTCAGAACCAGTTTTAGTTGTTTTGTTTTTGTCTGGTGAAACCTGACTAATGAAAGCTCATGAAATGTAGACGACCTAGTCATAGTCACCACCTAGTCCTGATTGGCTGTCACACACGCTGTCTAAGCCTCCTAAGCAATGCCACACGCACCACAAAGGGGCTGATTTGATTTCCGCGTCACAGCGAGCAAGCTTTACCACCGCAGCCTCGAAGCGAAAACAGCTGCTAATGTTATGAGCTGGACAGCAGCTGGAAAGCCACAACAAAACAGTCATTGAACCACGCACAGAACGTCGGAAACGAACGCAAACAATGGCCGTGAGGCGTTGTTTGCATTGTTTTCACAAACATACACGTTACTAAATAATAATAACAAGTAAGACACGCGAACGCAGCTCGTAAATTGCAACAATTAGAATAAATTACTTTTTTTTTTTTTTTTTTTTTCTTTTTTTTTACCAGCCAGGTAGCCTATAGGTTGTGAGATGTCGAACTAACTGATGAAACGTCTCTTCTTGTTGCAATGATAATTGGAACCTTGGGGAGGGTGGGGTGATGGGGGATTTGTAAATGAAAATGAAAAATGTTTAATAAAAACTTGGCCACAAAGAAAATATATAGGCCTATATATATATATTTTTTTTTAAGTTATATTTATTTTATTTTTAGAAAATAAAGTTTTCTACTGTGTGTGTGTGTGTGTGTGTGTGTGTGTGTGTGTGTGTGTGTGTGTGTGTGTGTGTGTGTGCGTTTAGTTTTTGTGTGTGATACAGCTGCGCCCTCTGGTGGCGGGTGGGTGGTGTCACAGTGTGACAGACAGACAGACAGACAGAGTTAGTTTTGCCTAGCTTCCATAAGCTGCTCACTGAATTCGCAATAATCATACTAATATGGGGGGAGAACACAACGGAGACAAGAACACAATGGAGACACTGCTTTTTTCACCTGACAAATATCACAATGTGATCATTTCTTGTTTTCAAAGATTAGCCAATTATGTTTACCCCTTTAATTATGTTGGTTAAGACATTTACTTTTTCATTTGGACCTATTCCAATTTTGCAATTATCCATGTGTCAAATAATAAAGAGTGATAAATCATAGTGTGCCATCTCAGCCATTGATTAGGCTTTAGAGCATGTCTCTAGATTATTGGCTTTGCTTGACATGAAACAATCCATTTGGCTTCCTGTTGACTCGTTTTAAAATGACAAATCTGCACTCTGAGCACTGATTCATGTGGAACTCTTGTCTGATGCAGTGTGCTCACTGTGGTTCATCTGGCTCAGAGATAGGTGTGGGTTTGTTTTGCGTGGGTTTGTTTTGACAAAATTTGAATGTAAGAGTTTTCATCAGCTACTCTATTTAAGGAACATCCGTGACATTGTCTATTGCTCACTCATTAAGCATCCCACAGTATCAGAGTTTTATTATTAGTAGGCCTATAATATTATTTTATTTCCTTATCACAGTCTCCTACAGCAATTTAAAATGATCTGTTCTCTGAGAAGGTCCACTTTCCAATCTCCTCGTTACCATCTGAAAAGCAAACGGCCTATTGCAGTGCCCCAACGTGCCCTTGTCTTATCTTCCCTCTCTACAAGCCCTGTTTCTCCCCTTATTTTACTTCTCCAAAGTGCCAACTAAAACACTGCCATCTAATCATCACAGTAAATTTCCTAACACCTCTGTTTCCTCACCCACGGCGACCTACAGTGAGATTGAAGATAAGATGGTTTTACAGCTCTTGATGTCCAATACAGTTGTATTCTCTCCTACAGATCTATCAGTGAATAGAATATATCAGTATCACTCTCACTCTGAAATGCGGCGTCTGATGCCTGAGGTCTATGTGACCAAAACGTTGCTTCCTCTTGTGCAGATGCTGTGAGGGTCAATTTATTTTATTTCTTAATTGAAAAAAAGTAGCCAGTAGTGTTAGTTGACAAAACCCTTTTTGGAATATAGAACAACCACACAATTTTCTTGTAGGTTTGAAATTATCACATTTTAAATTAAATTCAGTTAATCCTTTTTTAAATGACCCTCGTTATCTTTATATAACAGATCACAAACCTGTAATTTATTTCACCTATAAGAATCACAGAAAAGCCAGCATTGACATTTTCATGTGGCTCCTGCATCCCCTTGTGCTATTTAATTATTTTTCTCCTGTTAAAGGCGTCCAGTTCACATTCCACTCCTTCCACCTGGAGGATCACCATGACTACCTTCTGATCACGGAGAATGGCAGCTTCGCCCAGCCCCTTGCACGGCTCACCGGTCTGGAGCGCCCGGCACCGGTTAATGCAGGCCTATATGGGAATTTCAAGGCCCAGCTGCGCTTCATTTCTGACTTCTCCATATCGCTACAAGGATTCAACATTTCCTTCTCAGGTGGAAAGAAACCTACAAAACAAAACGCTGAGAGAGTGGCGGCATGGTGGGGATGTGGATTTATGGGAGGAGAGAGGGCTGGGCAGGGGGGCATGCAGGAAAAGGGACATGTGTTGGTTGAGCAGAGAGACTACTGGAATAGAGAGCAATGATGAGTGACGGGGAGAGAGAGAGAGAGAGAAAGAGAGAGAGAGAGAGAGACCCCATTGGATTATAAGATAAAAGATATAAAATGTGCTAAGCCCCAGTAAAGTGCACATAAAGCAACATGCAAGTCTGAATGGTACTGGGTCAAGGTACTGTAACAACTGGGCCTCAAGCTGTGCCAATCGGAGAAAGGATATTGATGAGACAAAGAGGCCAGCGAGGTGGAAGCTGTCTGCCTTTGATGCAAATGGACATCAAAAGACAACCACAACTCAACACCATAGACGGGGAAAGATCTGGGGAAGGAAGGAAGTTGGAGGAGAGAGAGGGAGGGAGCTACAGAAGTAAATGGTGGAATATATACAAAGAGAGGAAAAGAAAGGTGGAGATGAGAGACAGAAGGAGGGAGGTACTGAAAGATGAGACAGATGGCAATGGAGGGTGATGAGGGTTAATGGTGGGGGGGATACTGACAGAACGAGGGAGTGTGTGTAAGGAGGTTTCCTTTATGACCAGTCTGCCTAAATGTTTTCCTGCTGTTCGCTGAAGTGAAGCATAACTTGTGCATTCATGAATATTAATTAAATAATCTTGAGTGTGTGTGTGTGTGTGTGTGTGTGTGTGTGTGTGTGTGTGTGTGTGTGTGTGTGTGTGTGTGTGTGTGTGTGTGTGTGTGTGTTTGTGTGCGTGCGGAGTGTGTGCATGTGCCCCTGTGTGTTTTGCTATTGGCATCTATAGATTGCCTCATTAGAATGCAGGTCCTAACCTTCTATGACCTTTAGTTGACCATGTTTATAATATGCTCATATTAAATGGGCGAAAGTCAATAATTGCTACTTGCTGCAACTCTTACTGTATATTATTACTGTTGGTCTCTGTATTCATAGAGTATGACCTTGAACCTTGCGATGACCCTGGAAGTCCCCAGTTTGGTGGGCATACGGGTTCAAAGTTTGGAATTGGCGATTCACTGGCCTTCGACTGCAACACGGGCTATCGCCTGCAGGGGACTCGGGAGATTGTGTGCTTGGGTGGTGGCCGCCGTATGTGGAGTGCACCTCTGCCAAGGTGTGTGGGTACGTGGTCAGCTGCTTTCATTCTGTTTCCTTTGGTCCTTGTGTACTGTATGTGTAGCAGGGCTAGCAGGATTTACATTGGCAGGTAATCTGCTGCAAATCTGAATTTGTTTTTAATGACTGTCTAGACATTGAGGAACGTGATGTAATCAGACTTCTCACTGGTATACTGCAATTCAAGGTTAGGATGGTGTTAGACGATTATTAGGGCTAAATTTGGCTCAGCTGCTCTCATTTCTATATGAAAGAGCCGTATACCAGGGGTGGCCAGGGAGTGTTCATATGTCGTATGCCCTCCCCATCAGAAACTAAATTTGATCACTTACACATTTATGACTTGAGTACAGAGATAATTTGATAGTCTATAGGCATCCTGTGATATAAACTAATAATATTATTACCAGAGCCCCAGATGTACTGTAGCGTTTGTATATAACCCTTGGCTTTGCCATATCCATTTTGATCCCATAGCAGAAAAGTACTACTGTGATCATGGCATGAATATTACAAGACAATAGAGCTTGGAAAGAAAACAATAAAACCTATTTATGTTGGGCATTCACTTGCATGGTCAATGAGTTTTACATAAAGCATGCAAGGAATCTAAGAGTGCAGTACTGTTATAGTCTCTTTTTTTTTAAGCCCAATATTTTCTTTTGGCTTGTTGCTTCAGTGCAGTTCATCTTAGAAAGTCATCCTCTCCGGTTTTGCCCTATCATTGTGCAAGATAACCCGCAGGCGCAGGGTAAATCTTAGAAATTAAGCCTGAAAATATTTTTTTACTGAGCAGTAATGTGTTCAAAATGTTGGGGTGCAGCAATGCGAGATTATTATGATAATAAAGAGAGCAACAGGTGCAATTCGTCTTTATCTCTTATGAAACATTTCTCTCAAGACTTTAGAAATGGTGGTTCTGAACCCAGTCAAGGCTGTTTTTACAGTATTTTGCTAGCAACAGTGTTGATGTGTAACTGATACTGCCGTCTCTCTGTGTATTCATTATTTTTGTTTTTGTTTTTTTGCAGCTGAGTGCGGGTCAACCGTTTCCAACAATGAGGGAGTTCTTTTGTCGCCTAACTATCCGATGAACTATGACAACAGCCATGAATGTGTCTACAGTATCAAGGTCCAGACAGGCAAAGGCATCAACATCACTGCTGCTACCTTCCAACTTGCACAAGGAGATATTCTCAAGGTAATTCTTTGTGAATTGGTAATTTGTTTCATCTTGTATTTCATCAGGAAAGTCAATTAAGACGTTATTCTACTGATTACTTCCAAGGGTGAAAAAGTAGACTTTCCTTATACTGTTCGTGTTGCACTGTTAAGTTTTAGGAATTAAATAAGCTTAAACCATTTAAACCTGAACCTGTTCGTGTTAAGGCAGAGAGGTATTTCATTATGTAATACACATAATAACAAGTTTAACTTGGAACACAGTGAACTCACAGTAACAGAGATACATGGCAGTGTTTAATTCCTACCAGTTTCTCTGTCGTATAAAATAAATGACATTCAAACTGTAACCATAATTTTGTGCATTTCCATATGCACATAATAACCCATTATGAGCCTCACAATTTGACAAGGAATATTCTCGCAGCGCTGCCAACAACTTGTCCTAAATGGATTTTGCAGTTGAATACACTATTGCATTCTGATGATCCACAGGAGAGGGGAATAGAGTAAAAACAAACAGACCTCCATAGTCAGTGTTTGGCAATATATGTTTGTGTGCCTCACCATTTGTCTTGTTGATCCAGCTGTACTTATACAAGATACCAAATCAATAAGAGTATTATTTACAATCAAATCTCATTTTGCACATTGCTTTGCAGTAGAGAAGGTATATAAAACACATGCAATACAAGACACAGCATACTGAATGCTATTCATCTATTGTTGTTATATAAATTGTCAGTGGGATTGCGTTGCCACGGAACAACTTGGGTTAAAGTGTATTGTCAGTTACTGATATTACTGTTCTGCAACAAGAAATAAACTTGGACCCATTCAGAATTAAATGTTGGGACACCTCGAACATAGTGCTGTATATTATTATATTATTTAGCATTGTTTTAAAATAGTGTAACATTCACCAAAAGCATTATTTTGTATTTGTTCAGGCTGAACAATGTGGAAAACATTGGTTTAGAAAAAGAGCTTAGCATTGGAATGAAAACCATGCAGGTCCATGACTCCCTTGACAACATACTGTACTTCAAAAGGCTTCTTGTCCATCCCTCACCAGGTGTATGACGGCAAGGATAGTGTGGCCGGTGTCTTAGGCACGTACACGGGGACATCCATGCAGGGTCTCTGCCTTACCAGCACTTCCAACCATCTGTGGCTTGAGTTCCAATCTGACCAGGAGGCAACTGGAGAGGGGTTCAGGCTCATCTACTATAGTAAGTAGAAGCCCAAAGGACAGAATCTGGAGGAGTAATAACACAAAATGAGTTTTACAAAAGTCAACCTCCTGGTGGCGCTATAACAGGCTGTTCTGGAAAATTTGTGCCAGAGGTTTATTGTTGGCATCCAGGGAGATTACCGGTAGCTGTACGTACTGTAGACGGACGGAGTGAAAAACATATTCTCTCCCCATGCCTTCGGCCTGGTGGAAACAATTACTCTGAATAGAATCTGTCTTGATTTTGGCAGATGGTCATCACTGCCCAACTCTCTCCAAGCTCGAGTATCAATCATAAAGATGAAGGGTTAATTTTGTATGTTCTATGCTCCCATTGCCATCACCATCACAGTATTAGACTAAGCTTAACTCTGCTTTATCTAAATTTGTGTGGAACGGGAAACATTCACGCCTCAAACTTTCCCTGATACATTGAGCTAGAGCTGATGGCGGCCTTTCGTTGCCCAACTTCAAATTTTACTATTGGGCCTTCACCCTCTTTTAAGATGGTTTGACTCAACGAAGGTTTCTTGGCGAGAGCTTGAGGAGAGTTTGGTACATCCTATCGAATTGAGTGATCTTATTTATTCAAACTATTCATAATAATCAATGCAAAATTCGTTTTGGGCCAGTAGTGGTAGTGTGGAGAGCAGCTGAACAAATGTGCAAGATTTATTTGAAATGGAATCTGTTTTCCCCAATATTCAATAATCAAGAAGGTCTGTTGTTGGAGGAACGTCCTATTCCTAGTTCCAAGGGGATTCATACATGGATTCATACATTTATTTGAAAATGGCCCCAGGTGGAGGCACTGTCCTTGGTGCTGAACTCTGTATGGCACTGGTTTGCCTCGCTGTAGTGCTTACCTGTTTGGCGGCCCAGCGAGACTCCATGGCACACATTGGCTCTGTGATTATATATAATTTGTATTCAAATCAAAAACAATTCCAGTCAAACATTATTTTATTTTTAATTTTCAGAATTTAAATGAAACCTCATTCAGTGCATGGATTAATTACTTGCGCGAGCAGAGCGCGCAAGCACTGTAATCGGCTGTGTATGTCGGTGGCATCGCTCAGCCAATCAGGGATTGTGTATTTTTGGTGGTGTCGCTTGGCCAATTAGGGATTGTGTATTTTTGGTGGCGTCGCTTGGCCAATTAGGGATTGTGTATTTTTGGTGGCGTCGCTTGGCTGATGACGTAACTATTAAAATACTTAAATTTGTTTTCTATTAGTGTAAGTTTTATTTTAAATGTTTGTTTATGGCTTAAGTCGTTATTTCTTATATTTTAAATTGGGGCGGACAGTAAGTTGACAGGAGTCAGCAGTAGGTTGCCCCATTCATGGCCTACTTGTGTGCAAAGCGCAATTTGGCAGCTTGACAGAGTGCATTTCTAGTTACAAATTGCATTCACAATTAGAACCCAATTGCTCCTTCAGTTTGACCTTTCCAACAACTGCACAAGGTAAATGGCTCCTTCTCTCTGCTTCAGTATTACTGGGTCTTTTAAACCAGAATAAATTGCCATTATTTTGCCCCGAGAGGTTTGACTGAAAAGCCAGTAGGGCAGGGGGAGGGAGCACTATGGGCAACTTAAATCTTGTCTGAACATGAAATCTGATCATGTTTTCATGACTCTTCTACCAAATGTGCTGAGGTAATTTTCTAAATGTGAGCCGTAACCATCAGAGATTTATACTGGGCATGACACTTGTAATACTGCCATAACATCTGGCATGGGCAAGGGACTCGCCGCGAGAGGGGAGCATAAATCACAGCTGCCGGGTTTTTATGCGGTGGGTGTTGCCGCATAGCAGAACTCTCTTACATTTACTGCCTGAACGATACAAAGGCCACCACGGTCAAGATCAACCACGCCGAGTTAAAGAGTTATAGGAACATTTTCTCTTTTCTGTGTGTATATTTTGTTTTATTTTGTTCTGCCTCGCACGAAACCACTATGAATGGCTGCACTATTTCTCACCCCTGGTAAATGTCTACACTCAATTGAACACTTAATTGTGGAGGCCTAATTGTGCTCTCTATCCAGAAAGAGTATTTTATTACCAAGTAATATAATGGGACTTTAAGTCCAGTCCTCATCTGTGTTCAACCGGAAATTAATTCTCATTACTCAATCAATAAGTCTTCACAATACAGATAAAAAAGGGGATTATGGAGGCTCCCCAGTGTAAATTCCTGTTTTAAATGCTGGCAAATGGTTCGATGTGTGTATTATGTGTCTGTACTCTCTTGGAATGTAAAAAGATATGGGGCTCTATTTTCATCCATGCTAAAGCCCCTTCCCTAAACTACTTTTCTACAAGCTCACAACGTGTCAATGTAGAGTGGCTAATTTTTCAAAATAATAAATAAGGCGAAGTAGTTTAGGGATAAGGGGTTTAGGCATGTATGAAAATACAGCCTATGGACTGTTCTTTGACGCCACCGCCCACCACCATTCCCATCGCTGCCGTCTTCTTATTCTTTCCCATTTCTTTATTTATCCAGGTTTTGAGCTTTCCCACTGTGACGAACCTGGCGTTCCACAGTTTGGCTTCAAAGTCAGTGACCAGGGTCACTTTGCAGGCAGTGCCATCACGTACGGTTGTGACCAAGGTTACACCCTGCACGGCAGTGGCATACTCAAGTGCATGACAGGAGACAGAAGAGCATGGGACAACCATCTCCCCTCATGCATAGGTAATCCTGTCTCTTTATCTCTGTCTGTCTGTCTGTCCTCTCTGCCTATGTCACCCTCTCTGTCACTGTCTCCCAGTCGCTTTGGCAGCTGATATTATTATTCAGTCCAGGTACCCCGTCAACATTGCTATGCTCAGTGTTATCCTAAGGATTTGGTCCTACACGATTTCCTCTTAATTGGTCTGTGTTGAGAGAAACTGCATGCCTTGTCATTTTTGTCAGAGAATACAAATGCCTCTGATGTTTTATTGTGAATAATTGATCTCTGTTAATATTCTGGAATTCTGCATCCAAAGCTAGATAATTAGATTAAATAAGAACGCTGTGTTGGAATGATTTGGAAGCACTCTTTATATGACCTTTATTTTGACCTTTTAATTTAGTTTTCAGTAATTTAAACATAACATGGCATTGATCAATCATGATCCAGAAGCATAACAAAGTGCACAGGTAGTAATTTATTTAAAGTTGGTAGCACAAGGAGGAGTGGCCATACTGTATGTACAGTGCAGTAGCGCTTTTATATTCAGAGGCTGCTGTGAGAAAGAGGGGGAAAAAAAGATGAAGCTATTACCTGCATGTTGCTCGATTCTGGAAGGTGTTGTGAGGCAGTGACTGTATACCGATGTCTAGCAGTGATGGATTAGGGTAAAAATGATTTACAAATTCCGGACATGTGCAGAATTGCACTTTAAATGCCACCGTGTCCTTCTGCCTTTTCCAATGATGAGACACTGGTTTCCTCCTCAAAGGGAAAAAAATACCTTGGTTTGGCACCGCAGTAGTGTATGTTCGATATGATCACAAATGCTGATCACAAAAAAGGTGCTCTGTCACTCTATTGATTAACTGTTCAACAGAGCTGGATTATTGATTGGTCAATATTAATAGTCAGCCTGGTCTCTGTGAGTTGAATGAGAAGTGGAGCGTCCATATCTTTCGCCAAGGCCACATCTCTAGGCTCCTGTTTGGCTGCTTCTCTGAAGCTGATTAGCGCCATCTAATGCAATTTTCCCATTAATTAAGTGCTGTTTGTTCTGTAATATAGATAGTCAAATGATAACCAGGGGAAATACACCATAGATTAGAGGATATGATATTACTTCCATCATTGAGATTTTAGCGGCGCCCACAGTGGAAGGCCCGGACGGTATAGTTTGTTTACACTGACTGTATAGTTAATTAATGGCATCATTAGCAGGGCATACTTGGAGACAAAACAAGTTTTGTGTGTCTCCGGTCAGGCAAGAAGTCTTTGTCGCAGTTCCTGCAATTACCTGGTTGTAGAAAACAAAGAGAACTATAGTCAGTGGCGTGCACAGACATTTAGAGGGGCAGGTGCTCAAGTAAAAAAAAGGGCACCTTGTGCAGCGCGTGGAACCGGCCGGTTGCCTTAATAGTGTGAGATGTATTGATCTTGGGGCATAAATAATATATTAGAAGCTTTTCATCAAGAATTGATCAATGTGACCATGGTCCACATGCTGTGCAGTGTACACTGTACAAAAAAGGGCACATTTGTCCAGAGGGAAAAGGGCAGGGGGTGCTCTAGCACCCCCTAGTGTCTATCTGTGCATGCCACTGACTATAGTCAGATGCAGCAGCCATGAACGTGTGTCATTGTCTTCCTCCCTCCCACTTTCTCATGCATTCATTGTCAACCTCTCTCCGTGTGTGTGTGTGTGTGTGTGTGTGTGTGTGTGTGTGTGTGTGTGTGTGTGTGTGTGTGTGTGTGTGTGTGTGTGTGTGTGTGTGTGTGTGTGTGTGTGTGTGTGTGTGTGTGTGTGTGTGTGTGTGTGTGTGTGTGTGTGTTTGTGTTGTGAGTGCAGCAGAGTGTGGTGGAGGTTTCAAGGGTGAGTCTACAGGTCGTATCCTGTCTCCTGGGTATCCATTTCCTTATGATAACAACCTGAGGTGCACCTGGACCATTGAGGTCAACTCTGGCAACATCGTCAGGTATGACGATACACAGCATGTACTACTACATGCTACAATAATAAATAATAATAATAAACTTTATTTGTATAGCACCTTTCATACATAAATGTAGCTCAAAGTGCTTCACAGCTAAATATTTTCATTCAGCAATGATATTGAACTACAATTTGGTTAAATATTTACTCCATTGTATACACTCTCTTATGGGAACATTCATAAAGGTTAAATGAACCAAATTTAGACCTGAGGCCGATTCTAAAAACGCCTCCTCAAACCTACATATCGGTCACAAATCGAGTCCCAGTGGGCGTATTTTTTATTTATTCATTTTCTTTCAATAAAAGCCTTTCATAACGCATGCCTGTGATCTAAAAGATTTCCGTTAAGTATCCTCAAAATGTCTGTCATCAAGAGAAACCGCCTGCAGCTATTATCAGTGAATGGGGACAGTGACTTTGTAGACACTGACAGCACCCAAGGGGATGTTCCAGTTATGTGAGAGCATTTTGTGGTGCAGAACTGTTAGCATGACAGTGAATTAAAACCCATTTGGTCATAAATGTTGAAGCAAACAAGTATGATTGTATAAATTCAATCTTACATCTTACAAGAAGCTCTGGGCTATCTCTTGATGGCTTGTTTCACTTTCACAGACATTGATTGATGTTCCCTAATCTACACTGAACTTCAACTGGACTGAACTCTATGTTGACTTTGCATCAGGCATTTCACTTTTGGTGAGGAGTTGGTTTGAATCAATAAGGAGCTGCAGAACTGTGAAAGAGAGCAGCATAATAAAAATAAATGAAACAACCAGCCAAAGCCAGATTGATTGACTGATTTGACCCTGGGCCACGGCTCACTCTGACCAACCAATACCAAACTAATCAATACCAAATCAAAGATAATCTATTCTCTTCACTTCATCCAGTCTCCAGTTCCTGGCCTTTGACACAGAGGCATCCCATGACATCTTAAAGGTGTGGGATGGCCCTCCTGATAATGAGATGTCTCTGAAGGAGGTGAGTGGTTCATTGCTGCCGGAGGGGATCCACTCCACCCTCAACTTGGTCACCATTCAGTTTGAGACTGACTTCTACATCACCAAATCCGGCTTTGCCATCGACTTCTCCAGTGAGTATTACTGTACTACCACCATTGACCATTATTATTATTATTATTATTATTATTTTATTATTATTATTATTATAGGACAACATGGATAATTGCTGTCTTATTTCAAGGAGTACGGACCAAGTTTACGGGCCAACAGACAGATATTTTTTTCACTCCCCTCTAGAGAGTAAAATGAGTCTAAATATAATGCATGCGTGTAGTCAATAGAACACATACTGTACAGCCTGCGTCTAGTAATTATATTTTCCCCTAATCTTATGATCTGTCATTATTTCTCTCCATGTTATATCAAGTTATCAAGTTGAAGTATAGTGGTTTTTAATTCCAATCTCGTTATCTCACACTGATCCGTCAGTATTTGCCTTAATCTTTGTTATGGTTGAACGATTGTGAAGCTATCACAAATCCCTGGTATTTCACAGTCCACTGCTGTGGATGGTCTCTGGTGTGCTGTGTGCAGCCCTAGTTACACACTGATGCGGTCCACATGTTTTGCTGATGGGTAACTTCTAACCCATGCACCCACGCACAGCCAGTTCTATTATACCTCATTGATTCAGCCGTGAAGTTTGTGAAGATTTTGAATGGATACGAGATGTATTGCACCTGCAATTGTGTTGCGATGTGTTGTGATTGGAGATCTTAGTGCTAGGTCTCAATGCTGCATTTGACACGGTCGACCACAATATATTACTAGACAGACTGAACAATTGGGTGGGTCTTTCTGGCACAGTACTAAACTGGATCCATTCGACGGCATCTACTGTTCAATATCTACATGCTCCGACTACCTCAGATTATGGAAAACAACAAAATAAGATACACAAATCTACATAACCGTATGACCAGAGGACTATGGTCCAATACAAACACTGACTAAATGCATTAAACAAATCAAGAATTGGATGTGGCATTATACTTTCTTCAATTAAACAAAGAGAAACTGTAGTAATCGTTTTTGGAGCCAAGAAAGACAGACAAGTCGAGCACCCAGATCCAATCGGTAATGTTAAGATTAGAAGTTAGAACCTCTAGTCAAGTCAAAGACCTTGGTGTAGTCATGGACCTGAATTTAGACAGCCACATTAAACAATCACAAAGTCAGCCTCACCTAAAAAACATAGCACAGGTTAAAAGACTTATGTCTCAGCAGGACCTAGACAAACTTTTCCATGCTGCTGCTTATGTTCTTACTAATTCCAAGACATTGGAGGATATCACTCAAGTTATTAAATCCTTACACTGGCCCCCTGTGTATTAAATAATTGATTTCTAAATACTAATGTTGGTCTAAAGCTTTAGGGCTACATTATCGCAGAGATATCTGGGAAAGGTTATTTTCTTCATTTTCATTGCACCACCCATCTGGAACCAATTTCCAGAAAACGACAGGGCTGCTGTCACTCGTATTTATTTTAAAACACAGCTAAAGACCTTTCTGTTTGATTTTACTTTGATTAAGTTATATTTATTTTGTATTATGTCCTGTTTCATGTTTTTTTCTTGTGACCACCTCTCTGACTTGTGCATTACCCTTTCAAATCAACATTGTAAGAAAGGTGATGGGTCACACACACCAAGACTGCATTTTAGTTTTTATTCTTTATAACATCGAATGACAGACGTTTGTGAACGTCAGTCTCTTTTAAGGGAGTGGTGACAATGGTGATTATGTGCACCTGCACACTTTCACCACTCCCTTAAAAGAGACTGACATACATACTTTCATACTATCAATAAAGGCAGAAAAAAGAGACTGACATTCACAAACTCTCCACACTGATGAAGGCTGGATAGCCGAAACGTCTGTCATTCGATGTTATAAAGAATAAAAACAAAAATGCTGTCTTGGTGTGTGCGACCCATTGCCTTGTTGTCGAAATGTGCAATGCAAATAAAATTGCCTTGCCTTGGATTAGTTTTCAGTGGCTACAGTAAATAGAGCCAGGTCTTCACAGGCTAAAATGTGATTTTCATAAAATAATGAGGGTTTCTTTGTGTTATTTCTTTCAACTACAGTTGAAAGAAATAATATGAAAATATATTTTTGAGTTCAAATAATACAGTATACCATTCAACTAGTCTAAACCTGCACCCACAGGGATGACCTAGGAATTGATATGATTTGTACTAATTTGGATTTGTTGCTTTGAGAGCATCACAGGCATTCACTTGCAGAGATCAGTCAATACTATTCTGTTTTCTCTAACTGTGTTTGAGCAAGAGTTAGAGCTTGACAGCTGTCTGCTGCATGGTATGTAATAATCCCTTTTGTACGTTTGTGTGTGCACCATGTGTGTTTTAGTGTGTAGCCTATAGGCTCTTGCATCTGTGGGTGTTGTGTATATTATACCATACACTGTGTGTGTGTGTGTGTGTGTGTGTGTGTGTGTGTGTGTGTGTGTGTGTGTGTGTGTGTGTGTGTGTGTGCGTGTGCGCGTGCGCGTGCGCGTGCGCGTGCGTGTCCGTCCTTCAGGCTCGCTCGCGACAGCCTGCAGGGACCCAGGTATGCCAATGAATGGCAGTCGCAATGGAGAAGGGCGGGAGCCTGGCGATTCAGTGACCTTCTCCTGTGATCCAGGATACGAATTACAGGGGGAGAGCAGAATCACCTGCATCCAAGTGGAAAATAGATACTACTGGCAACCCAGTCCACCAAGCTGCATCGGTGAGAGGGAGAAAGAAAAATAATGACGAGAGAGAGGGGGAGGAGATGGAAAGAGAGAGGGAGCGGTGGAGAAGGAGATGTGGGAAAGTACATGGGGGCAGAAGTGAAGGAGCAGTGTATAGGGATTAGGAGTAAAAAATGATACATGTGAGAGATGGAGAGCACTTTCTATAACTTATTATATCAGAGAATGTATTTCTTATCATCCCGTAAAAGATATACAGGTATTATGTAGGATAACAGAAAGCACTCGAGACACATCTTGAGCTGTTGCCAAGTGTTATCCTCGCTGTGGCTAATCAAGGGCTGAGGTCAGCCAATATGTTGTTTCATCACAGCTTAACTGTTGGTTAATTAATTTAACAATTATCAATGTAATTAATTCTGGCCAGGGAAGAACTGAGCACTGGGCATGGGACATTATTTTATGTACCGGTACATGTTTATCTTATATTAGCTTACCGGTACTTATTGATGGGATCATTGGTGTTGAGTTCCAGTCTGTTTAATGGATGTGGATAAAAATAATAAAAACAATAGTTTGGGAGATTGGCAAGCTTTTTATTATTAATGTGTAATTAATATTAACTTTCTATTAGGGAAGATAGTTTAAAATTCCTAATCAATTGTCAGTGCTTTTGAATTGCATTGAGGATTTTCTTTTCATCTTAAAATATTGACTGTATATTTCCATTTCCCCAACACCAGGCAGTGGGAAAAAAATGTATTCAAGCTGTAGAAAACTACATTAAGTAGTCAAATATGTATTTATAACTAGCTACTTATCTTTTCATTGCTCTTACCCTATCATTACATTAGAAGACACATTAGCGTAACCACATGGGCTGGAAACTGCAGTTTTTCCCCTCAATAATTACTACTGGAAATTATGTATAATTATGTCATTTTGTTAAAATCTACTTCATTTTCCTTTCAAGCTCCTTGTGGAGGGAATGTGACAGGATCTTCTGGGTTCATTCTTTCTCCAAACTACCCCCATCCCTACCCGCACAGCAAAGATTGTGACTGGCTCATTGCTGTCCACTCTGACTATGTCATCTCATTAGCTTTCATCAGGTAAGCGGTGGCGCTATGATACGGTAGTTCTTTTCTTTAGTCCAATTCACTAATTAGATGTTCTTGGTGTAATCATTGATGTTCGAACATTTAATCATAATAAATGTATTATTAGGATGTTACTGGTGTACAGGCATTTAGAGTCATGAAAAATGTCACACACGTCAGATGATTAAAACAAGGACTTTGTGGAGGACACTGAGCACATGGCATCAGATTAAATGCACTGGAGCAGTAGGTCAGCATTATGGTCCAGTAGTCTTGTGTTTCCAGATAATATGAGATCTGCCTTCTAAACAATTTGTCTGAGGACTCTATAAAATGCAATGTAGTAACAAAACTACACTGACTACTTTCAAAACCAATCATGCCTCCACCTCAATATCAAGTGCCGCACTAAAGACTTGGATTGCTTCTGTAAAGTTTTTTTTCTTCCGCCTGGTTTTAGCAACGAAAGCTGGAAGATTTCGTTGCTAGAATCTCCTGTTGAGCTTTTAGAGACTGAATTATGAGTTTAATGGTCCAATAGTTCCAGGGAGATCCAAGTAAATAATTAATTGTATAGCGATATACCAATAGGAAGCAAATGGACAAATAAGGATCCATTTGGTTTTATACACTGTGGGCTTCGATTTCGTCGCCGCCATTACCCGCGACGCGGCCCGCAAGTCAGCCGCTGCCCGAAGATTACGAGTACAGGAGCTTGCTCTGTCCCTAAATGGTATTTTGGTCCAGCGTCACCCGCTATCTATTATGCCGACCGGTATTTGCGCCTACAGGTGTGGTCATAGGCGTGTTGGCACGCTTTCCCCTAAATTGCTATTTTGGTCACACACATTTGGGAAGGCGCATAGTGGAGTTTAAAAGCACCAGTAAGCTGTATGGTGCGCACCTCGCGCCTGCAATGGAGATGTCCAGAGTCGGGCTGCTTCATCTGATCATCTCTCCTTATTCTCCTATGCATCTCTTTGTAATTTTCCTATAATCAGCAGAAGTGAGTGCCTATCACTTCCTTGTGCTGTCCATTGTATTTATGTCTAGTCAAATAAGTTATTTGACTTAAGTTGTGCCAGCCATTGTGCGCGATTCCATTTGCTCATTTAGTTTCATCACCACATAGCGCAGCAAATGGCGTTTAGATGGCGTAGATTTTGATGATCACACAGCACTTTGAAATGTTAAAAATGAGCGAGATTTGAGCGAGTTCTGACTCAATGAAAAGGGGGGATTACAGCACAAGTGAGACTTCAAGGCAAGCAACACATCACTCTTCCATACATTGACACGATCGTAGACAGGAACACCCACAAACGTCACATCCGGTTTTAGCCTGGGGTAAACAAAATGGTCTTCCCCATAGAGTTATAATAGCGTACGATCCTTTGGATCACTTTCAAAGCGATTTGTTGGATGATAGAAATATTGACAGCCAAGAAAAATCCACCAGAAGGAACATCTGGAACACTCTCCCTCGGAAAGTTGACTTATTATTACGTATACGAGACGATTTAGCCATGGTTCACATGGCACTCGTCTGTCATGGCGGAACTTCAACCTGTTTTATGCACTTTTCCAATTTAGAACGTTAACGTCTACATACAGTACATGTTCAGATTTCAAATATAAAGTGCTCAACCCAGAGCCACGGATGTTACAATCCTCCTTGGGTGGTTAAAAGTACCTGTGTCGGTGGACATTTTATCAGAGTTATAATGCACCAACCGATAGGGGCGCATAGTTGAAAGCGCATGGCCAGAAACTGATTAAACATTGCTTTCTATTGAACAATACGGAAGATACCGGTACTTATTCCCGCCCTAGCAGAATTGTAACATTCATGACCCTGGGGTGAGCACTTTATATTTGTAATCTGAACATTTGTGTAGGCGTAAGCCGCTGTAAGGACTGTAAATGGAGAATGTGCGTAAAACACTTCAGTCCAGGCCAGGGCTATAACCTCACAGTGCGTCTACATATATGTGCTTTCTGTCTTGCTAGTGTTGGTAATGGCTTAACTACAAACCTACTGCCTCTGTGGAGACTGAGAGTCAGGTGGCAGCTCTGCATGCTGCTTTGCTCTCTTGGGTGTTTTATTTCCACATATAATAGAGAATGGTGCTGGGTCACAGCACACATGGCCTGTCGCTGTCCATTGGCGGTTGTTCTGAACCATTCACCAATCGATACTGTCCTTGGTTTGTCCATGGCATGACAGACAACCTATTTTCTTTTTTATGTCCTTCAGAACGAGCTTGTCTTGTGGCTTGCTTGGCTCAATAAGTGACAATTTCTGTTCATGATAGGATATCGAAACGGTACCACCCCCACCCCCGTGTTGCTGCGTGGTCCTTGAATAAAAAATGTAATTCAAGTTTGAGAATCATGACACTGGCAACATGACCTCAGATGACATGCTCTGAGTATGTTGTTGTATACTTCAAAGTAACGTATGATTCAGTAGTGTTCCTCAAACCATAAGCTTAAGTACACTTCTCAGTACATGTGCAGAACTTTTGCTTGGGTCACAGAATCGTCCGATTTCTGTGGTGGAACCGGCTATAAACTCTTAAGTATTTAGTAGAGCTGGCCAAATGCAGAGGGCCAGAATTACAATAGTGTCCAGGTGTGTGCTGTGATAGAGGAAAAGGCAGCATTGCTCATGACCATTGAGTCAAGAGATAGCCTTCCTTCAACTTCCACTGAGATGTGGAGGGAAAAAAAGAATTGTGTAAGAGCCCACACGATGTCCTATGCTGAATGATACTAATTTGCTTTACATTATTAATTTCAATCTGAATGCTCAGCACCATGGCTGCCACTCTGCCAGTGCTGGCACACAGACAGGCCTGAGTGCACCTTTTATGGGCTGCCCTCCCTATGAGTGACTTTTGAAGAACATAAAATTCATGGTCAACTCTTTTTGGGGTGTGTGGAAAGGGTGCAGTTGTGTTAACTGCACACCCTTCTCTTGCTCCTTCTTCTTGATGTGATGAAGAGAAATGCAGCATGTATCTTTTCAGACATGGTCCTTCAAATCGCTGAGGCTCTGGTCACACATAAGAGAGTGTCTTCTCTGTGTCTCCTGTCTCCTCTGTGTGTCGGACAGCTCGCAATACATTTTCAATGGGAATCACTTGGTTTTGACGAGACAACCCTGTCCCTGTCGTAAATACTGTACCACGCAACTCCCATTGCAAATGAATTGCGAGCTGTCTGACACAGAGGAGACAGGAGACACAGAGAAGACACCCCTGTCTCTTATGTGTGAGCGCAGCCTAGCCTAATAGAGTTAGAACAACACTGCTTTCTCTCATGGGAGTGCAAAATGAAAGGATATAGTTATGATTGTAAATTGGAGTTGCCTTGATTCAACTCAAATGCAATTATCTCCAAGCTATTTACATTTCTGTCATAAACCAAGCTCATTATTTTGAAAACAAATGCTCTCTCTCTCTCTCTCTCTCTCTCTCTCTCTCTCTCTCTCTCTGTCACTGCAGTATGTGATTTGATATACAGCACTACAATATGAAACGATCTTTTCACACTGCATAGCCATTGCCTTCTGGGAAGATTTTGTGCTACTGCGGTGTCACAACAATTTAATCTCTTTATACCTCTTGGGAGAGATACTTTTTTTGTTATGTTCTTTATCTTTGTCTGGAGGGGCAAAGCAAATCGCCTGGCATGACTCACTGCTACAGCACTGTGGTGCATGCTATGCAAAAAAGAAAATCCTAATATAATAATAATATCCTATTAGTCTATGGTATTGGTTACTCACCAAAATTATTAGGTTTTTAGATTACACTTTATTACTTGAGTAATATTATATTTTTGCCTTTTACTCCCTGTTCGCCCCAATTTTAGTAGTAAAGTAATACATAGTAGTAAAGTAATAGTTTTAGTGAATACATTTCTCCCCACACACATTGTCACTGCTGTATCCTACTCGCTCACCCCCCCCCCCCAAGAAAATGTAGAGCCTTCGTCCGGCTCCTCCCACGCAACACTCCCTGCTCACAGGTACAGCCCCAGTACGGAGTACGGTGATCATCCTCCCAGCCTGGCTTCCCTCAAATCTCCCAGACTCTGCGGTGGTGGGCAGGCACTTTACCACTGCGCCACCCGAGCGTCCCTTTATCACTTTATAATATACAATCTTGGAATCCATCTGCAAAAAAGTAAAATTTTAAATGCCTCTGCCTCATTATTATTATTATTCAAACCAGCACCATTCACCACCTAATCAAAACAAAGAATTCAGCTGCTCTGTTTTCTAGGGGTGCAGCGGTTTTCAACCGAAAACCGAACCGTTCGGTTCTGCATACACGGTTCAATGCGCTCTAATGAACCGCGCTTTTTCGGTTTGCATTAATTCATTTCTTACAGCTGCGAAGAATGTATTTCTCGGTCACACACCGTCCTACTTAGAAGTCTAGCACTCTATCGGTCACACACCGTCCTACTAAGAAGTCTAGCACTCTTTCGGTCACAGAAGTGTAGCACTCTGTCGGCCCACCCCCTACACACACACACACAGAGAGAGAGAGAGAGAGAGAGACGGCATGATGAGGAGAATCCAGCCCTCGCAAAGACCACTCGGTGGAATAATTATTGATCGTCATACACAGAGACACACACAGCGGAGTAACCTCGAATCAACAGTCTTCTAAGCACCGTCTTGTTCAGATCTGCTTCTGCATCTGCACTCGCTGTTTGAGTGCTAAAAAGGGAGAGAGAGAGCAAAAACAACTCGTTGTTGTTGCTCTGTCCACCCGGAGCAGGATAAGAATATTCCGTCTGAAAAGTCCCAACAAAATACTCTATGTCCAATCCATGACTGTAGATAGAAACCCTTCTTCTAATAATATAAGCATAATATCTCATGCAGAGATCTTTATTGTAAACTTTTGTAAATGTTTCTGTGCGACACGGCACTCTGCTGTGAATTCCTCCCCTTCCCAGGGAGCTCTCCTCTCCTCCCTGCATGTGGAGTCTGCACCACGTGTGAGCGCATAGGTGCATTATTTTTTCCCTTGAACATAATGATGAGGCACATTAAAATAGCAATATAAGTTTTTTTCCCCCCTTTAAATAATGAAAAGGCAAAAATACCTAATAAAATAATATATGCTAAAAAAAGAATAAAAGATAATGCTATAAATAAACTTTTTGAGTGGTGCAAGCCAGTCCCTTGGACTTATGTGTGTGGGTGCCTGCCTGGCTGGCTGGGTATGAGCATGAAAACAGCATGGTTGTTTTTCACCACCTGTGTGCAACCTAACACACACACACACACAAACACATGCCCATATTAACTGTATATGATGATTTCGTGTGTGCCAGTACAGTACAGTAGAGGGACCGGCACACAGTAACTCTGTCATTTCTCAACCGTTTCGGACACGGGGCGGCAGTTCGGAACCGGCCCGGCACCCTGGGCGCATTCCTGCCCCCCCCCCCCGGAAACCCCCACACAGAGTTGCACTCACTTTACACAGGTGTGATTTTTTTTTTTTACTGTACCGAAACCGTGGCCCCCATACCGAAGTACGAACCGAACCGAGGTGTAACTGAACCGTTGCACAGTGTTTTCCCAGAGCGCTAGCAAACTCGGTTAGCTAGTTTCTAACTAGCTAGCTAGTTTCTTGGGACATTTGTGGTCGTAGTGACTACATCTGTCATTAAAATAAATAAATAAGCGATTTTCTTAGTTTTAAGGGTAACTGTTGTATAATTGCAATATTACACTCAAGGGTGTGGTTTAATGTGATTATTGCCACTTCAGTGATGCTTGCGGGACTCGACTTCGTCTCGTTCCTTACCGCATCACTGTCGTGGAAATAATCACGTTAAACCACACCCTCGAGTGTAATATTGCTTAAGTAATGCATGGTTTGCACATTCTGGAGTCTGCCTCACCAACATTTCACTGCTCAGGCATACGTGACAAATACTGTAGTCTCAGGCATACTGTACATGACAAATACTGTAGTCTTTGAATCTTACAGTCTAAACCTCTTGCGCAATCTGAGAAGACTGAGCACAATAACTTGTTTGTTCATTTTGTTTTGTTTACCACAGCTTTAGCATTGAGCCCAACTATGACTTCCTGTACATCTACGATGGGCCAGACAGCAACAGTCATCTAATTGGTAGCTTTCAAGACAGCAAACTTCCAGAGAAGATTGAGAGCACTTCCAACTTTATGCACTTGGCGTTCCGTAGTGATGGCTCAGTGAGCTACACTGGCTTTCACTTGGAATACAAAGGTAGTTGTGGGGTCTGTCTCTCAAGTGGGATTCTGCCGTGCATTATAATGCAAAAGATTATGTGTATGGATGACTGAAATCGGTTCTGATGTTGCAGTGGGATTTAGTTGGATGTGTGTTGTATATGCATGCGAAAATTTGCAATTGGAAGGATGTTATGCAACTAATGTCTCCTCCTGCCTGCATCTGGGATCTCTCAAGCAGGGACAACAATCTGATATCTCCATAATAATTTGTAGTCTTGTTAGGTTGTGTTTACATTTGTGCTGTGGCATAGCTACAATATGTCATCAGTCTCACGTTGATCCCGCCTCTAGCGGCCGCATACGGCTGCATATCGCTCCGGGTCTGATTTGTTCCGGAGTACATCGTCTCTGCTCGAGAGACACCAGACTCCCTTCTGGCAGAATGCAAATGATGTCCAGCAGGGGGAGTGGTTTTACCAGGCTAGCTCAATTTTGTTACACTTTTCTTTTTCATCCTTGAAATTTGAAGGCCACTCTTCTTGGATCATTGGAGGTCCTAAACTCTTTGTTCTTTCCTTTGGCAGCGAAACTGCGGGAAGCATGTTTTGATCCAGGGAATGTGATGAATGGCACTAGAATCGGGGCAGACTACAAACTGGGGTCCATGGTGACATTCCACTGTGAGCCTGGCTACCTGCTGGAGGGGCACTCCACTCTGACATGCATCATGGGCAACAGCAAGAGACCTGAGTGGGACAGGACCAAACCCAGCTGTCAAGGTGAGGGACAACACTGTCACTTTGCTAGGGATTTCAACTCTCTTAAAGCTTGAGTTGTACTTGGTTGCGTCGCACACCGAAAACAGCCAATCTAGCTTGTAGATCTGCTATTTTTGGTGCAATGCACTGCCAGCTATTAAGTATAAATCAGGCTTCAATGGCTAATTTAAACCAACAGCAATACATCATGAACTGGTACATTCTGACCTGCATTATAGAGATCTGAGAGCTAAGTATAGTAGCTAGTTGGGGGGAGAGATACTGTAATGTTCCATGTTTCAAGATACAAGATTTCACACAATGCAACACAAATTGGGTAAAGAGATTTCAAGGTGGTTATTTCTTACAAAAATGTTGTAATTATAATTAGCAAAATCGGAGGAAATTGCAAAAAGGGGAATTGGTGTGGCAGATAGAATGTATGCTCTCATGTAATCTGTCGTTGTAAGCAGGTGAACACAACGTATCTACAGTAAATGCGCAATCCGTCTTCCATGCATAACCCAATTTCCTGCCTTAAAGATGTCATAATTTGTTTTTGTTTTCCTCTGAAATGGGAGGCGTGTTGTGCCTTAACCAATTGCAGTCTTTTTCTGACCTGTTTGCTCATGTCTGTGTTAAACTCGACATGCAGCCCTGCCAGACCAAGAAAGTTTACATTATTTGGTTCATGTAGGGTGGAATTATGGCCATTGGCCAATGAACGCAAGGTTTCATTCCACAGGATGACAAACGCATTCTATTCAGTTTCTATGAAGATTTGCACTGCGCTGTCAATGGCATTGACGAGCACGTTATCCATGGTGTGCATTTGACTCAAGTCTGTGGGTACATGAGCCATTTACTTCACATGATAGACTGTTTCTTATTAGAATATGATAAGCTACGTCTGCACTTCTGTCTGTTATATATGGGCAAAGATGAATCTATGTTGAACACATCAAAACACGTCTATCTATGACTGATATATTCTGTTGATACAGGCTTTATTTGAGACAATTGATAAGTAATGAGTTATGTGAATGAATACGATTTAAGTCTGGCAGCTTTTCACTGTCTATTGGGCAGCTTTCTGTGAGTGACAACATGCACTGTGAGGGTGGGACCCGGTTCAATTGAAACGGGTGAAACTTAGCTGAGGTCGCCTATGCCCTAGGGTTTTATGCCCTAGGGTTTTTGGACCGGTGGGATCTACACCCACAGCCTGTAGCACAGCTGTTTGTGTCTCGTCATGCAGAGCGAGGCAGTGAGAGAGAGGCAGTGATGAGACACTTTTGTTACTGCATTGCTTATTTCTCGCCTCAATGTTTTCAGATACATATTTAAATGTACCATTTAAGTTTAAATGTGCCGTCTGCAAATGTATGTGCGTGCGTGCGTGTGATTGCGTATGCATAGGTATAACTACAGTTACTGAGTTATGCTGGGAGATAATTGGTTAATCCAAACTAAAAGACATACTGTGTAGTGAACAAATAATGCAAGTTATACTGTACATGTCTGGATCATGCGTTCTAACTTTACGTGTGAGCTTCTTCTGTGTGGACTGGCTGCATTGATATATGACATTTTGTCCATATCATATAGCCATAATGTATCCAATTGATAATCACCTTTATAGAATTGGTTTATTTTAATTCACAGTGGAAAACGAATGTGTACATTAAACAAATGTTAAGAACTGTAGTAGAACGCATCATACTGTAGGAGAACGCATCATACGCAATATCGTCCCTGAATTGTATCGTATCTATCTAGATACGTATCGGATTGCCTTGTAATAGAAAGATGCACACCACTTATTATCATCGCATGTACACCATGATTAATAGTATTCTGGAGCCGTAGTCTGAGAGGGCTATTTGACTGCCGTACACTTACAATCTCCAATAACCCATATTCAATTATTGGCTGATTAAAACTTTGTTTGGTATGAAAGCAATTAGTCAATAGCATAATTAATAGCAAAATTTTGACAACTCATTCACGACACCACTTGCACCAGTTAGTCATTTAAATCCGTTTTGGTATGATAATCATCAGTCATACTACAAGTTGCACAAATTAACACTCTGATTAATACAAGCTGAGAAAGTGAGATCACACTGTGACACTGCTGCCAGTATTATAAATGTGTTAATAATAATTACATTAACACCTACAAACTCAAAACATACAGGAGGAAATACAGGTTGAATGAATGATGTAGAAGAAGAGGAAGTCCACACAACAGCTCAGCTCCAGTGTTTTATTTACTGTAGTTTTCACTAGTAAGAGACCACACCTCTACTTAAGTTTAACAGTTTATTGAAACATAATGAGATGAATGTGGAATGGAGTGAGGAACCCATGGTAGGGCGAGACTCAGGGTGGGGGCGTAGTCTCTGGATTGGACAGCCATCTTTGCTCTACTCGGAATGAGCGGTTGGTCATCTCTGCTCCGTCACTGCCCCCCTGGATTCTTAGAGAATCGAGGCGGAAGGAGGAGGTTGGGGTGGAGGAGGATAGCACTTTTGAAGAATAGCAAAAATGGCCGATCTACAAGCACAGTACTCACAGTCACAACCCATGTTTGGGTTGTGACTGTGAGTGGTTGTGGTGATTCCACCAGGATTGGCTGTGGTGAGAGGAGGCAAGTGTAGTGGATACGGGTGATTGTGAATGCGGAGTGGCCAGTTGAGTGAAGGCGGGAGGTGATGGAGAACAGAGTGGCAGTGTTAAGCAGAGGGTGGTCTCCACTGAAACTACGTTGTATAAATACAACTACCATAAAACACCGACATACAATAATGACGACAATAATGAACGTTTTGGCCTGCATGAATGAATGAAACAGATAAACAGAGACAGATCTGTTGTTTCAGACAGACTGAAACAACATCAGTCAAACATGTCCATGACAAATCTATAATCTGCATAACAACACAGCACCCCCACCACAGCAAGCCCGTCACATAAACGCTCCACCAGACCTGACGTATAGGCTACTCTATCAGGGATGGATTTCAATTCTGGACAAATTGAAATAATGGACTCCATACCTTCCTAAACTTATTGGAGGAGCCACTTGAGAACCTAATCTTTTCTAGATTTAGACGGTACAAGATATCTCTTATCCAGTGAGTGATAGGTAAGTAGGGGATTTCTAATGCATCAAAATTAATCTCCTAGCAGTGACCAAAGCTAAAACATCCTTTTCCAATTTAGAGAGCGAGGGCAGTAAGGAGAAAACCCCAAACAGAGCACCCAGGCTCCACTCTTTGCCCCACTATTTCCGATATGGAATGAAAGATCTCAGTCCAATAGTTGTGTATAGAGGGGCAAAGCCAGAACATATGAATGCTACCGGAGATTGTTGACATCTTATTACAATCAGGAGATATATTATCATGTGTGGAATTATAAGGTATAGGCCTACCATGTTTTTCCACACATGTTATGGCCTCCTGGTGAAACCTAGTTTCAGGTGAAAAGGAGCGGCTGGCGACTGCATGTGTATTGGAGGAGACGTGGTTGTCTATACACCAGACAACAGATATTGACTGTTTGTATTGAAAGGGACTATATAGAGTATTAGCAATGACTAAATTGGGGGTAATATGGAAAAATATCAAAAGAGAGCATGCATTGCATTTACTTGAGCACAAATGTATCATGACCTACAGTGTGATATGGACAGTGCATTGTAATGGCATACAAATCAAACAAAGTTTAGCGGCCAGATAACATGAAAGGCTAGTTCAGATTTGATATGGATTCATGATCACACTGTTGAGGAGAAAAGATATTGAACAGGTGAACTACAGTCTTTACATGACAATGGCGTCCTCGTTCTTCAAGTGGTTCTACAGTACATCATGTTTGTGCTCTGAAGAATTTAATCTAAGCCATGTTGATTAAGAACCCTGCAGTGCTCATTTGCAACTGCATGGGGACTTGCAGGAACCCACACACATCTGGGAGTATGTGTGCTATTGTTATTGCAACCTCATTGCATTCTGGTCCCAAACACTATACCTGAAAAACCTCTCTGGATTGCCACGGATGTTGTTGATCACATTCGTGTTCCCCAAAGGATGAATCCTACTGATATACAGTACAGTAGGTACATATTTACAATGTTTGCACTACTACTAAAGGAGTTCTGCTGTGGCCATAAATGATCATGTCTCTTCCTCTGCACAGTTAAAACATGGCGTGCCCCAAGGTTCATTTCTTGGTCCCACTTGGTGTTTTAATCAGTCATTTTAATCATGTGTCTTACCACTGTTATGCTGATGACACCCACGCTCTGATCATAGCAAATTGTCTATTTAAAAAAATTATCTGTCTTCCATTAAAGACTGGATGGCAGAAAGTTTTCTCCAAGTAAACCCGGACAAAACTGAAGTCCTTATCATAGGCCCAGATACTATATGCAATGACATAAAGCAGTCCCTGGGTCCTTCATCAGCACACTTCACAAAAGTTAAAAAAAAACCTAGGAGTGTTATTTGCAGCAAATTAATTTCGAGCCACATATTAAAAAAGTGGTTCAAACCTGTTTCTTTCAGCTAAGAAACATTTCCAAAATCAAATCGCTTTTAACCCCTCGAGATCTGGAACAACTCATTCATGCTTTTATTTCTTCCCGGCTGGACTATTGTAACTCATTATTTACTACCCTCAGTCGCTCTTCAATACATCGCCTCCAGTTGGTGCAGAATACAGCTGCCAGACTTTTAACGAACACTTTTAGAAGGTCTCATATCACCCCTGTGCTTGCTGCTTTACACTGGCTTCCAATTGACTGCAGAATAGTTTTTAAATTTGTATTAATCACTTTTAAAGCTCTCCATGGGCTGTCTCCCATGTACATAAGTGAACTATTATTCCCCATATCAAATGTGAGAACTCTGAGGTCTTCAGGTAAAGACCTGCTCAAAGTTCCTAATACAAGACTAAGAACAAAAGGCGATAGAGCTTTTGAAGTTGTAGCCCCTTCCCTATGGAATTAATTACCCCTTTCCCTAAGGAGGGCAGAATCTGTCGAGACATTTAAAGAGCTGCTAAAAACCCATTTGTTTCAAAAGCACTTTTGTCTGTAATATTGTCTATATGGTAATGCATGTTTATATACGGTATATATTTCTTTTTTGTATTATTACTCTGTCATTGTGTTTTCGTTTTATTGTTGATCTATGTGTTGCTCTTGTTTTATTTCATTTTATTTATTGTACAGCACCTTGTGACATTTGTTTTGAAATGCGCTTTATAAATAAAATACCTTACCTTATATAATAATCTTGGGGCTCTAAAGATGGAAATGTTCTTTTAAACATTTGGGTTATACTCTCAGCCTTGATTTGGTGACGTGGCAAGCTAAAGGTTTAAGACAGGCTTGTGCTGCTGCCCCATTGAAAGGGCATGCTGTGTTGGGGGGTTTAACAGTTCCATTCACCCAATGTCAGTTGAAAACACAGTAATGTAAATATCACGCCAAAGTCACCATTGTACATCTCAGGTTCTGAGAAATTGAATCCAGTGTTTGTTTGCAGTACCAAAAATGAAGAGAATTCCATCTGTACTGTACCAGTACCTCTGATAAGTTGGATATGTCCAACGTATTCCATTAACTTATTAGTATAGACCAGTGGTTCCCAAACTGTGGTGCGTGCACCCCTTGTGGTGCGCGAGCGCCTTCTAGGTGTGGCTAATGGTGGTGCTATGGTTTTAACTTTTATTATAAATATATTAACTATTATGCCAATATATGGCAAGTATATGCAGAATATAGACTATGCTGCATACAGTATATATGCCATATTCAGGTTCATATATGTGCATATGTGTTATATAGGAAATATATAGCTTATGCCAATTTTATTTCCATGTAGGGGGGTGCGTCAGCTAGGTCAGGAGGTAACAGGGGGAACACGGCCAAAAAGGTTTGGTAATGAATATGAAAACCCGTATTTTGTCGATCCGTCAGTCACGCCACCATATATGGCCATCAGTCCCTCACGCCTCATGACACGTCATGCCAATATACTGTATATGGCCGTCATGGAGAAGACTGGATGATCACCTAGATCTGACCTCAAACCCTTAGATCTCCATATATGGAGCTGACCTGTTCTGACATTCCATATGTTGACAATGGCACAACAAAGGGTCCATCTACAAGCTCATAGCACATTACAACGTGTTGTGAGTTTGTAGACTGACTTTTTTTTTAGATGAGACACCATTGTACAACAAAGTATGAAATAAGGCTTTGAAGTTTTTATAGCTGGCAGGTTGATGATCTCACGGTGTGCAGTGTGCACCTTTCTCACACAGCACTACGTCACGGAAGGTTTGACAGATCAGTCTGGATTGAATTCCTGCTTGCCTGTCACCACAGATGTTTGATTACATGCCTTGTGCGGCTCCAACAACCAAACTTAGATTAATTGTTTATCAATCTCAACATTACAGCCTCTGCTCGCCCCTGTGCCTCCTCCCCCGCCACTCGGTGGAATGGTGTGACAAGTGCATTGTGTTAGCCACATGGGGTTCGGAGCAGCTGGTGACAGCTTCACTCCAACAAATGAGAGTGTGTTTGTTTACAGTTGAGACTCCCCCACCTGCTGGCTCGGTCCGTGAGGTCTGAGGCGACTGCATTAAGAGGCTCTGCAAATTAGCTACATCATTAGCGGCTTAAGATACTGTAATGCGCCTGGATATGATGCAGCTGTAGGATGGACCACGGATGACTGAATGAATCAGTGCTGATGCAAGCGCGTGTGAGGGCACAGAGGAAGGTTTTTGAGATGCATGACAGAGGAACAGAAGATATCCCCACGCACTTACAGACCACACACACACACACACACACACACACACACACACACACACACACAGTCCCCATTGAACACTGAGACTTAATCAACACATACTTCTGCAGTGCACACAACATTGCAAGACATTGTTGTGCATATTTTGCCACGAATGCACAGCCTTCACTATTATTATTTTAAACATCAATTCCTTAGTTTGAGCAATTCAGATGATAATGGGGTCCCCTGCTGATTGTAAGACCTTTTCATTTGAAGTTGTCAACAGTTGGAAAGCACACCGCTGCTTGTTATTATTGTTATTTCATTGGCAGGCCTGTGGAATGTTCAAGATTGCTTCCTTCTGTATGTTTTGTTGATTAATAGTGTTTTTTTACTTTGTCTGAAGGCCAAAATAACCTTTCAGTTTCTGTAGTATCACTAATTAGTATTAGGTGACATTCATTTCACACCAGAAAGCTTTATTCATTAAAATGAATCCTGCTGCGTATTGTTCGGAAAGTGCGCTTCGTTTGGCAGGTGTGAAGCCTCATTCGAATCCTAATGCGCATCAAAGAACCGCATTCTACTTCGACCAAAAACGGGGGTTTTGCTTCGCTTCCAATCGCACTTGATTATGATTCGGTGCAGGTGGGAATGCAATCCGCAGCAAATAAAGGAAATTAAGCAAACAATGTGGCGGGTGAGGAGCTAAACACAGTTGGAGACGGAGAAGGCATATTTTACGCAGCGCAAAGATGTCCCGTTACCGTGGATAGATAGATGTGGTCTATCTAGAATGAGGAGATCGAAGCCCTGGTCGAAATGAGGACGAGTACATTAATCAATTGCTTAAGGAAACACATAAAAACACTGCAGTGTAGCCTACAGAATATTCTGTCTGTCTGTTTGTGCGTGCCGTAAACATGGAGTGCTGTCACTGTGTGGGGACTTTTTCTGTCTGTGCTCAGTGCGCTGAGCGCGCTGTGCCTCTATGCCCAAAGGAACAGTGCGTGTGGAGAGTGAGAGAGAGAGAGACGTCCAGTCCCAGACGGCACGAAACATGCACGTTATGAGTATAATTTTAATACCATAGCTTTCACTGTGTATATAAAGTTTATGAATTGAACACATTGATAAAATTCCCTGCTGCGTTTCCTTGCTGCGCTTGACACAGCCAATGTGAAGGCAAACCGCAGCAAATTAAATATGCAAGAATCCCAACTTCTCCGCCCATTCGTATCGAGTCTACTGAAGTATTAGGTGAGAATGTGACCTTAGTCAGGGTGCCTAGAGCCTCTGGATCGAATCTGACCCCCGTGTTATACTGTATTTCAGGTATCTTCTCCGCTTGGTTTCCTGTCTCTCTACTACACTGACCTATCTGAAATAAAGCATACACATGCCAAAAGTCAATCTTATGAAATCATATTAGTCAGCAGTTATGTTCAACAATGACAGATTTCCGTTTCACCTTTATTTATTTATTTATTTTCTTCCTTTCCTAGTATTGCTTACCTGTGCAGTTGTGCCACTTAGAATGGAGTTGTCTACTTTATTGCATTCTTTCCCCATGTATTTTAATAATGTGTGTCTGTTTCTCTCCCACTCCCTCAGCTCCTTGTGGAGGTCACTCCACAGGATCAGAGGGCACAGTGTTGTCCCCAAACTACCCACATAATTACACCAGTGGCCAGAGCTGCGTCTATGACATTTTTGTCCCCGGAGACTTTGGTAAGCATTTCATTTTCAATCACTGTCTTCACTATGTTGCAGAAAATGTACCTATGGATTTGCTCAGCTGTGTTATCACTTACAGCTTTACGATGTTTGGCCATTGCTGGGAGATAGTATGACTATACAACAACCAAGCATTGAGAGTGTGAAGAAGGTTATTGTTTGCGTCTGTTTTGAGTTGAGTCTTACCACATGAACACATAGCATCACTATTCTAGTCATATCATAATAGGAAAAAAAGTGGCGGGCTAGTAGAGTCCCCCTGGGGACTCCGGTCAGCAAAGTACGTAGAGTTTAAGTGGTTTTAATGAGGAGAAAAGCCTAGGTTTCTACAGTAGAAATTGAAGCTTACCGGTATACAAAGCAGCATCATGACTGACAGTATATTGCAAAACAGAAAACATTCTAACATGCATAATACATTTCCCTGTCGAACTTAATTTCCATTGCATGGAAGTCTAAGACTTGTTCTTTTTTGTCCTACATATTGGATTTAGTATCTGTCAAGGTTACAGTCACAGTGGCTCAGGTTTAAATGTTTATCTTCTGCTGCATTAGTATTCAGCCCTTGTATGCTGCCTCTGACAATTGAACAGGCCAAGAATCGTGCCAGCAGCAATACAATAAGTTCCTTGGCCATGGTCAATGAAGGTCATTTCCGTTGCTTGCGGGGCAGTTTTTTCAATAAAACTGCGTTTCAACTATGCATAATATTCTAGGTCTATAGGACCAAGCATGGGCGATGAGGAGGAGACACTCTTTCCAGTCACTCCCCAGTGTTATACACGAGTCAAAACATGACCTAAGGAATGGCAGAGTTTGGTCTCTATAGAAGCATGAAGGCAGAATAGGATCAGGGCAAGCAAAAATGTATTGTTGACATGAGAAAGGCTCCATACTGTATGTATTAATGTAGAGGCAGGTCAAGCAGCAGAATGCTGTGGGGAATAGACAGCGCAGGCAAACTCATGTGTGCAGAGTTTATCCATACACCTATTTATGTTCATAATTCAGTAGTTCTTCAGAACATTTCTGCTCAATATTCCATGTTAGTCGTAAAGAGATTTTCAAATTGTAGACAGGGATTTTTATCCCGTGAAGCCCCATACAGTACATCCAAAAACAATGTTTGATGATCCAGCACGGCAATTTAGATCCCCATCTGCCATTTGCCACTTCTCTACGAGTCCAGGGACATGCACATTTTTTCTTATTCTTTTTTTATTTTCTGCATGTGAATATGGCCTTAATGCTTAAACTGCCTGCAAAAATGCTTAATGGAGTGTGGAAGTAACTGAGCAAAACCTGCACCTGGCTACATTTTATTCCATTGAGACTCATGAAGTACATTTACAGCGCCTATTGAGAACTTGAAGTCACGCTGATGACATACAAGATTTCTACCATGGCTTGAGGGAGATGTATTCTTTAGTCTAATATTTATGCCTAATATTAAGGCAACTGGAATCCACAACATGGATACAGTAAATCTGTGTTTATCTTCAAGAATGGTACACGGACCTGGAAATAACACCAGTAAGACGCCCTGAGGGCGAGAAGTGACCTCGCATCCGCCTGGGTGACGGCAGACTGCTGGCCAAGTGCTGGCGCTTTGGCATGGGGGGTCAAATCAACATATGGAATGAATTATGTATGGCCATATATGGAGTGTGTCTGAGTGTACAGGGTTTGATGAGGTCAGATCAACATAATTATGGAATGTCAGAACAGGTCAGCTCCATATGTAGATCTAAGGGTGGCAGTGGGGGCAGTGTCTTGAGTGTACAGGGTTTGATGAGGGCCCAGGTAGGGCCGGGCCTTAATTTTCTGGCCTGTTGAGAACTCTAGTTTTCACCGATTACAGGGCGCAGCTGCACTAATGACTTTGGGGCGGGCCCGTCTATAGAGTTTGAATAGACAGGTTATCAGTCAAAAGGGAGACATCGAAGAGGAAGGACGGGTAACGTCTGTCCCAACAGCCAGGTGTTGTCCTGGACAGTCAGCTCTTGTTCAAAACACACATCACAGCTGTCACTCGATCCTGTAGGTTTACACTCTATAACATACGACAAATCAGACCGTTCCTCACCTAGGAGTAAGCCCAGCTCCTAATCCAGACAACAGTCTTGTCAAAACTTGACTATTGTAACTCCCTCCTTACTGGTCTACCGGCATGTGCACTTAAGCCTCTCCAACTGATCCAAAATGCTGCAGCTCGCTTGGTATTCAACCAGCCAAAATTCTCACACGTCTCCCCCCTTCTCCGCTCCCTCCATTGGCTCCCAGTCGCTGCCCGCACAGAATACAAAACTCTGAGGCTGGCATTCAAAGCAACCAAAGGTATGGCTCCCCCATATCTTGCAAGTATGATCGAACCCTACAAACGCTCCCGCGCACTCAGATCAGCCAACGCAGGGAAGCTGGAAGTACCTTCACAAAAAAGGCCGGGACAACGCACCACACTCCACACGTCCCAAACTCTTCTCCCCTCTGGCTCCAAAACTATGGAATGCACTTCCCATTACAATCAGAACGGCAGCCTCACTCCCAATTTTCCGCCGTAGTCTGAAACCCACCCTTTCAGGCTCCACCATGGCCCGTAGCACTTGCCCTAGCCCCTTAGATAGCACTTTATGTAGACTTAGATAGCATTTTATACAGACTTATAGCATGTTACGTAGACAGCACTAGAATTGCATTTCATGTCATAGCACTTTATAGTACTTTATAGTTTCTACTTTTTTGTGTTTTCATTCTCTATGTCTCTATCGCTCTTTCTTTTGTAATTTGAAGTGAACCAACCGACTATGCGCAGATTTCTTGTTGCTAAAGCTAAACCTAGCACTAGCAGCGAAGCTAGACTCCTGGAGTGCCCCCCCCCCCCCCCCCTAATATTCTACCTGCCCACCCTAGTGGTGCTGGCTAAATCCGGCCCTGCTTGGATTCCTCATGCATTGAATCAGGCAAATAGATCCTCTGAGTTATACTCTTGTAAGAACTTGCCAATAATATTGCAGTAAGATAAAAACCAAAACATTAGTATATCAAGTATCAATAATTCGTTAATAGAACTTGAACTTGAAATCCAGAGCTGGCACACAATACATGACATGAGATTGTATGTGTTCAGCAAGGATGAGCTCTATTGATTTTGGTGACCTCTAGATCGCCCCATGTGCCAAAATGCGCCTCATTATGCCAAAATGTACACTTGCACACACGATATCTCAAAATATAATGGTCAGATTGCCATGAAACTTTCTCAACACTTTCATGCTCCGTGGAAGATGATCCCCATGTGTGACCCCATGACCTTTCCTCTAGTGCCAGCCAAAATATGAACTTTTAACGCAAAGATACCTCTTCCAGGATAAACTCTATTGATTTTGGTTACCCCATGGCTTTTCCTCTGGCACTACCCACTGGCCAAGAGTGAAATTAAATTGAAGCCAGCGACGTGAAGCTACAAAGCAAATCAGATATTTGTAGCTGCAACGAAAGATACAAAGATTCAAAGCTACAAATAATTCCTAGGTCCAAAGAGTCTCCATGCTGGATTGTTGTTGTTTTTTTCTCCCCCGCCAGCCGTCACTACAGACGCACGATTGACGACATCAATGACCCTCTTGAGCAACACAGATACAAACGACAAAGCGAGAAATTTGCTGTGAATCTTTATATTTTTGCATCTGCCCATCTGAACGCAGTACGAGGCCCCATTTTTGGCAACGCAAGGTGCAGACCGCAAGTTGCAATTTGCATTGTGGATGCAATTTTACTAGGTGACACATTATTTGACCGCGGAAATTACAGCAGTCTTTGGTGTGTTACATTAAACCAATCCGAGTGACAGTGTCTAAAACTTTATTCCCATTCTCTTTAAGAGAAGCTGTGCTTCAGTTATGTACGCTTGGTATTTACATTACGAATTGGAGGAGAAGACAACAAATTTCTGCTGTGGAAAAGTCAAATGATAATGGACGATATATGTTGACATTGGACAATATACGGTGATCATCTGTGGTACACTCAGTATGTGAGGCTCGGCCACAATTTGTGTCCTCACGTTTCTGTCTTCACTTTTCTGTCTTCCGTTTTTATACCCACTACTACACACAATTATTAGACAGATTTAGATATTAGTTTAGATAGATTGTAGATAGAACTGTCCATTGAGCAGAGACCGACACAATAGCTCACGCCATAGGATGAGTGATATCATGTAGTCTAGTGTAGAACAAATGCATTCTACACTTTGTATAGATGTGCAGTAATGTATCTATTCTACCTGCATCTTAATCAAAATGTGCGCCTTGCTTAAATGCTTAAATGCACATTTGCGTTCTGCATCAAAACCAGCTATTAGCTGATCTGATTGCAGAGTGCAAATTGTATGTAGCTCTGGGCATAAAATAGCAGCAGTGGTTGCGCCAGACTACACCTCTTTTTAGGTCCAACACACCCCTCTGCATTAAATAGGCGCCATGCAAGGCGCCATGCATATTTAGACAATGGGGCACAAAGCGTATACCATTCAGAAGATAGGATTGACACGTGTGCTTTTGCTAGTGCCACATTACCCCAGGCGGAAGTTAGGGCCCTTAGGCTTGTTACACTCACAGACATCCTAAATACATATGCATATTATGAATAGATTAACTGCATACTACCCAAGCTCTTACTGTTTTCTGAATAATTATCTAATACAGGCACACAGCAATGCAGGTATACTAACAATAACGGTATATGCATTGTGGAAGCTCAACTGCAGGCCAGTTTATCTCTGCCTGAATCCCTACATCTAGCATACAAAAGTTGATTTCGGTCTTTCTGCACAATATTTATGTGATCATATATTCATGCTGTTTTGTTACCCATTTGGACAGTAAGTGCATATGTGCAGTGCACTATGATGTGCATTTGTTTTCATAAATCACAAATTGTTAAGCATAGCAAAGACAAAATGGAATAATAAGCTCAGTGAATAAATAGCTCCACATTCATTTATGACTCATCATTTTATGACCATGCTCGTATGTATGCGTTGCTAATTTTACTCTGCAGGCCAAAGAGTAGCCCCTTCCCTATGTCACTGATCACGTGACCTCCAGTTCTAGGCTAAACAGATTTAAGAACTCTAAGGTATATTAGGTAGGCTATATATTAGGTATATTAATGACTGATGATTATGATTCAATGTTGAAAATGAGTGTTATTCCCCTTTAAGATACAGTGTGTATGTTGCTTGTTTTTTAATGTTTTGTTATTCTATCACATATAATGGTTGTAGTCATATTTCAAAGAATAGCTCCACTTTTTGTATCTTTATTTTTTATTTTTATGAAATATCTGTTACAGTCAACCTTTGCCTTGGGCACTGTTTGTAAACACAGGAATGCACTGCTCCAGATGATTGCACCAAGTATTGGGATATTACTTTTTATTTGTTCTGTTGTTCCTAAAAGGTAAAAGGGTTTGGCAAAGCAAACTCTCGCGCTCTCTCTCTCTCTCTCTCTCTCTCTCTCTCTCTCTCTCTATTTCCCATGCAAGATTAGACTCTCTCTCTCTCTCTCTCTCTCTCTCTCTCTCTATTTCCCATGCAAGATTAGATTTGGACGTATAACACCTTTCTTAAACAATGTTTACAAAGGCCTTTACATAAATAAAAAGGGGAATTCCAGGTAAGCGCTGTAAAGGATGGCAGCATATCGCTCCTTCTAGTCGAGGGCAAAATTTCCCCCCAAACCAAATTCAATAAGAAGAGGACTCTGAATGAGAGGAAAATGGCAGTGCGGCCATGGAATGATTTTATTTTAAAGGGCAATTTGCTTTAGGATGTAATTCCATCATCCTCTCTCTCTCCCTCTGCCTTACATAGAGAAGTAATATATAGAAGAGAACTGAAGCTCTGACCTTATTTTCTCCAAACTCATGGCGTTCTAGTCTAATTTAGCAAAGTCGGTTGAAATAGGTATGCGTTGTGCTGATGGCTTGTCACCAAAGTATCTCAAGTGGCATTCCGTAAAAATAACTATTCACCAAGCTCATGAACAACCTCACTTTCTCTGCATTGGGCTGGCCAAGACATCCTACCGCCAGTGGTGCAATGCAATTAAGTACATTTACTTAATGACATTTTCTTAATGAAATTGTACTTAGTATTTGTTTACTGGAGTATTTCCAATTTCTATATTTTTACTTTGACTTTATTTAGGCCTATTTGAAAACTTTAGTTGCTAGTTACTTTGTAGATTTTGATTATTATTTCAAAACATACATTCATTAACCACTTCAGCCCTATATACTGTACATTTCTTCCATTTGCAGATCTACTATTTTCAAAAGATATACATTTGAAAACTGCAGTATTGATACTTTTTATTAAGTAAAACATTTTTGTAATTGTTCCACCACTACTGCGAGAAACCTTTGAAATTGAACATCCCCGTCGCACACCCCAACACTCGGCACAGGACAGCAATCCATCCCCATCACACACCCCAACACAGGGCAGAAATGCCATTGTAGTTCATCAAACCATGGAATACGTATATGGTGTACAATGGTGTACAGTATATGACAGGGAACTAAACGTAACCCCTCTTTTCACGCAGTGTCAACTCTGTTTCTTCAACATCGTAAAGCTTATTGATGGAAGGGGACTTTTTAGACCTTTTAAATACCTCAAAAAAGTTATTTGAAATGTCGAAATGACATTAAATGAGTGCTCCAGCTAGTGTCCTCAGTGTGTTCCTGCTTGTTTCACTAGAGGTTGTCCTCTAAGGTCCAACCCAGGTAGGTAATTTCATTGAGGAGTTTCCTTGAGATTATACACCTGGTGCACATGTCGGGCTCAATGCAAAAGCTTATTACTGACAGAAACTAATAATGAATAACTGTATATCGGAGAGGAATTTGGAGGGCAATGGCATTGGTAACAATGGTATGGTTGGGTTTGGTAGAGCATGATATTAATGACATATTACGATTCATCATTGGGTGGGAAAAAAACTATATCTAAAACAATGACATTAGCATCAGATATTTGTAATCTTGAAAGGGAAGGATTGGATATTCTATTCTAACCACCAGTGTGGTTTTAAATGCCATGACAAGAAGTTGTTTTATTGTGAGCAATTGATATGATAAGAGTGGCAAAGTGTTGGCCTGGCAGATCGAGATCAGAATGGAATATAGCTCAAGATGTCAGTGATAGTGAAGCTTAAAGAGGGTGTTACTGCTCTTCTTAACATAATAATGATCGAGGCAGCCGCTTTGTGACTTTTTGTCAGACTGAAAACCTGTTGGGGCAATAACAGGGGAGACGTGACAGTCTGGGAGCTGAGTTCACTGAACAGGAAGTTGTATATGCAATAGTGAAACTCAGTTTATAACACATATTGTATGCAACATTAGTGTGTATGCAAGTGGGGCCAATACTTATAATGAAGTCTGCATGCAGTTATATGGAATATAGTTACCTGAGCTTTTTATAGCTTCACAGCATTATGTAATCATTTCCCTTAAAAGGGAATATCATTTTAGTTACAATTTACTAGTCCATACCCGTTCGGGATGACAATCCCAATCCTACCTCTCTCTCGGCTCCCTCTCTCATCGATGCGATGCTCAGCCAATCACAGTGCAGAATGTGCAGAAACACACCTTCCAGCCAATCACAGCATGCAATATCGGTGGGCGCATTCCGCCCTCAAATTTCGTCCTCATATTTTGAGTGCGTGCGTGCGTGCGTGCGTGCGTGCGTGCGCGTGCGTGCGTTTGCGTGCGTGTGCGTGCGTGCGGATAGTTCTCAGTTTGAAGCTCAGAGAAAGAATAAGTTGGAGTTAGAGAGATAATGAGTCAGAGTGCAGCGGTATACGGAGTGCAAGAACAGGAGCAAGGACGAGACAGGGTGCCGCTGAGAGTGATTATGAAAAAGCTGACCCCGGGGGCTGATTGTTGGCTTGTCAGTGATGATGTTCAGTGGAGAGTAAGATTGTGCCTCAGGCCACACTGGTGCATGACTTCCTGCATCCCACGCAATAGCCATTCTCCTGCCTGTCTGCCTGAGTGCTTCACGGCGCTACAGCCAATGCTGGCAACCTAATAAGATCCATGAACTCTGCTCTGGACCCTTACTGGCACGGAATGAGTTTTCATCACAGGGATGCAGAGGTATTTCCAAAGTGTCTTTATAAAGATTGGTCTGATTTGAGTGAATGGTAAACATAAATGCACCCAGTCCATCAGACATATCCCTGTCTATGTCTAGAGAGAGAGAGAGAGAGAGAGAGAAAGAAAGAAAGAAAGAAAGAGATTTGACTGAAGTATGAATAGAGTTGGTGGATATTTATATATTGTATTGCTGCTAAAATATTAATTCAGGTAAATGTTTTTAATATTAACTATTAGCAATCAGATTTCTTGTATCCTCTCCTCTATCTTTCAGCTTTCTCCTCTAGTCTTCTCAGTCTTTACAATACCCACTTCCCTTCCTTCTTCCCTCTTATATCCTGGGGAGTGTTTCTCCCCAGCATATAGGCCTAGTGAACTGTATGTGCCTTTTGCCAAGGTACTGTACAGCCTGATGCAATTTCACCGTGATAACAGATCATTAAAAATATATGTGACTTTGCTGTCACACGATCCCCCTGGTCTGTAAATGAGTGTTGTGTACGCTGAAGGTCTGTGCTGCCACAAAGCAGGGTTGACAGGTCGCTCTTACATAATTCATAGCCAGAAGGACAAACATGTGTTGCAATTTATTCATACCTTTAGCCACTTCTTTTGTTATGAGAGGCTTGGTTTAACACCTTTCTAGATGGACCTTTGTGTGCATATTTTGCCTTAAGCTACATTACCTATAATACTTAGGCTCATGGTAGAAATGGGAATTCATTGTCCAACACTCAAACCTCTGTAAATCTCAAATATTTGTCTGTGTGGTTTTTGCCTACAATCTACAATAGAATAACAACCTGTGTAATTTCTTCAACCATGGATTTGAAATACATTAGATCAGTATTATTTTAGTACACATCAAGGTAGCTGAGTAAGCAATGACATGTATTAGAAATGATTAATCTGCACCCTCGGGTGGCGGAGTTGTAAAGTACCTGCCCACCACCCACTTTGAATGTTATCAACCAATAATCACCAGTAGGTTTCTTATTAAGACGATCTTATCGACCTAGGAAGTTTGATAAGATCAGAGGGTGGAATAATATGTATTACTACTCCTACAGGCTTTTTTAAATGAAAGAAAAAGCTTATTCCAAAGTTATAAAATAATCAAGTATATTGATGTTCTTTTTCCTTTTCTTTGTTAGCTTATTTGGAACTTTGCTCTTCTAAAACAATTCACAGATGATCATATTTAGTAAATATGTAAATATTTTTCTGGATTACACCCAAACACACATGTACATAATATTATGTCTCTGCTGTGGAGAGAGTCCACAGAGAGTCCCCCCAGAGAGACGTACAGTATAGGGCCTTAGTCCTACTCCTCATCCCAGCCAGCACTCCCCACTGACAGGTAGTTACCCCCCCTTTTGATTTACATCAAAAGGGCATGTGTTTATTTCAAACAAAGTGTTTTTTTTAATGGGGGGTCATATTTTGACAACAGGAATTGCCTGTCATATGTGTCCACAGATTTATCTATATTCTTTTTCCATGCATGGTTGAATGGATTGAATAAAAAAGAAACGTGCAGAGCTTTTTCAAAGCACACAGAGGCTTGCTGTCTATTACTTAGTCATTCTTTGGTTGTAAAATTAAATCAATGAGCGGTATACCACTTGTATGAGCTCTCAAAATTTGAACTATTTACTACTCAAGGTGCCCAGGGCACTCTGCCAAAAGAACAAAATGCTAGCCTTCAAGAACGCTGAAATGTCAGACACCACGCTGGGAAGAGGAGCATTCCTAGCATCTATTTACCACATAAAAGTATGACAGGAAAGACACTGACACCTCACAAAACACTTGCTGTAGACACAGCCACTTAAAGAGCCATTTGGTGTGGTGATGCCAGCATTATTGGGTCTTGTTATCATCACAACGCGTGTTTGGCAGCATATGTCCTTGTTTATGACAGGAAGAGGGACACTGTCAGTAAAGCCATGGCGATGATGAATATTTAAAATGTATTATTATACATCTAAAATAATAATAATCATGGCTGAAAACATACACTAATTAGAAAAAGTGCCCCTCGGGGCACAGGTCTCCACCAGGCCGTCAGGTTATTGTGGCCTATAATAGGCCAATGTGAAAAGGGTGCCATTGCTTATTTGATGGCAATTGGATGATTTGAGGGATTTTGATCCAAAAATATGTCTTGCAAATATCCACCTGTTGGTGAGGCTATAAGGCCAATGTGAAAAGGGTGGGATATATTCGTCGGCCTGCGTTCATAATTGCGTTCATAATTTGTGGCATTTTGTGCAAAATGGGCCCCCTCCAGCAACAAAAAGCCAATCAGAAAGAAAATTGTAAAAGCTTTTTACGATTTTTTCAAAAATAGCAGACCTACAAGTGAGCTTGTAGATCTGCTATTTTTCAATAGCTAAAGTATAACATAATGCTTAGTTAATCGATCATTATGACTATATGTACATTTGTCGAACGAGTACTTTTGTGGGCTATGGAATCTTATGTGATTGCATTAAAACAGTTCCCTGAATCCATTCAATATCAGAAACCACCCGAGACCACAGAAGCCACCACAAGTCTCATTGCATTCTTCAAAACATATCTATGGTTTCAGATGAAAAGAAAATGAGATTGCCATCATATGTGATTATGATCAACCAGTAATTGTTTGCCTTCGCATTTTCAATTCCCATTGAGCTATGGGATAAGCAATAATATCATGATCACATGCACAAAGCAAACATGGAAATTAGATTGGTGAGGCCAGATCCCTCTGGCAGAATTCAAGGTGAAGCATACAGTATAAAGTATATGTATATAGTATGCATAAATACAGACACAACATGTGACACCCTCTGTCATTCGAAAGTATGTAGCATTATTCTACCACTTCTACTGCCAGAGGACAAAAGATTCATCATAGTCTTGCATAAATTAGGTTACAAGTTTACGATGATTTATTGACTTAATAGCTGGACGTGATTACAACAGAGGAGCAGATTGGAGTCATGCTCGGATAGTTTTGGATTAGAGAGAGAAATGAGCCACTCTCCTGTGTGTGTGTGTGTGTGTGTGTGTGTGTGTGTGTGTGTGTGTGTGTGTGTGTGTGTGTGTGTGTGTGTGTGTGTGTTTGCTATGAAGTACAACCTATTCTACATAACAGAGTCCCTGCTTAGTTGGTATACTAAGCAGTGAGCCCTCCCTTGGGGGAGAAGCATCTCATATTCAGGCATTGAATTTGCCATATGCAGCTACCATATTATCAACAGAAACAGAGAAAAGCTGTGAATAGATCAACCTGCTTGCCTTTGTGTGCATGAGTTGTCCACACACACACACACACACACACAAACACACACACACACACACACACACACACACACACACACTGTTGGTTTTGTTTTGTCAAAGTTTCCTGGCTGTCATTTCCCTTTGACTGCTGTTGGTGTTCGATCTATTTCATGTCACACTGAACAAGTAGTGAGTCACCTTTATTATGAAACTTGTTACATTCCCATTCCACTCTCTCCATTTCTCCTTTTTTTCCTCTGTGCCTTTCATATTCTACCTACCTTTGAAAGTTCCATAGCTGGTATATTGGGAATATATTAACCAGGTAGATTCTAAACTGCCACAGAGTGAGGATGACAGGTAGCTCTTACATAATTCATAGCCAGCAGGACAAACATATGTTGCCATTTTGTGTTTGTGTTACCAATGTCTTAAACACCTCTTCAAATGGGCCTCCTGTGTATTTTGCCTCAAGGTGCCTGTAGCGAATGCAGTGGCTGCAGGCAAAACCTGTTTTCAGGTCCATTAGGAGTGTGCCGACTGCCGAATGGTGTCCACTCTTCACAGCATGCCCTATTACGAGTTCCCCTAAGTTGCTGTTCACCAGTTGGAGTTGAATATTTATTTATTTTTTAGCTTTTCTTTTTTTTCATCGTGCTCCTGATACTGAACCCAACCAGGATGTGTTTTCCATGTTCTAGCTTGAAAGAAAACGGAATTATTTGTATAAATCTGACGGTGACAATGGTAAACCACAAAATCCTCTGTGCTAATTCAACTTTGAGAATGCATGTAGGCCTAATGTATGGACCCGTAATAGAACACAAACCACTCCATGTTATTATGTGTGACATGTAATAACATAATAATAAGATACAACTTCAAGATTGCTTTACCATCATCTATTCTAGACGAATTTGGTCACGTTTGCTACTATATAGATAGTGGATAAAGAACACTTCATGAAACATTACTCTGTAATGTTTAATGAAGAAGTGCCTACTGTAGAGTTCCGCTGTTAAGCAAGGATATTTTTCACAGATTAAGCCCACTTGTCAGCATGGGGAGTAGTGGTACTATCTCATACTAATATCCTCTCTGTGCCATGCATACATCTTCATCAGGTGAGAGTGGAGAGAATACTGAGATGAAGGGACATACAGAGCGAGCGAGATAGCAATAAGGGAGAGGAGGAATGTTTAGCTCCTATACCTATACAATGCCTGTGCACTCAGAGGGTGAGATCGACGCTGGAATCTGCTTCAAAAGAGCGCACGCACACACGCGCACACACACACACACACGCACACACGCACACACACTACAGACCCGGTGATGCAATCGGTCATGTCCGTTCATTTGGTAGCATAAAGATCAGATTACATTCAAGGGCATGTATACCCTGATATAATCAGGAGAAGTTAATTGGAAATATTCATGTGGGACCTTTTTTTTATTTTTATAATTTACGTTCATTGTCATAGTTTCTTAATCTTGTAGATTTAATTATTATTCTCGTGATAAACAAAACCTTTGTCATTTTACATGAATGGTCTTAATAATTGAATTAAAAGTTGGAGCCTTAAGAGATATGGAGAGATGTATGGTGCTGAGTGGCTCAGGGGCCACTCGGCAAAAGTCCAAATAATGGTGGTCCTATATTGGATTTTTTTTCGTTCGTGATTTTCGAACACATGATGAGTAGACTAAAATGTAGGAAACACAGAGAAAACGGACTACATTTGCATCTAGGAAAGGCCAAACCTCATTTAACTAAATTATTGTCATGACATGGAATGATTAATAATGAAAGTTAGAAAATGTGGCTTTTATTCACAAAATTTGATGAACATGAACAGACTACTGTTGTAAATAAATCAAATATCAGAGATAACCAAGAGGCCAATACTACTGAAATGAATAAGCCATATCACAGTCTCATGGACTTGTACAAATAATAACTTAACAGGGGCATTCATAACATGTAGGGATTAGTGGAATGAAACATAAGTGCCCCACCGGAAGGGCCACCATCCTGTTATCCACATTCTATTAGGCAGAGGCAAATTCAAAGGAAACAAACAGCATGTTTTTGCCGATGGGTTCCCAGACTGTAGTGCTCCTAACAAGGCTGACAATAGCCATGGTCAGAATGAACACATTTTAGTAGTTGAACCACCTGAAGGATGTTTATGACTGTGTAACACGGTTTAGGATGCTTCTGAAATGGAGGAAGATTATAGCTACAGTATATGTATAGGCCTGATACAAGCTTTATCAGTCTGTGTACTACTGTGTACTACTGCCCAAAGGTGCACGTACAGCAGATTTATTCTGTTTTGACTATTGAAGTGCCAAAATTCTGAAAGATCTTACAGATGTTTTGATTCTCCCCCCGTACAGAAAGCCAATTATATTACTCTTCATTGGCAACATATCAAATTAGATAGTGCACCTAATTTGATCTTTTGACAATTTCTCTGTTTCTCCATTTCCCCAGTGCTGTTTGGTCAGTTTGTGGTGTTCCAAACGCTGACCAGTGATGTGGTTGACATCTTCGATGGGCCCTCCACAGAGTCCCCTCTCCTTTCTTCCATATATGGATCACACTCAGGTAAGACCAAAATGCTACACTTGAAACACTTGAATCCCTACGTCTTTCGCTCTGCCCTTTCACTTAAATGAATACCAGCTCATCGGGAAGACCGGTGTTTTTATTTTTCAGCTCAGATGAATCTGAGCTGATCACAGTGTTTCATTCCCCGTTTGGATATAATGCATAAATAGATTTTCCCTGGGGAAACTAAAATCCAAACAATGCTTTATGCTGTCAAGACATGTTTTTCCCCTGTCCTCTAATCATGATATAATGGAGTATAATAACGATACATAATGGGTTATGATTGCAAATTAATAAATTCCTCCAAGATGCCAATTAAAACAACTGAAGCAAAACAAGTGTAATTTTTTTGTCACACCCTACGTATAACATAAGTCTTGGCAGTTTCTAATCTAAATAATTTGCATTCCAGCTATAGCAGTACAGTATTAAAGATTACAAAAATAATTGAGTAGATCAAATGTATTGCTAAATGTATCCTGATTCCTGTGATATTATCACTTGTTTTGCTTCAATGGCTGGCCAATCCGAAAGGAAGAATAGAAAGTTATTGCACGATATACAAGTTTTTAAACCATTGAAGTGCTGGAGTGCAATAGCAATAGTTTATTTGCTTATAAGCAACTACACTAATAATAGATATCCAAAACTACAGTAATTGTAATTCTCTTGTGTGTTCTCCAATTAGGCGAGACTCTCCCGTTGAGTTCTGGAAACAAGATCACACTTAACTTTACCACCATAGGACCAGAAACAGCCAAAGGATATCACTTTGTTTATCAAGGTAACTTATTTTAAATGTTCTTGAATATATTTATATATATATATATATATATCAAAAAGAGAAAAAACCTTCCAAGGAAGGGACTGCACACTCCAGGGAACAGAGACGGAAAACTTACTGCATCAACTTATTTATTAGCATGACGCGTTTCGCCGTGAGCTTCGCCAGGTGCTTCGTCAGATAGCACCTGACGAAGCTCACGGCAAAACGCGAAACGTCTCTGTTCCCTGGAGTGTGCAGTCCCTGCACACTCTTTTTGATGTCTATGCCTGCACCTCCCACGGGTCTTTTTGGATGTGCAGGAGTCCCTTTTTTGTCTCATCTATATATACTGTATATATATCGCACTGGGGGCAGTCCATCCCAGTTGACAGTGCGTTGGGGGCGGGGGGCCCCGTGCCCGGCCGCAGCCGGCCAAGGCGCAGAGATACACGATTCCACGGCCTATATATATATACTGTATATACACACATACATGTATGCATGCATACATATCATGTACACACACACACACACACACACACACACACAGTATATTTTAAAAATCACACCCGTGTGAAGTGAGGGGCGGTAATATATTAAAGTCTAACTCATGTTGATTAGGTGATGTAATGATGACCAACGGTGCCAACATAAACATTAAACGCCATTAACAATAAAGAGACAATATGACGTAATGAGGCACATTATGATGTACATTTTCCCCTTCATTGTCAATGGCGTTTACAAAACGAACATTGAACTAAAGACAAACATTAAACCTGTATATACTGTAGGAGGGACTAGCGCCCCTTGGAAAAAGCCTTGGCTCATAAAAGGCTGTTCAGTGGTCTGCTATACTGCTATTGACTGTGGTTGAGGATGGCTGAGCAGAACAGGGCAGAGCAGAGGGAAGGAGACTATCCTGCCACAGCTGACCGGATTGACTGATAACCTGCAAGGAGATTCAGAGGGGCTTAACCATTTCTCTCTGCCTCCTTCCTCTCCCTATATCTATGCCTTTCTCTCTGCCTGCCTGCCTGCCTGTTAATTTCTCTCTCTCTGTCTCCCTCCCCCTGACTTCGTCCATCTTCAGCCGTGCCCAGGACTAGTGCCTCTCAGTGCAACTCAGTACCTGAGCCTCGGTTTGGCAAACGGCTAGGGAACGACTTTAGCATTGGCACGGTGGTGGTGTTTGAATGCAATCCAGGCTACACGCTGCATGGTTCCAGTGCCATCAGGTGCGAGGCCGTGCCCAACACCTTGGCCCAGTGGAACGGCACTGTGCCTACATGTGTCGGTGAGTGACCTGATTGGTATCCCGAGCCCCACGCACGCACGCACGCACACACGCACACACACACACACACACACAGATAACATGCATTAAACCTGATATTTATTCAATGAACTGTCAAGATCAGTCATCTTGTCTTTTGGCAAGCATTCATTTCAACTGACAGGAGTGCACATGCATAAATGTACTTGTATACGTACCGTACATGCAAGCAGATTCACAAGAGGATTCACCCAGTCATGCACCTGCACACAATACACATACATTATTAAACATGAGGACCAGCATATACTTGTACCGTTGTACGCACGCACGCACGCACACATGCATGGAGTTGACTTTTCGCCTGGTTCTGTTGAGTATCAACAAACAGTATGAATGTGATTGTGAATATAAACAACATGCATTAAAATTGCAATATTTATTCAAAAAGCTGGTCTCTTGCCACGCACGCACGCACGCACGCACACACACACACACACACACACACACACACACACACACACACGCACACGCACGCAAGTGGAAGGGGAATAGTAGTGGCACGTGTGGTTTAATTTCCAAACAGTGATTTTTAACTGGAGATTTAAACTGGCTGAAACATCTCTCATAGCGGCAGTACTCACCCAGAATAATGGATATAGTTTCATGGGAACTTCAACGGAAAAAAACCCACTATGCTCAATTACTCAGAGCTTCTTTATTGGAGATGATGTCAGCAGACGGCTGTGTTCCAGTACCTGTGTTTAGAACTTACTTTCCTCGGCTCCTTGCCCTGGTATGATTGACCTGGCTTGCTCTTGTTCTGTTTTCTATGCTTAAATCAGGAGCTGTTGGATCACAACGCGTCATGATTTAATTAGCCTCATCTGAATGAACACATAATATTTGGTTGGTGCCCATCAAGTTTATGCGGAGGAAAAGATGCTAATAAGTAGTGGTCTGTTTTGGTTGTGTTGCCAGATCACTATATGAAAGTGTTCAGTTCACATGAATATGGTCAAAATCAATTGGCATTGAATGGTATTTTCATGTAATTTCATGTAATTACTTTTACAAAATAGGTATTTGTATTAATATAACGAACACAATGTCCCTGCAAATCGGACAACATGGAAATATTCATGAATTTGTCCTTGGGTGAGCCTGTAGTATATTTATTGCAGTTTGATTATTTTCCTGTCCAACTGAGACTCAGCTGAATGCTTTCAGATTCCTGTACTACCATGATTCATTATGATACAACACAGACAACCCACACAAAAATACTTGTGTTGTAGTACCCGGAGGTATAACAATGTGCTTTGGTTTGCTGTTCTGAGAACTCAAACACAAATAAAAACAACTTTATTTGAAAAAAAGATCCAGTAGAAATAAAGTCATGTTTTATTTGGTTCTGCTCGGGTGTTGCGTTCTGAAAATAGCAGATCTACAAACTCACAACATGTTGCTCTGCAACACGTGAGCTTGTAGGTCTGCTATTTTCAGAATGCAACCAAATGTAAAATCTGCCATTATGTCATGATGCTATCAAGGCCTACAAAAATATTTTTGTTGACAAACTGTATATTTAGTCGACTAAAATTCGACTAAAACTCTCTAATCGGGCTGATGGATATGTCATATTGACGACTGACGTCACTCACAGGCTGGTCACATAAATTCTGAGATCCATGTTGGAGCCACAGCCACGTGATAAATTATCCACATTGAATGTTTGTAAAGGTCAATAACTGCAAGGTCAATAAGTCAATGAGTAATCATCTTTATAAATGGCGATCTCAATATTGACCATAATAGTCGTGATTATGATTTTTGCCATAATCGAGCAGCCGGAGCGGACAACACACCACAAGTTAAAACAAAGTAAACCACACACACTCACTATAATTATCTTCCTCCATATGAACAGTTTAGAAATTACTTAGCACCCGTTTTAACCGTCTGTTTTTGTCCCATAAGGAGATCTCTGTATCTGTCTTGTCTGCCTGTGTCTGAAGAGTGCAAACCTATGGTGCAAACTAACTGCGAAAAGTGGACTGGCTAAGTAATCAAATGACAGGTGTGGTGTTACCATGGCAATCAATTGGCTGAGGCAGAGACTGGGAATTCTACAGGTGAGGGTACTTAGGCTCATTAGGTCCACTGGCAGAGCCTGACCAGAGCCTTTTGTGGTGTTTCTGGACAACGGTGTATTCTGTATTTAAGTCCGACGTCATTTTGTAGTGCTACGTTACGTCCGGGTCCAAGTGGCACCAGCTCCTGTCCGCATCTCATTGTAAATAGATTTTTTTACAATGACGTTATTTTTCAGAAAGGAAGCAATTGAGGGTTAAAATGGGTCTTAATGCTTGCAAATCGAGTAGAATTATTAATGTTTTGTACAAGTGTTCATGACAAAGAAAATATATGATGTCTAGATAATAAAGACCATTATTATCATTATTATTGAAGGTGGTAACAGTCCATTTGCTCAGTACAATATTTCGGGGGCAACATTCACAATATTTTATACCATTTTATACTTGATGGGTGATGATTATTTGGAATGAAATTCTGCCTATGTTATAAATTTGAACATGTTGCTTTTAAATTGATTCACATTAAGATATGCCCACTCTGTCCTATTAGACCCTCCTACACAGTTATTTTGCTGTAGTGTTTGAGTCTCTTGCTGTAGCACTTTTCTCTTTGACCTTTGCGACCTTGAAAAGTTGGAAAATGCAAAGCTTTGTTGTTTAATTGGTGACAGATGGGAGATAATGGAGCCCATGTGTTCTTTAATTATTACAGTTTATCTTGTGCTGATGTAACCGGTGTAATCTGTCTCTCTGCGTTGTGTTGAATGGACAGACGGACCCAGAACTCTCTTTGGAAACCACGCTTTATTCTGACAAAGAATAATAACAGACACGTCTCCACGTTAGTTCTTACTCTTAGTAGTGCAACAACTCCTCTCTCGTTCCAAGACGGAAGTACAGAAGCAAGAGCGACAGTAACACAACAAATAATAAAACGTAACATACCTACTGTAACAAAGAATAATAACAGACACGTCTCCACGTTAGTTCTTAGTAGTGCAACAACTCCTCTCTAAACAGGGCTAAACAAACACTGTATAAATCAATTTGCAAGTACGATGTTATACAGAGAATTCAACAAAGACACCCACCTCGTTCCAAGACGGAAGTACAGGAAGAGGTGGAGGTGTCGCAGAACATTTATACAGGGGGCAAAAGGAGGAGACTTAAAGGAGCTGTGACCTTTAATGCACTATGTATTCCTATACACATGAACCATGGAGAATTAAGTCAGGTAGACGCACTTATTTGTATCATATTTTGTGTAATTATATAATACTGTTACATTGACAGTGATTCTCATGTTATCAACAGAACAGACAAAAAACGCTATTTTAGTAACTTTGTTATTTTCACATTATTGACTGAAAAATCTCAGTTATATCCTCTTCTCGATGTAGCCAGGGGAAAACAAGATGTGGAAAAGAGTAAACAGTGCTTCCTAGTGCGTTTTGCTGTGAAAACATATTGAATGCACATTGTGTGCATCTCGAGTTGACATCTCGATCAAATGGTCTTTGATGCTTTGACTGGCCTGTATAGTGTCAGTCACTTCTCTTTGGGGTGTTCCGGTGCATGCACTCGCCATGCCTGGCTACTTGCCGTAAATATGATATATGAGCCTGGCAAAGATTGAGATGGCTGGGTAGCATCCATCCTTTTATGACTGTCATGGTCTCTAATCATGCTCAACCAATTACATTAACTTTTAGCTCATGGGTTTCAAAGGAGCTGTTAAGTTAGCAGAGCAATTTCCCTCTGAATATTTTTGATCCTTGCAGTAAAGCCAGTGGTATTCATTCAGAAGAGTCTACACAGGGAACTTGCATCTAGTTTCTTAAGAATGTGTTAAAGACTAAAGCCTGATTTATAATTGTGTATCTGAGTCGCATGCAGAAATGTGTAGATCTACAAGCTAACAATGCATTGTGAGTTTGTAGATTGTCTATTTTGGGTGCGCAACACAATGTGCAACCATGAATATAAGTATAAATCAGGTGTAATGGTCAAGCAGCATTCATTAGGGAATGTGATCACATTTGCCACCTTGCTATTATCGCAATCATAGTATCCCATTTCTCGCAATAATAACATTGTTGTGATAACATTAACAACATTAATAACATGGTTCGTTCTTGTCCGTCCTCGTGCAGGGGCTAATCGATTTCGTATTGAACACACTACATGCGAAATGAGTCGGTTGAAGATGACTTCACCGTGGAAGTGATTATATGAGAGCGTGATTACTCCATTATGTGATTGCTGCGAGGTATATAGGGCTCATTTTCTCTAATGCTTCGCTTGGAAGGAGGGGAATGAACAAGTCATTTTGGCGTGACTCTCAGCATGCGTGGGGGGGTGGATATCACCTGTAAAATATTGATGAGTTTGAAATTGCGTTGAACTAGATGACGTGAAGGAATTATATATTTATTTTTCTCTTTGGAAAGTGAAATCTTTTGTACTCGCTCTCACTGTCTTTCTCTCTAGGCTCCTCTCTCTCCATTTTATTGCTTTGAGATGCTGGGGTGCTTCTCTGCATCCTCCAGCGGTTGGTGGTTGTTGGAAAATGCAGTTATTGTATTGACCAGTACGTGCTAACATCCTTGAGAGATACAATATGTCCAACATCTCAAAGACAACCTCTTGTTTGATCGACAGCCTTTTCATGCTCCTGCTGTACAGACCAATTAAGCACTCGTTGATGTCTCTCGGAACAGACAGCAGTGGTGGACAAAGTCAAATGTTACTCAAAGTTACTTAAAGTTTCTTTTAAAAAGTATTCAAAAGTACATTTTTTTTAAGTAGCCTATTCAAAGGTAAAACATTTTGTTGTGCATTGTCATTGCTGTAAAAAATAAACAAATACAAAAAAAGAGTAAATGTATATAGTACGTCAGTACTTAGTTACTGTCCACCACTGACTGGCAGTTACATCCCTAAAACATTGAGGGGACAGTTGTTCCTGTATCTGTAGTCTAAGGAGAGGGAGTGAAGAGTTCTGTAAGTGGGTTTCAAAGTCAGTGGGCTCTATTGTAGAACTTTCCATCACTGCACTTCTTAGCATAACTGTCATGTAACGAATGTTAAAATACGCTTGCTGGCTTAACAGATGTTCAACAAAATACACACCATCTGGTGACAGAATAACAATGGACCTCAACAGAGCAGAGAGAGCATGAAGGAAGAAAATACATTTCAACACTGCACTTTTCTCCTCCAAAAGTGTTGGAAACTGCTTGATGCCCACAATAGCAGTCCACAAATCTCTGCTCAATCGAATAATCTGGTGAAAAATGTGAAAAGAGCCAATTTACAAGCTCACGTGATGTGTTGTGAGCTAGTAGATCTGCTTATGTTTTAATTTATAAGTGGAAATCTTTGGAAATGTTGGAAAAAGGACAAGTGAAGTGTAATGTTATTCAAATACAATTTTTAAATACTGATATTATCACACCTATATCTGACAGGTACCATTACAACCTTGTGTGAAACTCAACGTTAAATTGGCATCCTTTTTCTAAAATGTAAAGAAATTAAGAATAAATGTATGCTTTGGAAAATGTTCAGAAATCATGTAAAGTAATTATTTTAACATGCCCAGTACATCACATAAATTAATTAAAATAAGGGTGCCCAGTGTTCTCAGGGGCCCCACTGTTACCTCTCTGCCGGTCTACATTTCCCAAAAGGAAATGCATGTAATTAATTCAGCCTGCCCAGATGGAAGGATAAAACATATCCCCCCATAAAAATGAACGACCAGCATAGCGAACCCGGTTAGGTTAATACTTAATCCTTGCTAAGAGAAGGCTTTCAACTGTGATTTGTATTTATTTAAATATCTAAGCCAAAAGGTCTATACTACGAGTACACTGTATATTATATCAGAACACATGACAATGTGAATATTACACAGCAATCTTTGTAATATATATATTTTTGAAACGAGCTAGATTTGTGATTAAAATCATACACCTTCATGAATTAGGCATCACCAAATTACTGTAGTACCATCAATGTGTGGCTGTCTGATTGGTGCTCAGGTAAATGGATAAAAGGAAGTGTTTATATTGTTTTGAACGTTTTCTTCATTAGCCTACTAGACCCATATATTACTGTATCACTGTGTTCTGTGTTGGTTGAAATGAAAGACAGTATGAGGCAGGAAAATAAAGAACATAAGGCATAGGATGAGAGGAGCTTCAGCCACAAGGACTGCTCAGCTGTCTTGTGTTTCAATAATTGGAATTCTGGCTAAATGTGACATCTACATATTGACATATGTGAAAGTCATCAGCATGTAAGGGAAAACATCGTTAGGTGATTGATAATTCCAATGCAGGACACAATCAGACTGTAAGAGAGAACACTCCATTGACAACTCTGTATGCAGATACGCTATATGTTATAGTAGCGTTGAAGTGCATAAATGAACACACACCCAAAATCCTAGGTCTACAGAGATGTGGGAAAAGTGATATGGTCGGATCTCATATGTCGTCTATCACCATATTCTCAACCAGTGTGCCGTACACCAAGTGCATGCTTGACCTCTTCAGCAAAGAGGTGCTGCGGCTTTGTTATGCTGTGATAGCCATTTTCCTGGTGGTTTTCATTATTTTTGCACTTGCTGCCCTCTTAGAGCAGGGGTCCGCAAGTAAGTTTGGCCTCCGGCCATTTATTTTCTAAACCATGAGATTGTGTGCCAGAACATAATCAATGGTTAAGAACTGGAACTTGGACCAGATTGCCTCAACTGCATTTTTCTAGTGTTTTCAGTCCCTCAAATGTTCTCTACAGGATATTCCCAATTCACACACTACGCAATGTTGTTGGCACACAGTTACGTGTTATGTGATACACATTCACACAACTGTGGAGGCTACCATGCAAGGCACCAACCTGCTTATCGGGAGCAGTTAGGGTTCAATGTCTCAAGGATATCTTTCTTCTCCCAGACAGCCGCTCTACCTCCTGAGCCACTGCCGCCCTATAGCACCCCTCTGTATGTAATTTTCTACAGACTGTTCTTGCTGACACAGTGTGATCACGTTCTGCATGAACTTCTCAGTCACACGAGGAAGAGATGCTATTTTGTTTTTCCTTACATAAGACACAGGGGGAAAGGGACTGGGAGATGTGGAGAATGGATAAAAATAACTCAAGATATAAAAGAGGACAGGGGAAGGCCCATTAATGGCCCACTTGAGTTATGAAGGCTGGGTTTTATTTCCACATATCCCAAAAGTATAATAAGATTCTTGGGTGGGGGTTGATTCTCTGTTTGGACATTATAGATAATGTGCATGGGACTGTCCGTCCAAAACTATACATGATTTATAAAATACATTTCCAGACCAGATACTATGGCTGATATGCCACTTCTGGCCTACATGCCACCTGTTGCCTGCCACTGCCTAGGGTCACTGCAAATCGATACAAGGTTATCCTCCTGATATCATCTTTTTCCTTTACTGTCTGGCTCAATTCCAATGTCCACCCTAAGCCCTCAAGACCTGTACCTTCACTGACTTAAGTGACGTCGGTTGGTAAGTGCTTGAGGGTGAGAGGCTGCAAGGGCTCCAAATGGCATAAAAGGAATGGGACAGAACTTTGAAGATGAGTCCTTCATTCATGACACTTTACATCACTTTAAAAATTCTTCCTGTCCTTCTTTACAATATTTTCTTTAAAGCCTCTTATTGTTAAATAATAATATAATATACTTTTACTAAATATATTATTTTCCATTCCGTCTCCCTTTGAGAATGGTGAGAAAGCACACTGTTTGTTGACATTCTAATTATTGTAATTCTATTCTATTCTATTATTCATTCTATTATTGCAATTCATATAGTAATTTGCATACTTAACTGATTGAATTCCCCTGAACTGTGGGCAATTCCCTTAGACAAAGTCTGCATCGATGCTGACTTATTGAAACGGTGCATAGAGGGCTCTGCTGAGCCCTCATTGACTTACCCATTTCAAATGGGACAGCCCTCGAGCCTCGAGCAGAGATGTACATGATTTCCTAGTTTTTCTGCCCGAGATTAGTAGAAATCAAGTTTTGGTGTGGAAACTATTTTTGAATTCATAGCATCTGTATGGCTCCCCTCTCATCCCAGCTACTGTAGGTTCTGTCTATGCCTGCATGGAAAACTCTCACTTCAAATCCCCACTGGTGAACTTTGATGTTAGTATTCAGCTGCGGAATGACGCATCAACATGATAGAACTCTGCTGCATAACTTAACTGTCTTAGACAGGCATGCATGATTGATGAAACCATTTCTCTCTTTTGCGCTGTATAGTAGGAATAACACACACACGCGCACACACCTTTTGGACACTAAGGAAAACAAATGTGCATGCCTATACATTGGAAATGTGCTTTTTGTTATTGGTACATTGTAAGGAGGGCTTATTTATATCGGGATGTTTACAGTGTTCTGATTACTGCAGACATCCACTGAGTATGGACTCATCTCTCTCTCTGTCTCTCTCGTTTTTGTATTTGTGTGTAGTCCCATGTGGTGGAGTTCTGACGGCACGCAAGGGGACCATCCTCTCTCCTGGATACCCTGACCCGTACGCCAACTATCTGAACTGTGCCTGGAAGATCTCTGTTCCCGAGGGAGCTGGCATACAAGTGAGAGGCCATAATCAGAGGCCTATATATTGTTTGATATGTTTTAGGGGGTGGTGTGTCAGATCTGGATGTGTGTATAATCATGATATTTGTGTAAATAATCAAATTATATAATATGGTAGTCATTTTGTTCCACTCCAAAGTGTTTATATATTTTTTTTAGTTTGAAGTTTTCATCCACAAAGTGTTCTTTTAGGACTATCTCTCTCCATCTTTATTTGTATATCTAAGTGTCTTTTGATTTACAGATTCAAGTTGTGACCTTTGCCACCGAACACAACTGGGATTCATTGGATTTTTTCGATGGAATTGATGGCAATGCTCCCAGACTTGGCAGCTACTCAGGTAAAACTGACGCAACTGAATTTTCTTGTCAGCTCCCGCATGAATTTCAATCAAACGTCACCAGACCCCAGGCTCCACAGTGATGGATGTGGTGGCATTTAGCATAGCCTTTCATAGTGCTTTTTATGAAACCTAGGAAGATTTTAGTGAAAGGAATGAAATACGCCAGTTACTGTACATTAGTTTGTAGGAGGTCTTCACTCTCCACGACCCGAGACTGTGTAGATATCTGTAAGTCTTATACATTACTGATGATATATCTTATAACGATTGTTATGCCGGGGATTGCCAGTATGCTTTTTATACTGGAACAATAGTACTATACTACTAGGAGCAAGCATGGTTATATAGCTGTTTTATTGAGAGCATAACGCCGATGTGATCATTTGACAAGTGAGTGAGTGAGTGAGTGAGTGAGTGAGTGAGTGAGTGAGTGAATAAATAATGACAAAGTAAAATGATAAAAAGGAACTTAACAAAATAAGTAAAGGTTGCGACTTCTATATAGCAGTGCAGCACCCATGGAAAGCAAAGCACCTTTGGATAGTCTGCTGAAATATCACACTGATGATCTTTGTAATCTTAATAAATAAGCATAAAACAAACTGCTTCACAAAAACAATGTTGGTGTAACTAAGATATTCACTGACTGTCATGTACAGAAATTAACAACTAAACAAAAGAAAACATGTTTGAGCATTTCCTGGTTTTAATGTGGAGCAGGGAAAAGATGACAGACAGGGAGTATTGGTCTCCACCAGGCCAGGTCAGGTTGTGGCCTCCTGGTGGCGCTATATAACAGGCTAATGTGAAAAGGGTGCAATTTCTTCTTACGCCTTTGATGGCAATTGGATGAATTGAGGCATTTTTTTCCAAAAATCCACCTGAAAAAAAAACAGAAATATTTTGCTAGCTTACCTTGCTCTCGATTCTATTATATCGCTAAAAGCTCCAAAGCGCTCATATTTTGAATGAGAGGCAGACGAGGAGCGGAAATGAAGCGCGTAGTATATCCATCAGATCAAAACCATGGAGAGCGCCCAGAGATGAGCAGAGGCATTCTTTCTGCCGCGCTAGTGAACGGGAAGCTAATATGACTGAAGAGCGAAGCGTACGGTGGCCTTAGAGGCTCACTCAAAAATTAAAAAAATCTGAATATTATTCTCTCGCCTGATATCATTGAGGATGCGCTAGGAGGATGTGTACACACGTCGATTGGATTTCCTATGATGTGTTTCCTTTATAGCCTACACTCTTTGAACAAAGGAAACTCAGATACATAGATTCCCTTTTACCTTTGTACTGGTAAATCTTGAACTGACTACTTTATTGCTGGCGAACACATTAGTGTTCTACTTTACTACTACTGTAGGTGTTCTGGTAGTGCCATGGTTTTCTCGTTTCCAGACTCAAAATTTACATCAAGAACCATTTAAACCCTATATACTTTCTTGACTGGGGCCCCAGGTCTATATGGTCCCCTCCTTATTTCCCTGTGCACCAAATCTCTTCTCTAAAATCTCTGATCTACAAGCTCACATGTGTTTATGGGGTTATACTATAGAGATGCGTGTGGAGAGACATTTCAGGCCACCTACGTGGCTAGAGTTGTTACTCAACATCTTTTGCACATGCATGTGTAGCAGGGCTGACCGTCATCATCAGCCCTGCAGGCAGCGTATGCTCACACGTCACTGTGTGCACCTGTTCGGTCTGCAAGTTGCAGGCGTTGTCATCATGACAATATGCTGCATGCACTTGAATTGTCAACCTAGAAGTTTCTCTGTAGCCATTGGCCCAGCTGGCTCAGCATTGCATGCATAATTATAGCTGCTTAATAGCTCCAACTTGACATTGGGTAGGCAGATTTCTAGACATATACAAGTTACTAAATATATACATTGTGCAATGCATTTGGGACAAGAAATTATGTGGAAAAATCCTATAAAGACATTTCATAACGGTTATAGTAGAACCGGCCCCTTGATTTATACTCTGTCCAGTGTCCGTACAGTATATAGTCGGTATATCTACTGTACAATGCCTTGCATCTTTTGGCACACGTCACGGTTGTACGACAGAGCATATATTAATTAGCCATTATGCACAGCACGTTACAGTAGCGAAAAAGTACTGATGCTTCAGTATATTGCGCAACACTATTGTGAAGTAGAACGGAGGGTTACACTCTCTGTAACCCAGGTTCTCTGAGTGGAGAGACTGGCTCTCCACTACATATTTTCAATATGTACGGGAACTGACCCTACAGGGCAGTGTTCATGGATATCTCTTTAAGACACATCTTCTATGGTGGCACCGCCCAGATGCCAATCAGCGGGCTATTTAAGCCCCATCTGTGCAGTGCCACTTCGATTAATTCTTGATTGACACGCATTTCGGAGCGGCTCTTTTGTGGAGAGCCAGTCTCTCCACTCAGAGAACCTGGGTTACAGAGAGTGTAACCCTCCGTTCTCTATCGTGTTCGAGACTGGCTCTCCACTACATATTTTCAATATGTACGGGAACTCTCTAAGACACACCGCGAGGAAATAAGCAGACCAGCTGCCCCTGCGGCAGCCCGAGGCAGTTTAACCTGAATTCCGTCCGAGCCTATAAGTGGTGAGCGCCATGAGTCACAGGCGCTTGCCAAAACGCTCCAAAACTTCAGTATTCATACCAAGTAAGTAATACTCGTGGCCTAGGCGCAAGACGCCGCCTAGGCTCAGCTGGCCCAGCATGATGCTAGGCCAGTGACCACCGGGGTGAAGGGCTGCTCAAGCCAGCCCGTCAGATGCCCGGCCGACCTGACCGGTCAAGGTGCTGGTGACCCTACCGCTGAGTAGCACGCAGGAGCGACTCCCACAGGGGGAGCGGATGCCACCACGTTCCATCGGTAGGACAAGGTGAATGTAGACAGAGTCGCCCATGTCACTGCTGTGTAGATCTCTGTCAGAGATACACCATTCTACAGCAACCAGGGGGCTGTTGTCCCATGGGCAGAGTGTGCCCGCCTTCCAGGCGACCCTGGCACTCCTGCCTGCTTGTCCCTGTTGGATCACCCCTGTGATCCGGTGGGACAGTCCACCCTTCGACCATGGTCTACCCGAGCACTCTCTGATCAGGCCGTATGGTATAGAGTGCAGGGATTGGTGCCAGCACCACCTAACCATTGCCATGTAGGAAGCGGCAGCCTCCTTCATGCACTGATAGGGACATTCTTGTGGCTGACACTGCTAACAACAAAAATGCTGTCCTGCGAGAAGCCACCCAAGTGTCCACGCTTAATTGGCTCATGCCGCAAGGCAGACAGTACCACCTCCCGTGGGGGGGCTGCCGACCTAATGTGCGAGCACCCGGTACACCGTGGTCTCCCTCAGCCCTAAGGGGCGGAGGCACCAGCTGGCTCACTGCCAAGAGATGCCAGCCAGCAAACTAGTGCTGTGGGATCCAACAAACGGGCACCGGTCACGAGGACGTCCCACGCCAACATCCGTGGATGTACTCAAGAACGACGCAGGAGCGCAAAGTACCAACAAACTGGCCAGATGGAGATCCAGGATCACCGGAAACGACAATGGAGGGCTCGTCTGAGGACGACCTCGAGAGAGCTACAACCCATGACATGGTGGAACCTACTCAGGGGTCCACCTGAATTGACCGCCACTGTCTCGAGAGACAGCATGTGGGGGCTGGGTATCCTGAACTGTCAGGACTGAGGAGTGGGCTCGGTGTGCTGAGCACCTCTAGCCATACCCCGCCGGTTGGCCCTGGAATTGTTTGTTTACGCTCTCTGCCGTGTGGTCTGGCCGGACCGCGGCGGCAACGATCAGCGACCGTAGATGGCCTCAGAGTACGCCGACTAGGTCAGCTCCTCTGGGTTCTACCCCGCTACCCGCCGCAACGGTTTTCAGCCGCGATGATCAACCAGGAGGTTCACCGACGAGGTCGGTTTCGCTCGGGGTCTCACAGCGCTTCTGCAGCCAGGGAACCCAGGCTCCACCAACGAGGTCGGCTTCGCACTTGGGACCCTTTGGCCGCACCGAGCGCCGTCTCAAGGTTTCCCCCGGCGAGCAGGTTTCACCAGGGAGCGGACGCACGGACCGAACGCCGTCTCAAGGTTTCCCCCGACGAGCAGGTTTCACCAGGGAGCGGACGCACGGACAAGACTGAGGCTTCCTCCGCGAGGCAGATTCGGCACTCAGTCTTGTTGCTGTTGTTGTTGGCTAGCTGCGCCTAGATAGCCATGACTTCGTGACTTCTCTGGATGAGAAGAGCTTTCTCTGTGGTTTCAGACCGGTAACCGGATTCTACCCCGCAGAGTCACACCTAGGTGCATAAACGGCTCGCCGTGACACACTGTACACTGTATCGTGTGCTCTGCCCGACAGCCACAGCACGCTCTGCTGTGTCACTGAGCCCGGCTCCACCGTGAAACTACACCACGGACGCATGAGCTGACCTCGTCAGCAATACGCCCTATAGTGTGATAATGGCTGAGATTCAGGCATACTTCCTGGCAGACCCAGCATGTCATGTCTATGTTACCAAACGTCGGACAGACACAGCATGTCCTGTCTGTGACAGAACTACACCACTGTCGCGTGAGCTGACACCCCGCCAGAAATACGACAGTATAGTGCGCTATGATGACTGCCCAACATAAAGGGAAACCTTCGACTGACCCAGCACGTTCTGTTTGTGTCACTGAACCCAGATCCACAATACCGAACTACATCACCGGGGTGTAAGCTGGCGCAACACCCACAATACATGTATTCATGTACTCTTTGTATGTCTATTTCATATGGACCCCAGGGAGATTAGCTGTCGCTTTGGCATCAGCTAATGGGGATCCATTCAGTAAACCATACCCTGTACAGTGTGCTCTAATGGCCGTCTGACCCCAAGGAATTGTGTTAGTCTCACCTACAAACGAGACAACAGCTAACCCGAGAGGGCGAGTCAACGCTCGCTCCCTAAACTGCACACTGTAGTGCATTAATAGGCTGCTGACACTCGTAAGTAGTCTCGCCGAAAACTTTCACTAAATCCTTCTTTACAGACCTGTCCATACCAGGCAGGGCAGGAAAGAGGTGGAGCTATAGCCTGAGCTTAGCTCGCCCAGCTCTGCCAACCTGGGACAAGGTTCAAGGTAGTCTTTATTTGTCTCTCTTGTAGAAAACATTGTCTTGGAGACAGAGTCACAGCTGTATACAAATAGCATATACCCGTTCACATAAAAAATACATTTTTATGGGTCTGTCAGTGGAAACGACTGGTCTTTTGCCAAAACAGGCATGGCCCCTCCAGCTTCCGCTGGAAGGAAGAGACCATTCATACAGGAGGTCCTCATACCAGGGCCCCCGCAGGGCACACACTGGTCATGGCCATCCTCTGTGGGCGTGTGAGCTCCACATGCAGCCTGAGAAACCCCTGCTATTTCCATCTCCTCTTGTCTCTATATAGATATATTCATATGTATACCTATATATTATTTATTATATGTGTACCTATATATACATATATGTATACATCTTGTATTGTACACCATATTTTAACTGTTCGGAATGTGCTCCACAGGGAGTGGGCCCATAGTAATTGCTTGAACGTGAGGGGTCATAATCTACCCTTTGCAGCTCACAATGCTGCATAAACGAATCAAGGCAACATGGTACCCTAAGACATCCCCATGACGCGGATTCTCAGTGTGCTCTCTCTTTGTTAGGACAGAGTCCCCAAATCAATGTCCACAGTTTGTTTTGTGTCACCAGCAGAGTTATGGACCTCTGGAAGAGGTTGTACATAAACTGCTCGGCCGCTCTGCTCTAGCACAAAACAATCTGACATTAAGCACACTGGAGGCTTCCAAACTTTTGTATATCATACCAGTAGGCCTACAAGTCCACATGCATAGTGTGTTGTTGTAGCCATTATCATACTTATAATAATAACAATAATAATGAATTGCATTTTTATAGCGCTTTTCCAAGTGCTCAAAGCGCTTTACAATGGTACATATATATATGCCTGTACTGTATTGTACAGACTGTACAATACATTGGTAGTGTATCAGCTTGCGTGATACACATACCTGTATGCTTGTATTGATACACACAGGTATATAATATATAAGCATATAAGTATATATTAACCAGAACCAATTCTGACAGAGTAAGCGATTTAATTGCAGCGCCTAACACGGTGGGTCATCTGGAGTTTTTGTCTCCTGATCTTTGAGCCACACCGCCCTCTTGTGAACCGTGAGGCACAGTGCAGTCTGGGCAGCCGTCCCTGACGAGCATACCTCCTACACTATGACGCTCACGTCAACCTGTCAATGAGGAAGTTGGAACACGCTGGAATTGTTTGTTTACACTCTCTGCCGTGTGGTCTGGCCCGGACCGCGGCGGCAACGATCAGCGAACGTAGATGGCCTCAGAGTACGCCGACTGGGTCAGCTCCTCTAGGTTCTACCCCGCCAATCGCCGCCGCGGTGTACAGCTGCGATGATAGACCCGGAGGTCTCACCGCTTCTGCAGCCAGGGAACCAGGGCTCCGCCAACGTGGTCGGCTTCGCACTTGGCTTTGGCCACACCGAACGCCGTCTCCTAGTTTCCCCCAACGTGGTCGGGTTTCACTAGGGAACGGACGCACGGACCGAACGCCGTCTCAAGGTTTCCCCCAACGTGGTCGGGTTTCACCAGGGAACGGACGCACGGACAAGCTGAGGCTTCCTCCACTGTCTAGCGGATTAGGCCTGCAGCTTGTTGCTGTTGTTGTTTTTTTTTTTTTGTGGAGCTACGCGGCGCCCCGAGAGGAGTCGTCGAGACGACCAGCTCTCTTCTTACCTAGGTAAGTGGACTGTGTGCCACGCAGCTTCATGTTCTAAATATATATATTTATATATATATATGTTGTTTAATAGTGTCAAAACTGCTGAGATACACGAAACGTCTGCTCTCGTGGAAATCAAAAAATCGAAGTGGCACTGCACAGATGGGGCTTAAATAGCCCGCTGATTGGCATCTGGGCGGTGCCACCATAGAAGATGTGTCTTAAAGAGATATCCATGAACACTGCCCTGTAGGGTCAGTTCCCGTACATATTGAAAATATGTAGTGGAGAGCCAGTCTCGAACACGATAGAGAACATGTTTTATAAATGTTTTCTTCTTTTTACAGTAAAGCAGACATTACATGCCTGCAGATATTAACTGTAAATATATATATATATATATATATATATAAAAAACGTGTGTCTAGGTCACGGGTGTCAAACAGGCAGCCCATTCCATATGTTGATCCTTCCACACCCGTCCTTCCTGTTCTGACGTTCCATAATTATGTTGATCTGACTTCATCAAACCCTGTACACTCAAAACACGCTCCATATATGGCCAGTACAGAATTCATTCCATACTGTATGTTGATCTGACCCCCCATGCCAAAGCACCAGCGCTCGCCCAGCACTGGCCAGCAGTCTGCCGTCACCCAGGTGACCTTGCGACCTTGAGGTCGCTTCTCGCCCCCCAGGGCGTCTTACTGGTACTGTACATGAAGAAACAAGACCATAGTTTGATGTGGCGTCCTATCCTATGCAGGTCCCATGTTACTCTATAGATTTATTTTCATTTCAGTACAAGCGCCCAAGCCCTCAGCAATCTCTTTTAATACTTGTGTAGTATATGGGCAAAGGCCACTCATCTACATAAGGACCTGACGTGAGTGTGAAAGCCAATGTGCAATAGAAGCACTTTGGGACTATAATAGCTAAGAGCTGCTTGAATGAATTCTAAGGAAAGGTGCTTCATTGCTTCCTTTGAGTTTGACTTTATTTAGGATCACTATATTAGCTGTTACACATGCCAACAGCTATTTCTTCCTGGGGCCCTGGAGTTCTCTACCTTACTTTATTACATAGCTTACTGAATGCTTAATTCTGATTGGTCAATCGCTGAATTCAGCGGTGTGTTATTTCTTGATAACAGACCGCTCTGCTCTATAACAGACTGCTGCCTAATCAAACCCTCTGAGCACCTGCTGGGCCCTGCTGATTTACTGCTGTTTCTAACATATTTCCAACGGGATATAATTCACCTTCAGGGTGATTAACCACCTGGGCTTCGCCTCAGTGGTTAAACTCCCTGTCTATGAATTATCTCGCGACAATGACCACCTACTGTAGCCATATATTATCCCGCTTAGCCTATTACATGGCTACCTAACATAAATTAATACATTGACCACCAGATATTATTATTATCCCTTACATAGGGTACACTGCAGAGTAATCCTTTATAGTTAAAATGTGTGGGAAATCTCCAAGGAAAATGCTTACCTTTCTTTACAAAATAATGTGTTCATAAAGGTGTCTACTATCACCTCTCAATTTGAAAAACAGCCATAGCCGTCATCACAAATGCAGGTCAGCACATTTGTGCTATGGCCGAATTTAGCTCAAGGAGGGTTTTTCATGCAAAACTAATGCTTGCAATGGATTCAGAATGATGAAACCCCCTAGTTTGACATGTCACAGATAAATGCACCAAGTCTCTGTCTGTCTGTACGTCTGTCTGTGTGTAATCCACGTAACTCAAGAACCGTTCACCCCACCGAGTTCAAATTCGACACACGCGTGCCACACCACCGCAGGGGGTGCAGTGCCCCGTGTCGAGTCGGTCGGACCCACGGTTGTCCAGAACTGCCCAAAAAAGGCCTCTGCCAGGCCTCTGGACTGTGCTGGGCATGCATTTCCAGCTTGCATCGTTCCAAGTAGGCAAGGCCCAACGGACAACGCTGTAGAGGCCCCATGGGCACCGCTCTAGTGCTACTTAAAGCATAATGACATTTTTATATTTTTTGCCATATACCGAATCTGTGCCAGAACGAGATAATCTTGTGAATAGCTTTTTTTTGTACTCACATGGTAGAAACACTTGCATCTCGATGCGACGCACACTCGTCCGTGCGCACACTTAATAGTCCTTTTTCCCCTCAAAATGAGACAAACTGCAATCTTTGATCACGCTAAGAAAGTTAATCTACCGCGCACCTAGAATGAGGATGTGGCTCAAATATGGAGGGATATCACTTCCGGGTCAGGTGGAAGTGGTCTCTTCTTCTGCGTTTTTCACGCATAACACTGGCACTGGCCTCACAATCCCGCCTATAGTAACGGGAGGGACTGTGTTAAAGAAATTGGAACAAATTGATAGGTGATATTAGACACCTTTTATGAACACATTTGTGAAGAAAGCTAGTGGTATAGATCTATTTGTTTTTTTCATATTTTACACACATTTTGCTAATTTTTTAGAAAGATTTGCTACACCATAATTTCTTGCTCTAACAATATGAAAAATAAATTTCCTAAATCAAACCCCAAGGTACGTTTTGATTGTATGGACAATCATCCTGGCAGTAGAGTAGTAGGTCTGGTGTATTGCAAATATGTATTATATCAAACTATGCATGTAATTTATGAAGAATAAATCTCAGGATTCACATCAATAGGAAATAATAACCTCATGCTCATTTTCCTCTTCTCATTTTCTTCTCTGCATGTCTGTATTTCCCGAACTAATCTCACAAACTGCTGGACCGATCAGCATCACATTTCTTGTGCATACTGCAAATAGGAAGGTTTTTCCCACATTATGTTGCACACCTTTTTGAATTATTTAACTTTACTTTTATAATAACAGTCAATGTGAGAACACTGTGTGATTTTTTCTCATTTTTTCTCCCATTATAAAAGGCAAACACCTTGTGTTGCATCGATAATCTTTTATTATATCACGATGACCAGCACCTCTGGGCATGCACATGCATAATATTATCCTTTTTCAATTCCTGGAAGGAATGCCAAAAGCCTATATTGTGTCAAAGTGTAAAATTAGGCCTATTGGTGGTGCTGCTAGAGAACAATCCATGGGATCGCCATTCTCCACATCAATCAGGGAGCATTTCATAGCAATCTAGTCAGTAGTCATTGCCAGTAAAGTGTCGTACGGAAGGACAAACAGATTGAACAACATACTTTAGCCATCCTTGGAGCCCCAGTGCCTGTAGTCTAGCCAAAGGGCTCGTCGTGATGAAAGCACACTTATCTTGCCACATGGTACCGGATTATAAACTGGTCTGCAATGCATTCTATATTCCATTATCCTAGTTTAAGAACCACATGTACAGTATAATGATGGTTAATTTCACTTCTATCAGAATTTGCTTTCCTAATAGTAGGTGAAGCTATCTCTAATGGTGGATATATTATTTTGGAATGAAAGTAGGTATCTTATGCTGGTTTGAATGTGTAGCTCTCTCACAGGGCTGCACTGTGGTATGAAAGGCTTGAAATGGATGGCAATCAATTTTATCCTCAGGGAAACTTTGACTATATTTAACAGTCTGCATGCAAAATATGTCAAGGCGTATATGGAATACAATACACCTTAATGCTTGAAGACAAATGGAATATTCTGAACAGTGAATGTCCCCGGATTCTAATTTAAATTCTGTGGTGCATGCTCCTACTTGTGGGCTTTTCTCTTATTACCCTCCAATGAATGGTGAGACAGAACCCAAAGAAGGCATAATGGTCTGTAGAGATTCTCAACTTCTGTGACAGACAGAGGTCGTTAGAGATTTTAGTTTAGAGATATAAAGTTCATGCCAATGACGTCTGGGACGTGAGAGCTTTCCGAAGGTGCTTCCGGCACTGCAGATGCTATTCAGGTGTGACTTATCAGTGTACCCATAATCACAGTGAAGAATGCCCTCAAGATGTTCATGATGTCGATACAGTTTTAAAAATCGGCTAATACAATAGTGAATGTGTGTGGACTGCCAGCAAGACTATACGGTTTCTTCAAAGGATAGTTAAAGGAGGTATTTTTGATGATGATGATGATGATAATAATAACAATAATACATCAGACTTACATAGTGCTTTTCTTTATACTCGGATAGATGAGCTCCTCCCTTCACTTTTTCCATGGAAATGCTCCCAACAGACGCCTCTGTCTGTATAACAACAATGTTGCCAACACACACCTGCATAGTTGAGCTTTAATAATGTTTTTATTTTACTCTACTGTACTATATGTCATATTTGTGGATGTACCATTATGTCTGGATGCAGAACGACATTCTGTTGTTTTCAGGTACAACTATCCCCCAGCTGCTGAACAGCACCTCCAACAACCTGTACCTGACGTTTCAGTCCGACATCAGTGTGTCAGCGATCGGCTTCCACCTGGAGTACACAGGTATGAGAGAGAGAGTCTTGTATATGTGGGGGGCTTCTCTCTGTGCAAAGTATGGGAGGTGAAAGACATCTTGTCTAGCTGGAACAAGTTGATGGAGAGAGAGAGAGAGAGAGAGAGAGAGAGAGAGAGAGAGAATGAGAGGGAGGGAGAGAAAGGGAGAGAGAGTGTGAATGCGGTGAGTAAATGTCTGTCAGCCTCTCTGCACGCCTGTCTGTATGTCACCTAACCTCTATTCATTCCTAATTTGATGCCTTCATTGCTGCATTCAGCACATCTCTGCCTAGCTGCCTGTCTCAGCTTGAACTTCCTACCGTTTCCTCCACGACTCTTCCTGCTTCTAGATACTGGTTTCCCAGGCCTCATCCTGGTCTCCACTCATTCGTCTTTTGTCTCTCATATTCCCTAAGTGACCAAACTCCCACCTCCCCTCTGGATTTTATATATTCCTTGTTCAAGCAGAACAAATTATCTCTAGGCTATTCTACTATGCACCTGTCTGTCAGTGTTCCTCCCTCTCCCAGGGATGAACCTCACGGATGTCTCTCTTTATGCGAGTTTGACTCTCCTACACCCTACAGCTACTTTAACGTCTCACTCACACTACAAGAAATAATATTTGGAGAGCTGAAGCAAGGATGGTGGAGAAAGCGCCCGCCACAGGAACGGAGACAAGTTGACGTGGATCAAATTTGGGTCCACTATTGCAAGTGTCGCTGCAACGGAACGTCAGTCAATAATAATAGCTCAACTACCACAAGCATGCAGGTGTGGGATTACTTAACCTGCATGGCCAAGCAGAGTGGCTCCTTTTCAGTTAAATCAATTCTGGCTTAAATGAATGATCAATGGTGCAGATAAAATGAGTAGTGAGTCAGCAAGTCAATCTCTTACACCTTTGTGGCTGTGAAGCCATTTTCCTGAAAATTACTACGCTGTGTCTCACAATCAGCTCACCCTGATGAGCCCCTTTCCCTCGGCTTGGAACTGCTCCAATAGTCCAGTCCGTCTCAATAGGCTTGTCTCCCTCTGACAACTGACCCTTACTGCTGAGAATATCTTCAGACTTGTCTCACAGTAGGAGCGTTACTCCAGTCACAGTTGGCCATTGATATCTATTGACTTCCCCTGCTACTGCCTGTGAAGCAGCACCTGCCTTTCTGCTCATGAGCACACGCATAGTTTAGTATGTGTGTGCACTGTGTGCATGCTACCCAAAGGTTTGTGTTTGTGGGATCAAGTGATATATTAAGCTCCTCCGTAGAATGTTTTATTATGTCATGGGGAGCAACCACATCAGCTTTCAGTATTGTTGTCACTACCCTTTCAAGGATTATGATTTACAACTTGTTCGAAATGCTGCTGCTAGACCTCTTACTAAAACCTGACCATGCCATTCAGATCCAGAGACATCCATTCAAGCTCTTTCTTCGCTTAGAAGTGTTGCTCTAGCCTGTGGGGCCTATGAGTGCAGGTATTTGTTAGTCATTGACTTCCTTCAGTGCAGTGCCTCATGTTATTATTAGAGGTGGTAGAGGTATTAGAACTTTGGGGCGGGCCCGTCTAGAGTTTGAATGGACAGGTATCAAAAGGGAGACATCGAAGAGGAAGGACGGGTGTGGAAGGATCAACATTGGAATGTCAGAACAGGTCAGCTCCATATATGGAGATTTGAGGGTTTGAGGTAAGAAAAATGCAGATTTTCATAGTAAACTGTGACCGCTGGCAACACTTCACTGGGATGTCCAAATCCTCATTGGCTCTTTAGTGTTGAGAGATCTCCAGATGTTGCCACCTTGGCTCTTTAGTGTTGAGAGATCTCCAGATGTTGCCACCTTGGCTCTTTAGTGTTGAGAGATCTCCAGATGTTGCCACCTTGGCTCTTTAGTGTTGAGAGATCTCCAGATGTTGACACTGGGATGATTTTCACAATTCTTAAAAAATCTCCGGGGTAATCCTAAACCCAGTAATTTTTCAATGCTTCAGAGTGGATTTCACTCTGGCGAAATCTTATTTGAAGGGACCATCATCAATATTGGGATTTGTAAGGACTGGAGGTATTTCTTCCTCAGCTTCCTCCGCTGTCAGGTGTGTGCCTTCATGCCTTGGAGATTCCGCCAGTGAGTGAACCAGCTGCAGGAGGTCGCTCTGACTCCCAGTATGACCTTTGTCTTAAACTCCCTTTAATTTTAGGATTGATTTTAAAGTTTTTACACCGTGGCTCAAACCGTGGCCGAATTTGGAGACATACAGTACATCGATTGATGAATTGAATACATAGGACGATGATGGAAACAATGTTATCCTAGCTGTAATGCCTTACTGTACTATGTGCTGTTTACATTTCTGACTAATACAGTATTCAATCAATCAATCAATCAATAACTCAGACGACTGATGTCACAAACTCGCCACATGAAGATCCACATGATGGGAGCCACAGCTTTTATTACACCCTATCTTGATTTGATTCACCATCATATTTGATATTGTTTGAAAAGCACTTATACATAATGTTATATTATTATAAGTGCAAGTCAGTTGTTGTAATTGACTGCCTCCTTCCCAGTATGCTAGACATTTTGTTTTGTGTGATTGACATGCCTTACTTAATTTTCAAAGATTTTGTGATGGAAAATCAAATTTGGTACTGTAATTCCTTTAAGTACCCCCTTGCCTCATACTCGCTTGGACAATCACATACTGTAGATGCCAGGTTGTTAAGAGCCTAGTTGTTAAGAGCCACCAAATGAATGAGACTGCATTGCTTCAGGGAACAGTTTTTGCTGGTGTCACAGCCTGCTGACTCAGCTAAAGCTCTTTGTTTCTTGGGCCACATGATTCCTCCAGTCTATTTTTTTGGCATGTATTTATTTATTTATTTAGATAAATAAAAGCCTGGGTACCGAGGCTAGATAACTTATGGTTTGCTACATTACAAAACTTGATATATAAACTTGTATGGCTTGTATGGCAGACAATGCTTCACACAAACTATAGTGTACTGCAGGGGTTCTCAACGTTTTTGGCTGGGGACGTTTTTGGCCATGTCTCGCGACTGCAACGAGTCTCTTCTGCTGCTCTCAACTTTCAACTGAGGTGGTTAATATGGCCAAAGCCCTCTACATCTATTTCCTTTACCCCTTCGGCTGTTCTTTATTTTATGTACAACATCCCACTACTCAAATCTCTTACAACCACTCAGCTATTTTTATGCCATGGCATGGAGACAAATTAGTCTCTCTGTCCGGTGTCTAAATCTTGCAAAACATTGGACCGATCATCGCCCAAGTTCCTGTGCTTCCAGTAGGCCAAAGAAATACCTCCATGTATTTATTTTACATATCAGAATCAGTTTTCGGCTGTTTTATGTGTCACATCACAGGTTTACAGGTGTAAAGAAGTGGGTGAGTGAGGACAGAGGTAGAGTGAGAGCAAAGGGAAAGAGATAGCAAACAGGTTGAATAGAACAAATACAAATATACTGTATACCGTACATACTATATATGTAGATATCTTGAAAGCAGGTATACATTACATTTAGGTCAAGAGGTACACATCCACAAATTGCAACGGGTGCAGGATCCAACAAAAGACTGAGAAAGGAGAGAGGATTTATTGACAACAGAGTGAACAAAAAAAATACAAAGTTTCAGCCTCATAGGCCTTCAGGTATAACCTTCGTCAGGTATAACCTTCGTCAGGTATAACCTTCGTCAGGTATAACCTTCGTCAGGTATAACATTCGTCAGGTGTAACCTGACGTTGACCACATGAAGTCCAGAAAATTCAGAACGTTACCTGGTCTGTGTGTTGAAGTTAACCTGACTCCGGAACTCTCAGGCAGACTTGATGCTCCGGCCACCAAACGGCCTGGCCAATCAGCGGCAGCTAGAGGTGGGATCAAGGCAGGACTGTTTATGCCTCTAGCTGCCGCTGATTGGCCAGGACAACTTAAATCATCATGACCGTCTGAGCAGCCATCAGCTGGCTGCAGCAGAAACTATATTTTTAACAGCGCCCTTCCCTCCCCTCCACCATCTCTCTCAGCAGATCTACAAGCTCTGGCTCATGCGAGACATTGTGAGCTTGTACATCTTTGGAGAATGTTACTATGTTAGCCTATTTTCGTTCAAATATTTACCTATGATTTGCCCAGAATAGGGTTGCTAGAGTGTATATGGTTAATACGGAACCTGGGGGGGACAGTAAGGAGTTAAGTATCTTGCCCAGAGACAATTTAACACATAGACTGGGCGAGCTTGATCAGATTCCCAGACGGCCGCTGTATATCCACTCAGCTAAATCCGCCATTGTTCAACCATCCTCCTATATATTGTATTTCTACCTGCTTTCTCTCTCTCTCTCTACCGGCCTCTCTGAGTGTGTTTCTTTATGTGTTGTGTTGTGAGTATGTGTGCTCGCATATATGAGAGCGAGAGAGAGGGGGGCATTTTTATGTGTCCACCTTCTCAATATTTTCCTCTGCATGGTTATAAATACATGGTGTATGATTCGAGAATACTTCCTGAGTCTGCTCACTAGTCACTAATTATGTGTACTGCGGTAGCTGAGGCACATGGAAATGTCTTTCTGTATTTCACAGTGTCTATCTCTCTCTCAATTTCATAGAACAAAGTAGTCATAAGATATTTAATTGATGCATTGCCTATATTTTCTGCACCTTCTGGCAGAAGAAAAAGAGTACAAAATTAGAATGCACCAAACGGTGGTTTTCAGTGAGTTTAATGTGGGACACCAGTAATGACCCAGACTGAATTGTAAATGAGGACTTTTATCTGACTGTCACTCTCCCATGCATACAAAGTTCTTGCAATTGAAACTTTTACAGCGAGTGGTAGCTCCAACATGAACAATGATGTATTTGTGTTTCTCAACTACTAGATATTGGAGTGATCTTACGACTGATTTATGCCGGTGTTGCATGCAAGAACACATAAATGTGTAACCATTACTGCCTTAAGATGTTAAAATATATTCTGCAATAACTTTTGTTCCAACAGAACTAAGGGCCTCTGTCAAGTAATACGTAAGGGATTGCTTTGCAATTTCACAGCGATTGCTTCAAATCATAATCTACAACCACTATTAGAATAGCCTAGTAACTTGTCCCAGTGTCCCAGTGTTATGATACGAACAGGAAGCCTCCCCCAACTCAATCAGTATGCAATTACAAGCACATTAAAACGAGTAAGACGCGCGAACGCGGGAAGCGAACGCACTCAGCTCCATATATGGGCACAAAAGGGGCCAGGTCCACAACAAACAAATCACTGGCCCCTTTTGTGCCCATATATGGAGCTGAGTGGACCTGGCCCCTTTTGTGCCCATATATGGAGCTGAGTGATTGCTGATGCAACACACTCCATATTTGGATAGCGGGACAGACAGACAGACAGACAGACAGACAGACACACACACAGACACACAGACACACAGACATGATCTGCTAGGTCTCATAGTAAGTGCTCACTGCGTTCGCAATCACTGCGTTCGCAATGAAGTAGTGTGTAATTAAACGTTAACATATGTGTCCTTCATTTAATTATCCTCCTTTCTCTATAGGAACAGGGTAATTAAACACCTTTTGAATGCCAATGTTAATTTCAATACTGTTGAGTATACCGTGAGCTACTGCTCTATATGATATCAGTGGTTATTGTTCTGTACTGTGGCCATTCTGTGAGCTACTGTTCTATATGATATCAGTGGTTATTATTCTGTACTGTGGCCATTCTGTGAGCTACTGTTCTATATGATATCAGTGGTTATTATTCTGTACTGTGGCCATTCTGTGAGCTACTGTTCTATATGATATCAGTGGTTATTGTTCTGTACTGTGGCCATTCTGTGAGCTACTGTTCTATATGATATCAGTGGTTATTATTCTGTACTGTGGCCATTCTGTGTTCTATATGATATCAGTGGTTATTGTTCTGTACTGTGGTCATTCTGTGCAGAAGAATGATTGCTGTCTACACTTGTGTGTTGTGACTCTGCCCTAAGCAATAGGTTTGGATTCGTGCCCGGAGCCTCAGGCCCCCAGTAACGGGCAGAAAGTGGGTGACCGCTACACCGTGGGCGACATGGTTTCCTTCGTCTGTGACCAGGGCTTCTCATTGCAGGTAAGGGAAGTACTGTGTTGAGGCATACGATCTAGCCCCGCTATTGTAAAAAAAAAAGCAGGTAATTGAATCATATCTCCTTTTGACTGCCCTGGAGTGACAGCGTGAAGGGAATACCCCAAAGGATGAGCTAGTCAGTATAAGAATAGAATATGATTTGTATGTTACTGGAAGTGTGCGTGCGTACAGCGCGTGCGTGTGTGCGTGCGTGCGTGCGTGCGTGCGTTAGGGCATTAACGAGTTGAGATCTTTCCAAGTCGACACACGCACACATAGAGCAAACAATATGATATGGGGAAAACAATTGAAAATATATTTTTTTATTTATTTCTTTTTTTTCCAACTTTCGACTTCTCCTAATTTGAATCGACTTGTGTTAATGAAATCGATGCATTGATTTTTTTAATGAATGTCCTATCGTGCGTGTGTGCGTGCACGTGTGCGTGTCTGCGTTTGTGTGCACGTGCATGTGGTCATGTGGTGTTTGTGTGTAGGAAAACGACTTTAACTTCTCAATCCATTCCTCCCGGAGTAGATAGCTGTGACGCTGTTGAACTGTAGAACCTTCTAGGGCTGTGGGCGATGGATGGATGGATGGTGTTAACAGTCGCCTCTCTAATCCCAACATTGACTTTTTCACTGGCTAGAGCATTCACTCTACTACAGAGCCTCCATGGACAAACCACCGACTTCTGCACATCCTCAGGCACACAAACATTGAACACCAGTAATTCACCACCATAAAACAACAACAACAACGGCAGCCGTGCGTGCGTGCGTGCGTGCGTGCGTGCGTGCGTGGGTGCGTGCGTGCGTGCGTGCGTGGGTGCGTGCGTGCGTGCGTGCACACGATACATCTTTTTTTTAGATGTATCGTGTACAAGCTCGGTTGGATGAAAACAAAATAATGCTTTTTCTTCTTTTTTTACACCCCTTTTGGTGTATAAGCCTTTTCTTGTAAACCTGAACTGACAAGAATAAGAATATTAACACCATCTCCAAGTTTAAACTTGTATCCTATAAAAGTACATATCTGCTATACAGTACATAATCCTATACAGTAGCATGGGGAGCAGGGAGCCTGGAATGAGTTTTGTTGTTTTGCTTTCTTCTTACATTCTCCCAGGCTAATGTTACTCTGTAGACTCTGTCAGACCCTGAGTAATGTTCTGCCTCTACAGGACCCTCCTACCCAACCCCATCCGGGCTTAACACCATCAACTATTTTCACACACCAAACCTTCAGAATGGATTTGGAAAAATCCCCCAAAATATGAGTGAACACTAATTTTCACAAATCCATTGGTTATATCCATCGCTCTTGCGATGTGAATTTACATAGAAGCCATTTTCTCTCTCTCACTCTCTCTCAAATTCTTTGGCAATAGGGCTTATAAGCTTAAAGATGAGCCCAGCGATTCTCATTTGATCTCCGGAGTCTCCGGAGTCTCCGGGTTTGAAATGTTTATTTTTATTTGTATTTATTTTGTAGTTGTTACTTGTTTTCTTTTGGGGTATAAGATGTTGGAGCCGTGGAGTGCTGGCTGAGATTGTTGTTGCTGTTTGTCCCCTTACAGGGTAACACATACATTACCTGCATGCCCGGTCCAGTCCGGAGGTGGAACTACCCTGTACCACTGTGTTTAGGTAACGTGTTCAGCCTGCCGACACACATGCATGCACTCTCTCACTCTTTCCATCTCTTTCTCATTCTGTCTCCTATCATCTGCCTTTCTCCTCTCATGTACTATGGATACACACACACACACACACACACACACACACACACACACACACACACACACACACGCACGCACGCACGCACGCGCGCGCGCACGCACGCACGCCATCTTATTATTCTATTCAGGAAAGCAGCAAAGCATGAAACTTACAGTATTGTAAACGTATGGGAGTAGGGGGTCATATGATTATTTTCTCCCCTTCAAGTTAAAAATCGATAGGTGTTTGTTCATTCTCTGTGTTGTTTGATTTCTGATACCACTGATTGGAGTCTCCAGCCTCCCACGACAGCTCTGATGTTGACACTGATAGATTTCAGACATTACAAAGGATGCACCCCACTTTCTCTATGACCAGGTTCTTCACTGTTACGCTACCCTCAATTACACACACACATTTGAAATGTTTATTTATGTCCACATAATGAGAAGTACAGGAATACCTTGTACAAAGGACATAAACACTGCCAGTGCAGTTTGACAGTGGGAGAGCAGCCAGTTACAACGTGCATGGACGGCAAAGCATCGTTACATACAGTACAGCTGACATGTCGGACACAGGGCACACACACACACACACACACACACACACACACACACACACACACACACACACACACACACACACACACACACTGAGTGATGAGTATAGACAGGCATGTGCATGCAAAAATACAAACACATACGCACACATACAAGCATGGCCACACTTTCACAAAAGCACAGTACACACACAGAGACACGCATGAACAAAGACACCAGTGAACGCGCGCACACACACGCTGCGCTCATCATGTAAATGCTCTATCCCTGCGGCTTTCACTGTTCATCACCGGCATAAATCCCAGCTTTGCCAGTGACAACCCAGCTCCTGGACATAGTGTTTCACATTCTCACTCGTTAGCCCAACTCCTCAGAGTTTAGCACCCCCCCCCCTTTGCTTTCCTTCTTCCCTGGCCGCATTCTCTTTGTTACACAAGGACTGACGTCAAAGCTGTTTTCTGCCCTCGCAAAACATGTACAGTACTACAACCCCTTCATCCACACCCCCGTATCTCCTCTCTGCTCCTCTCTTCTCATATTGCGTACTGACAGGTCAAAAGCCCACCCCTCCTACCCATGAGCGCCAATTAAATCCCAAGACGGTGTTTCACTTATTTCCGGGACGCAGGCTGGTGGTCCCTTAAGATGCGTTGGCAATACCCCATCCGCGTTTCCAACCACTTAGCACATAAATAGGCCTGTCAAGGGTGGAGAGAGAGAGGGATGATTCAGCCAGGAGTTTACATTCATGCCTCTGGTGGCAATAATTGCATTGCACACGGGGGTTTACGTAAGAGAAAGGGTTTGTATATATGACGGGAGAAAGGGACAGGTTTAACATTCACTACAGTGAGGCCAGGTATTGTGAGGAGGTGTGTGTGTGTGTGTGTGTGTGTGTGTGTGTGTGTGTGTGTGTGAGGAGGTGTGTGTGGTGTGGGGGGTAAATTGATAAGCATCATGTTCGTGCAAAATGGCAAGATGGCGTATTCCGTATTGCATATCGATTCGATGGCCTCATTTATTTAAATTTTAGCATTGCGAAAACAGCAAATGTTCCCGAGTCTGTCGTCTATTCACAAACACCCACTTAGTTGGTATTCAGCACGCACGGACGCACGCACAATGCAAATATGTACACGGACAAATAAGCTCCAATATGCAGACACGTGTGCACTGTGCACACTACACACATGCAGAAATGTGCACGTCTCTAAAAAGCAGACATACAAATAAGCTCAAGTGGAACACAGAATGGAGGAAAACAAACCGATTCGAATTCAGCCCACACACATCAGCCACAGACACACACGTACACCCACGTACACATACGCGTGCACGCGCACACACACACACGCACATGCACGCACGCACACACACACACACACACACACACACACACACACACACACACACACACACACACACACACACACACACACACAGTCACACACACACACACACACACACACACACACACAGTCACACACACACAGTCACACACACACACACACACACACACACACACACACACACAACTCCTCATTTCTGACACTCATCATAACCTCTCTTTCACCTCTGCAGTTATTTTTTCTCTCTCCTTTCCTCTCTCTTCGTGTGACATGTTCTCTCTCCTTGGCTGGTCTCTCACAGCTCAGTGTGGCGGCTCCATGACAGACTTCAGCGGCGTCATCCTCAGCCCCGGGTTCCCAGGGAACTACCAGAGCAGCCTGGACTGCAGCTGGAGGGTTCAACTCCCTGTTGGCTTTGGTCTGTCCTTCTCTTCTCTTCTCTTCTCTTCTCTTGTGTGTGTGTGTGTGTGTGTGTGTGTGTGTGTGTGTGTGTGTGTGTGTATATATATATATATATATATATATACTGTATATAGAGAGAGAGAGAGAGAGCATGATATTATTAAACATACATTCCTTAAGCAAGTCCCAAAATATAATAAAAACTGTTGAAAATAGGGGAAAGTATACAGTTGGAGGGGGTACAGCATTGTACACAGAGCTATGTCACATTGGATATATACGTGCATAGTATAAAACTTTTTTGAAACAAATAGGAGCAATCTTTTGCATTCACTTTGGGACAAATAGCAGCACACACGCACATACAGTGTCTCACTCTCTTTTATGTCATGCTTACCAGGGATCCACCTGCAGTTTCTAAACTTCTCCACCGAGGCTGTGCACGATTACCTGGAAGTTCGCAGCGGGAACCTGGAGACAGGGACAGTGATTGATCGGTTCAGTGGTTCCTCAGTGCCTGACTCTCTCTTTAGCACCACCCATGAGACCACCCTCTTCTTCCACAGTGACTACTCTCAGAACAAACATGGCTTCCACACCGTTTACGAGGGTGAGGGCAAAGAATAGTCCTTGTGGAGTTAGAACTGGTTGTTATCAGGCATAGTGACTGATGGACAACGAAAGTTATTAATGGGAAACCTACAGGGCCATCAGTCAAGTTAGATACAGGAAAGAGCAGCAGTTGCCATTGAAAGGCAGAGTTTGTATAATGTCTTCACTGTCATGTCCGATATCTTAGCTGCAATACAGGAACGTAAAAAACAACGTTTGTCTTGTGTCGTGGCAACTGCAGGCACAGTATGTCTGTAGGTTACATGCAGGCACTTGTTCCCCTTCGGGAAGGAAGCTGCAACTGGGACATAGACATAATAAGGTAGATCTAGAGAGGATGATAAGACGTTTTTCCATCTGATTACTTCCTAGTTCCCTGGTACAACTGAAAAGGTTAAAAGCTGTTTGGGGTTACGTTAGCAGGGGCTATGCTATGTTTCAAATATGAGGGCAAAAAGTGAATTATCTGTGACTCTCTGCAGTGGCATTTTGTCCTGTGTAAATGCAGAATCATGGTGCAGACATGAATGCCACATCAAAGAAAGGCATTATAATCTTTTGAATCTGTTTTACGTATGCTTTATAAGCATACAAGAGCATACAACATTCATCTCAAATAAGCGAGATGGTGACAAAGGTGAATCCTTGAAACACTTCGAGAAGCTGTTTAAAGAGGCCACTTAACAATTCTGAATTTAATGGATTTTGTTGAAAGGTCCTCATATAAAAGCTTCCTTAAAGTCAGAATTAAATTGAAGTACATTTTCTGAGATCCAACCTAGTGGCAACCTTGTGGACCCAGACCTTAGTTAGACTTTTGTTTTCTGAACCATCTAACAAATTGTATTTAAAATTTTCAAATGCTTTGTTCTGTCACAATACAATTTGATGTTTGATTGTAATATGTTATCCATTTATGTACAATATCACTTGTATACCTTGTTCTGTTGATGTTGTTCCAGCATATGAACTACAGAGATGTCCAGACCCTCGGCCATTCCGGAATGGCATCGTGATTGGTCAAGATTCCAGTGTGGGAATGACTATCTCATTTGAGTGCTTGCCAGGCTACACCCTGCTGGGAGAGGCGTCTCTGACATGTCTTCATGGAATCAGCAGAAACTGGAACCACCCAGTACCTCGCTGTGACGGTAACAGACCTTTCACTAATGCCTTGCTTGTGAGTTTGTAGATTTACTTTTTTTGTGTGTGACACCGGCAAACATTTAAGTACGTATAAGTTGTATAACTCAGACTTAACAGAGAACATCTGTCTCCTGCCCCTCGTGCCTCAGGCACATGGGAGCTGTTCATGAATGGCACTGCAATGAGAAAGACGTACCATTTTGTTTCTCAAAGAAAATCTCTACGAATATCGAATGTACAATTTTGGCAGAAAATTGCAACAGACAAGGTGAAAGTCAATGCCATGGACCTTTGTCAACAAGCAGAGTTAAGAAAGTGCTAAGAAATAAGCACATTATGTGACACAAAATAACCTCGTAGTAGTATAGGCTTTCAGTGTCCCCTCCCCCAACAACACTATTCAGTCAGGCACTGCTCATCAACAGCTATTCTCTGCTTTTTAATCAATTGATTTTATTTCAATTGATTTTATTTCCATTCACAGTATGATCAAGCAGTTGCTTTCAGAATAAAAGCAAAGCCTGGGAAATAGAGAGAGCAGAACAGAGAATTTATACCTGCCTCAGTTTTGAAATGAAACACACAAGCCATGTCTGCCAACACAAGAGCCAGCAGGGCTGCAGCATTGCCATCGCCCTGCGTTTCCAGGAAGGAGATGAGTAGAAGACATACAGGACATAGGATTGCTCCCTGTGCAATGTGTTTGTGTGTGGGATGTGTAAACTAAAAGGTCAGAAGGTCTGTGTTGACTGTGTAAATGAATGATGAAGGCCTGCATGTATGGCTTTCCTTACATTCCATGAAGGAAGACCTGCACTGCAGTGAGAAAAAAGGGGTTTATTTACTTTATATAAACCCCTATTATTAAACAATGTGAATGGAATAGCACTCACATGCCCTGTTGATTTATGTCACAAAAGCCCAGAAGGACCTATACAGACATGGGCTTTTTCACAAAACACAATTCACAGTTAACAAATTAAAATGTGCCTCTGCATTCATTCTCGTTTTTGAAACTATGCATACAATCATATGGATTTTTAGGTCTTACGGTAGTCCAAGCCCCCTCCCAATCCACTCCATAAACTCCAGATTCATTGTTTTATTGATGGCATTGTATGGCAACTGTAAAAAGTGTATATCCCATTATAGTGATATATGAAGCATTCTAGAGTCTTTATTGCAGTGCCGATTATACCACTGCATGTTGTAAATGTTTGAGGGAATTCACTTCAGATGTGATCTTCAAGTTTTTAAATTCATCACATACATAGTAATGCAATGCAATGGCTCTTTTACCCCTCAGAGAACATTTTGGAAAGCCATGACATAACAGTTATTTAAGTCCAGGGGCAAACTTTATATTGGCTCAGAAAGTGGTAAATATTTTGTTTTGCTCCCTAGATTCCTTCTCCCTCACAGCGATTTGCCCAGTTTTTATTTGAGAGCTGTGCTTCGGCTTTAACTCGCAGTTCAAACTGAGTTTTTAGCACTTTTCCTTTGAAGGGTTACGACAGGGAAGTTTTAGTACAGAATCAAAGCCTCAATGTCACCAGGTTCATGATGTCCAGGAACAACCTGGTAATATATAGGTATAGGTATATAGGTATATATATAACCCATAGCATGTTGTTAGTGGTGGTACACCCATGAGACCAAATGTTATGATTTGTGGTAAATCAAGTGCACACTCTGGCATTTTTATACAACTTCTCTGACAGCCTTTCTGCCCTCCTTTCTAGCTCTCTGTGGTGGGAATATAACATCCATGAATGGCACAATTTACTCTCCTGGACACCCAGCCGAGTATCCAAACTTCCAGGATTGCATGTGGACTGTCCAGGTGCCTCCAGGCTATGGGATCTACATCAATTTTTCTGTTATCAACACAGAGCCCATCTATGACTACATCAATGTGTGGTGAGTGTTCGCACCATTACCGGTGTACTGTAAGCACCAATTATGGTATAAGGAAAATGTTTGTGTGTATGATCTTGACTTGGACAGGTCAAATAGTTTGAATCAACAATCATCATTCTTTCTTTGTTAGCTTCTTCAGACAGTCCACTGGTCATGGATGGGAGTTGGTTCTGATCAAATAATCTCAGGAGAGGAGCGTGTTATTTGCCATAACATTATGGCTGTGTGCTTGAATTAAGATGCATTCTTCTATCTATCTATCTATCTACGTATCTATCTATCTATCTATCTATCTATCTATCATCCTGTATGTAGGGCAGGCTACTGTATCTACCTACCTACCTACCTACCTACCTACAGCATACATGGCACCCACAGGCCACATGCGCCACCTTCACTTAATGCCCATGGGTCAATTCCCAATATTGATTATTGTTGTTTTCAGCGGTTCCATGCAAGTTTACATGATTGCTGTCATTACTACAATCCACCGAAACAGCAAGCTCTCTTGTCATTGGCAAGTGCTACTGTAACTTTAGTCTGACATTGTCTGCCCTCAACCACCAATACTATACTTTGGCAGCAGCAATGGAGGAAAAGATGTGTGCTCAAAAAATAAAACTTGACCAGAAGAACTATTCCTTTCAGCCAAGATGCGAGTTGTGTTGCAAACTAAACTGTGTGTTTAGTGTGCCTAGAGTTGTAAGCAGCCATGAAGGATATCAATTTCAATTTAACTCCACACCACCCACCTACTGTAGTAAGATACGACTAGTACAAAAATGAACCCAGAGCCCTTTGCACCAATACCACAGCAGCACAGGGATCGGTCTTAAGGCATCTTATGCTTTTTCACTTTCGCTTGTTAAAGCTAAGAAATGCTGGTTGGAGGGCGAAACAGTGAAGCGATGCGCAGTCAGGATGGCTAAAACTTTTGAAGATGATAAGATGGCCAAGGACTTTGAATCTGTCTATCTTTTCCGTTGAACAGTGATGCATAGAATTTTTGACATTCAGAATCATGTTGAGGGAAACCTAAAACAAGTCATGAATGACTGCAAGTACTCTTTAGCGCCGGATGAGTGTACAGATTTGATGGATGTTATCCAGCTTCTCATTTACACGAGAGACTTGACAGTTAATTTCAAGTACACGAGGTATTGAAATTGGCCTCTTTGCATGGCAGTACCAAGGGGCGTGGATGTTTTCAACACAATTAATGATGTTGTACATGAATATGGGGACAAAATGATATGCGGTACAAGCACATACTGCACAAAAACAGTTTCCCTGTGACATGCCCTTCCTCACATATATCACCACAACCTCAATACTGTATGCATTTGCGAGGAAGAGCACAAACTGTATCGCTATGCACACATTATTATTTATTTAATCATAAACTTGGCCTTCTCAAAGATGGCTTTTCGTCCTACCACCATATTTTGACTAACCTATCCCACCTGCAAAGAGATGCGCAAATATGCCCCCCAATGTGAGTTAATATTCTGCAGCAGCAATTCAAAGATCGCTTTCAAGATGTCCACCTCATGTAGCTACTGATAGCGCTGTTTGCTGTGCACCGCACCTCTGAGGTCTGTATGCTGTGTGCAGTTATGTACAGCAAATTTGCTGGTGGCTGGCTTTTGATCTGCTGTATCCAACATGGTGGCCAAGACATTTACGATCTAATTTTACAGCTAAACGGTTGACGAAAATATATTTCTGAAAACATTTGAGGCAAGAAGGCAATGCAGTAACAAAACCTTGATTCCTATTTGTGGAGCATAGCCTGTTTAGTGTCAAACGCATCAAATACACCAGCTCTGGCCAGTGGACGGTGCTATGCTTTTTGCAGTTACTGTACAGTACGTACTGCAAATTGTCCCCTGCTGTGTGTGGTTATGTATGTACTGCAAATTGGCTGGTGACTAGTTTTTGATCTGCCGTATCAAACCTGGCAGCCAAGTAATAAAAAATCTAATTTTACACTAAAGTATGATATGAAAATATTTGACGAAACTTTGCATGCACACCCTCAGTAGGTATAGGCATTGGGTACAAATTTTATAGTTTGTGTGTGTGTGTGTGTGTGTGTGTGTGTGTGTGTGTGTGTGTGTGTGTGTGTGTGTGTGTGTGTGTGTGTGTGTGTGTGTGTGTGTGTGTGTGTGTGTGTGTGTGTGTGTGTGTGCGCCTTCACCTGTTCTGTGTTATGTTTTAATCTCCTCACTATTCTCTCTTTCCATATTCTAACTCTTCCTGTAACAGCAATGTTGCGAAACTGCACAAAAAATATTCCACCCATTAATTTACACCTATAATTGTGTCATGTAACAAACTGACAATAACGTTGCTCCCTGATTGAGGTGAACAATATGAGTATCCTCCACCACATGCAGTAACTGTAAAGTAGGAGGCAATTCTCATTCAGAATGCAGCCACTAGAAGTTCTAACAACAAAGTTGAACACATCACCAGTTTTCACACTGACTTCCAGTGAGACATAGAATTGAATATCGCTGCTCATCTTTAAATCACTCAGTGGTACAGAGCCAAAACATTCTGACTTTGCTTTTAAATTATTATACAGAAGTTGTCCAGGAACGGTCTCTTCCTAGAGTTCAAATAATAAATAAATATGGTACGGTTTAGTTAATATATTCCACACACAGTTGGAACAACCTTCCAAATGATTTGAATACTTTTAAATAATATTACTGTTATGTTCTCCACAGTGTATTTGTTTTCAGCCCAGATAAATACTGACTAATGAGTTAATCAACAATATAACACCTTCCCAGAGCTTGCTGTCTCCCATTAATTTAACAAAGGCTTGTGTGGTGCCTTTTGAGTCTTCACTGGCATTCAGGGTTGGTGCGTATATGCACTCACTGATAAAAGATGCATGTTGACCTCTGGTAAGGAGAACGTGCCATGTCATCAGACTTGTATTGATTGAATCTCAGTGACTTGGTTCAATAATCGATATATGAAAAACATGGCATTGTGTATAAAATCAACAACATGGTGACAGTGCTCAGCACTTGTTCAGCAGGTGCACACCCAGGCCAGGTGTGTACATGCCTAACGTTGATGTTGACTGCAGGAGCACAAAAACCTTGCATGTGCCACAACCTTTTTTAATACAATTTTATAACATCCATGGATACAAGTGGCAGTTAAACCATTGCTTCACAAAATGAGGTATAAAAGGCATGTTCCATATCCCATATGCCATGACAACAGATCAAAAGTGGAAGAGACACTATTGTTTGTTTTAGTAAAATAAGTCGTATACAGAAATCTTTTTTATGTATTGACCACATACCGGTAGTCTTACATTATGTGTAATCAGTGTTGGGCAGTAGCTAGCTACAAGTAGCGAAGCTACATAGCTTACTACATTTATCAGTAGCTTGATGGTAGCTTCACTCCTTTTGAACCAAGTAGCGTTTTTTGTAGTGTAGCTATTTTTAGACCCAAGTAGTGACGTAGCTTTCAACAAAAGCTACAAAGTTACAAATTTACTGTTAAATAAAGTTTTGTGGGGGGAAAAAATCCCTGGAAAGAAATCCATGATTGGTTGGTTTAGATAAGAAGAGTCTGACACAAACAAACAGGCCACCCGCATTCTCTAGTCCAGGTGTTCCCAAACTTTTTTGGACCAGGTACCCCTTTTGGGGTAGATATTTTTCCAGGTACCCCCTCATCCTCGCAACACGGATAACAATATATTTACAACCACAAGCAGTGTTTCCTGCAGGAAAAAGCTTTGGCATGGTGCTGGGCACAGGCCGCAATTTTGATTAATTAATTAATTAATTCGATTAATACATTAAGATTAATTTGTATTATTGCTCTTGTATTGCTATTGGAGACACTGGGGGAACACTGGGGGACACTGGGCAGGCACTGAGGAGGCACTGGGTAGACACTGGGGAGGCACTCAGGGGCACACTGGGGAGGCACTGGGAAGGCACTCGGGGTGCACACTGGGGAGGCATTGGGGAGGCACTCGGGGGGACACTGGGGAGGCACTCGTGGGGACACTGTCTAAATGTATACGTCTAAATGTAGACGTCTAAATGTATACAGACGTCTAAATGTGTACGTCTTCTCTTATGGGGGTCCCTGGCATATCTTTTCAAATGGGGGTCCACAGGCTATGTAGTGTCAATTTGGGGGTCCTTGACATGAAAAAGTTTGGGAACCACTGCTTTAAACACTTTAGCACTTTATGAACATGAACAAAATAGATGGGTCCCCCCTGGAACTCCCTCAGGTACCCCTGGGGGTCCCCGGACCCCACTTTGGGAACCACTGCTCTAGTCTAAATCCCTGTCTCTCAGCTGGTGCGCAAATGGCTAGGCTGTGGCAATAATAATAATTTTAAAAAAGAACAAAAAATAACTAAAATCGTTCATTTTTTGGAACCATGAACTTTAGTTCAAAATGTTGAATTATGAACTGAATTAGTTCCTTTAAAAAAAAATAACTGTGAACTGAACTATAGTTAATAAAAAAAAGAACTTTCCCAACACTGAACACATGAATCAGCCACACCGCAAGGTACATTAATACAAGTAAATGTGAAAAAGTTGACACCAAAAGCCAGACAGAGGGCTTGTTTAAGTTGTTTCCAGTTTGTTTTTTTAATAAACAACCAAACTCAGCATTTTTGCCTGCCTATTAGGCTATTTGTTCGGTGGAAACTTGATCATAAAGTTGATAAAAAATATTTAAAAAAAAAGTAGTGTCCATGTAGCTAGCTACTTTTGCCATGTAGCTTATAGTGTAGCTTGCTATAATTATCTGGGGATAGCTTTGTTGTAGTTGAGCTATATTTAATAGAGAGTAACTGGTAGTGTAGCTTACTACATTTTCCAAGTAGCTTGCCCATCACTGTGTGTAATGTGTTATGTGTTTTTATGTATTGACCACATACCGGTAGTCTTACATTATGTGTAATGGCCATTTTGTACAAAATGGGCCACTCCTGCAAACATTGGAAGATTTCTCTCGATCACATAACTATAGAGATAATGTGTACCAATTTGCGTGATGTCTGGACAAAATATGTACAGTAGGCTACTGTAGGAGTAATGTGAAAAAAATGTTGCTAAAAAATGTGTAAAAATCGGCCTCCTGGTGGCACTATAACAGACCGGTGTGAAAAATGTGGGCCAGAGGTTCTTCCCTGATTTCCATATTTTCGGATTGGGGGTCTGCGGCCATAAATACATATCAATTAGGGGGTCCTTGACATTAAAGTTTGAGAACCCCTGCTCTAACCCATCTCTTCCTCTGTCTTTAGGGATGGACCTGACCAGGGCTCCCCACAGGTCGCCCAGTTCTATGGCAGCTCGGTCCAGGAGGGCGTGTCCACCACTGCCAATCAAATCCTTATCAAGTTCCACAGCGATTTCAGCACGAGCGGCTTCTTTGTGCTGCATTACCATGGTAACCTCCCTTTGGCTATAGCGGCTCAGCATTAGCGAGAGGATGATCTAATGGCCCTTATTAGTTTGATGTCCGAGTCCTCTGATCACAGGAAGCAGGGTGTACTAATGAAGACCAGAGACCGAGAGGAGGCGTAGACCAGCTTGCCATTGTTTTATTCCATATGGGAGTGTCTTTATTATCAGCTTTTTATTGGAGTTTCTTAACCTTTCTTCCGTATTTCGCTCCAAGGTATCGCTTCTGGTTTGGTCTAATGGAGCATTAGACCAAACACCAATGTACCATACACTGTGTGCTCATGTAAAACATACAAAGAAAGTTAGTTAATACATGAATAATAAAATACTCCTTAGCTGTGGCAAAACAAAGCAATGGCTTTTTGATGTTCAGGAACTGTGATAGGTCACAGTTTTCCGCTTAAATTGGGGACAATATGATTAGATACACACACAAAACCACATTCACAGAATGAAGTGTACAGTATCAGACAGCTCATACATGCATACATGTATGAGCCTATTGATTTGGTTTGGTTTCATTGTTTCTGCTCTCGTCCACAGCATACCAGCTGAGAATCTGTCAGCCACCATCTTCTGTTGCCAACGCTGAGATCCTAACTGATGACGATGTGTTTGAAATAGGTCTGTTTGTAATCTTGTTCCTTTTGCTCCAGTCGCTGTATTTTTGAGGGGCGCTAGCTCCAGCTTTTGGTTACCATCCACAAACTTTGTCTTAAACTAACATTAAATTCCCATTGACAATGAATGGAGAATTTTACATGTCTGAGCAAATAGGCATATAATGTCTATATTACGTCATGATGATGTACAGTACGATGATAAGTGCCCCACACTTCACACGGGAGTGATTTTTCTTCCTATATGATTTTCTTTGTTTTCATTTAGCCGTTCATGCGTGTGATCTCCAAATTGTAAACTATAGTTTGTATAATGAATTTCACTCTGTTCACCTGTTAAAGTTTCCTTTATCTGTGTAAAACATTTTATTTATTCCTTTTTATTTTCTTCCTTCCTTCCTTCCTTCCTTCCTACTTTCCTACTTCCTACATTCCTTATTTCCTCAATACATCCTCCCTCCTCCTTTCCTTGCTTCCTTCTAAATTTGATTTTAATGTAGTAATGTACTGAGCACTTAATAGTAATAAATGTATTGTGAATGCTCAGAAGTGATTATCACAGAGTACGAGCAGTCACTTTTCACTGTCTGTCTTGTGCGTGCGTGCGCAAGTTGCGCAAGTGCGTGCGTTTGTGTGTGCGCAAGTGTGTTACTCTTTCTTGGTAATGAGGTGTCTTTAGTACCATAGCTTGCTAAGGGGATGTCAATCTTCATTAGAAAATGTGCTGTTGATTACTGTCAAGTGGTGCTGCTGCTGATGAAGCTATTACTAACAAAAGGTTCTGTGCGTGCTTGTGTGTACAGTATGTGTGTGCATATTTTAACATTGTGTGCGTGCATGTATGGGTGGATGGATGACTGTGTGTACAAATATATTTTCAGTTTTCATGCTAATCTTGTGTGTGTGTGTGTGTGTGTGTGTGTGTGTGTGTGTGTGTGTGTGTGTGTGTGTGTGTGTGTGTGTGTGTGTGTGTGTGTGTGTGTGTGTGTGTGTGTGTGTGTGTGTGTGTGTGTGTGTGTGTGTGTGTGTGTGTGTGTGCGCGTGTGCGTGAAAATAACTGCTTGTGGGTGTAAATGATCCTACAGGGGACATCATTCGGTACTCATGTCTGCCAGGGTTCACATTGGTGGGCAGTGAGATTCTGACCTGTCGGCTTGGGGAAAGACTGCAGATGGATGGAAGCCCACCAGTCTGTCAAGGTTGGTCTCCCCGAGTGATTGTGTGTGTGTGTGTGTGTGTGTGTGCCTACCCGATGCCAGTCTTCCAAGGTTTGTTGCATACAGCAGCGCCCACTCGTTCTGCATCATTAACAGACCACCAGAAGAGCTCCCTCTCTATCAGCCTCTGAGCAGCACAAAGGGTCCCTATTCCAATTTGCCATGTCCCTCAGAGTAGGAGCTGTCTCAGACCTTCATGCCTGGGGCTCCCCTCCAGCCAGTGCCTCACTTTGGTCAATCAGTGTAAAAGAGATTAGGCTACAGAAGGTCAGGTCAGGTCCTAGACTCTTCTCCTGCTTGGCTCCCAAGCTGTGAAATGACCCCCCCTCAGTCAGAACTGTAGAATCATTTCCCACTACTCCCGTCGCCTGAAAACTCACCTCTTCAGACTCTATCTCAGTACTGTAGGACTCCTCCTTTATAATTTAGATCGTTGTTTAGACAGCTGGTTTATGTTGTAAATCAGCTTACTTGTGTAGCACTTAATTATTTGCCTGGAATCCAGACTGAGGTGCTCGTTGAGCGTTCCACTTCTCCACTTTGGTTCTCCCTCTAGCTATCATCTTCATCTATCATTCATCTATCATTTTTGAGCCAGATTAGCAAATGTCACCAATTACATATAGGCAAGTAAGGAAGTGACAAAATGTTTACATTATTAGGGTATTCTCGTTCCCATGCAGCCTTACTCATCTGCGAAGAGAAAAGCCTGCATAAAGCAGAGAGTGTCTAGAAAGGCGAGGCTTCCGGCTTTCTGCTTCCTCTAATTTTCAGCACTTCTGTGTTTAGACAATCATCAGGCAGCGTCGGGCTTGCCCGGCATGCATTGGAGGGCTCTGTCCCGGCCCACCCTCTGACACAGAATAGAGAGAATCCGTCTGGATTCCAGGCTACTTAATTCATTGCTCTGTTGACTTTGCCTTGTACTGTCGTTTGTTGAGGATAGGCTTCATGCCACTTACACAGATCTTGCACGTACAAGTACTGTGGGATATGCTAAATACCTAAATTGTAATTGTTATTTGTTCAACTAGGGGAACACAGGTTTGTTATGGTCCCCCTCCTCCATATCATCTCTATGGTCTTTACCAAGAGAAGGCAATTTCTATCTATTCTGTTTTTAAAGAGAGAACATAACAACCTCATCCCCTCTCACCCAGTCCCCGTCGAATGTGAAGAAATACAAATCAGTGCCTCAGTAGATGGCTGCTCATAAGGGAGGGGTAGAAGCAGTCAGACAGGGTTATCTGCACAAGAGGTTTTGTAGGGCCAACACAAAGTTTCCATCACCTTGGAATGTGGTGCAAATAAATATTGTATGCACAGAGCAGAGCACTCTCTTTCTTTTGGATAGGTGGCTTTTGAAGTGCCCAGTGCATGAAGTCTATACACACCTACTGTAGACTAGATCAGGGGTTCTCAACTTGGGGTTCGTGACCCCTCAGTGGGTCGCCAAATTATTTGGGGGGGGTCCCCAGATTATTATTATTATGATTATTAATGATTATTATTATTATTATTTTAATCTAACTCCCGATTTTTGGTCGATATTGGTCCAAAGTTTGTGCGTAGACATTTTTGTGAATGAGACCCCAGGAGGAGATGCATATGTGTATTGAAGTTGTATTGCTGGCGCTCAAACGGTTCGTGAGCTATGCCTGTTCAAAGTGATCATTTTCAATTTACCGATGTAGCGCCACCCCGCCACCTGGGCTTGGTGTCTAAGCAGGGTGACATAGCCCTCTAGGATATTGTCTAAGCAGGGTGACATAGCCCTCTAGGATATTGTCTAAGCAGGGTGACATAGCCCTCTAGGATATTGCCCATTTTATTGTCATAAAAAACGACTCCACGGTTTGGCCTTGAGCACCGACAGAAGAAATTATTCAAAATAGTGGGTGAGAGGTCAGAGGTCAAAAGTCAGAACACAAAAGTTGTTCGGCATGAGGGGACGGATATGAGCATCGCAGTTTTATTGCTGAAGGTCAAACGGTTCATAAGCAATGCTTGTTCAAAGTTTGTATTTTCAATTGAGTGCTATAGCGCCACCCTTTGACCAATGGTAGTGGGCTCACCGTTTGGCATTGCCCTCTACCATTTACCAAAAAACGACTACACGGTTAAGCCAGAACTGCAATTTTTGGCGGAAGGAGAAGAAGAAGAAAAAAACAACAGACAAATACAATAAGGGACCAAAGTCCCTTCAGGCTTGGCCCCTTAAAAACACACTGCCCATAGTAATGGCAAAGCTCATAAAGTCAAGTGATCTTAGATCAGTAGGTTGCTCTTGCTTTTAATATCTTAATATGCACTCACAAATGATAGCACTGTTATTCCAAAGGTCAATATGATTTAAAGCTTAGCAATTAAATTAAATCAAGTGTGTGACAGCCTCTTTTTACGGCAAGGCAGCCTTTTTTTTACGGTGACACCAAAGGGACCAGCCGTCTAGAAGAACGCTGGTCTGACTGTGTGTACAGTGTGTGTGTAAACATGTACAGTAGACTATGTGTGTAAACATGTACAGTAGACAATGTCCCCTACGTAGACCAGTACAGGCCCGTACCCACGCGAGTGTCATTTGCAGGATTCTCGTAATTTTTTTACCATTTCTTTCCCATCATTTGCATTGACTTTCCAAGTATTTGCAATGCATGCTGGTTCTGAAGAACCAGTGATCTGCCCAATTCACTCTGACCATAATGAAGATTTTTGTAATTTTTTGGACAACCGCTTATCTGACCATACTGTACATGGGGATTTGCATATGTATAGATAATTTTTGAAGAACCGCAAATCGAACTAACGTCACACTGGGCACTGCATTCGGGTCCTCTTATGCACACGCAGAGCTTGAAGATTAATCTGCCAAATCTTGAGATATGTGGAAGACATGTCACATGATACACAGACTCAGAGATTTCATGCATTTATAGTAGGATGGATGGATGTATGGATGGATGGATACCATGATAAAAATGATGAAGGAAAGCTATTCTCCCACTCGAGTGGGAGAATAGCTCCCACTTGAATGGAAATGAAGAAAACCATATATTTTTAAGTGGCGCTAAAGCCAGCTATGCTTAACTGTGTGTGTGTGTGTGTGTGTGTGTGTGTGTGTGTGTGTGTGTGTGTGTGTGTGTGTGTGTGTGTGTGTGTGTGTGTGTGTGTGTGTGTGTGTGTGTGTGTGTGTGTGTGTGTGTGTGTGTGTGTGTGTGTGTGTGTGTGTGTGTGTGTGTGTGTGTGTGTGTGTGTGTGTGTGTGTGTGTGTGTGTGTGTGTGTGTGTGTGTGTGTGTGCGTGTGTGCGCGCGCGTGCGCGTGTGAGCACGGAAGTATACTGGGGAATACCACTGAATGGAATTGTTGAGCAGCGTCTCTCTCACACAAACGCATGCACACACACACAACCGGCTTTCTTGTACAGTACAGTACAGTACTCAAGTGGAGTTAGGTTTTATGCATCATTGATAAGAACAGCTGAATGGATCTCCAGGCTTCTCTAACCTGCAGAGGGCAAAGCCAGCTAACCAACTAGAGTTAGCTGCTTTCTGACCGACAGTGACAATATACTGTATGCATATGGGTCGGCTCCACAGAAAAGGACCTTAAAGTGTGGAAATCCAACCTCGCCGACATATCAAGATCAGTTTCTTCTCTGCGACCGCGGAGTCTGTTCTCCTCTATGGCTGTGAATGCTGGACACTAACACAAGCCTACCAGAATGTGTGGTACTGAACATCAACCGGGACGAGCACATCAGCAACAAGCGTCTGTATGGGGCATTACCAAGTGTATCAGAGAAGATAGCAGTAAGGAGGATGAAACTATCTGGCCACTGCCACTGACACCAAGAACTCCCGGCCAAAAAGCTTGTACTGTGGGAACAAAAATACGGGCATCGATCGAGAGGACGTCCCACACCTACCGATGTGGACGTACTAAAGAAAGATACTGGTGCAGAAAGCATAAATGAGCTGGCCATATGTATGGAGAACCGAGATGACTGGAAACACAGACGGAGGGCTCGTCTGAGGACGACGTAGAGAGAGATATGACACTGCTACACCAATCACAGATCAATCAATTGCTATTTCCTGTTAGCACATTAGCACATCATTGGTGCTTTGTTCACAATTACTATCCATACTGTTGCTATAGATTGCACAGGGAAGTCACACATCACTAGAAGCTGTCTTGTTTTTAATTGATTGCAACAGCACTAACCTCCAGTATTTTAATTAGTATTTCAAAGAGTATACACGAGGACAGACCCGAAAAAGGGACTTATAATGCACATTATATACTGTAATACTGGTCTGGCATACAGAAGTACTTCAGTTAGTTTAGTCCAGCTTTGCAGAGTCACCCATGAAGACTAACATGAATGGAATATTGAAATGCTGTTTCTTTGAGAGTTTGCTTGAACCAGGATTCCAGGAATCATATGAATAGTTTGGAATAATTTTATGGTTTCCTTTTGTGCCAATGCAGGACAGTCAGTCACTGAAAAGTTTTGGAAGCAACTTAAACATGTATTTCACTGCAGGTACAGTCAAATAACCTGCTCATAAATTAGTGACTGAATGTACTTCTGCCAGAAGAGCCCACCACTACAGCTAAAACTCACCTATTTGACATAATTTCCTCTGCTTTTCTTTGAATGGTTGTGATTGAATGGTTGTGATTGAATGGTTGTGATTGCCTGCCAGTTCCAGATGGAGGTATTTTAGGATGACAGGACAGGCCTCCTTCATTATTTAATTGGTTTCATTCTGCCAGGAAATCAATCATGAAGTTTGAACTATTTTACAACTTTGATCTTTCTTCAGGCAGACAGCCAAGTTCTCATGCATCATTCATACTGTACTTTACAAGAGTATTCTGGCCAAGCAAATCAAAGTTCAAGCGGGTGCTCGTACAGTACATAACAATGACAGAGGCACCAAACCACATTAAAATAATAGGCCAATGTGAAAAGGGTGCTATTTCGTCTTACGCCTTGGATGGCAATTGTATGATTTGAGGCATTTTGTTCCAAAAATGTGTTTTGCAAAAATCCACCCGTTTGTGGCGCTATAACAGGCCAATGTGAAAAGGGTGGGAAATATTCCTCAGCCTAGTAGGAAAGTCTGTGAAAGATTTCACGTAAATTGCCTGGTGAAGACAATTAAGTTCATAGTGAGGTACAGTGGAATAGGTAATTTGCCTGGCACAGTTAAAAATACAACAAACAGTGTGGGAAGTCCAGGATATTGTTTATCTGGATGAAATTACATTTTTGAATGATGTCTTCACGGTGAGCAAAGGTGGGCAAAGTTTGGAGTATTTTCGGACACCAGCTTCTCATTTCACAGATTATTCAAGGATGTTTCACAAGAAACCATGGGTTGAATGTGAGATGTCATTGTACAGTACCACCTCTAGTGGAAACTAATTGCTCTCCATGGGACATGTAAAGTTGAACTTGGCTTGACATGGTCTGCTGTTCACATCCAAGAGCCATTTCCTTTGGGTCCTCTTTTGATGTGGCAAGATGGGAAATAGTCTCCTCCCACTTCTGTTTGCCGTTAGCTCATTGTTGCCCTGTTAATTGTATCTCCTTGTGCTAATATGAGATAATGCTGAAAATTCCTGTCATGGATTCACCCCACCTATTTGCTGAGATGTTTCACCAGATTTATCTTCAGTTTGTATAAGCCTGTGAGCAAGGTTAGACTGTATTGTAGCTTTTTTCCCCCAGACTTGTGTACATCTGAAATCCACGTAACTCAAGAACTGTTCCCCCCCACCGAATTTTGGCACATGTATTTCACACCACCACAGGGAGTGCAGTGTCCGGTGTCGAGTCGGTCACATACACTGTTGTCCAGAACCACCACAAAAGGCTCTGGTCAGGCTCTGCCTGTGGACCTCACCTATAGATTCCATAACATCACATTGAGATTAGGCAACAGTGCAACACATGTCATATTTGGGCATGCCTGACACAGAACTCTATATATAGGAATAAAGTGACAGAAAGAGATCTCCATATCTGGGCATAACAGGGACACATACAGATGGGTGGAACGGGTACAACGGGTATTGCATAGCTGGGTGGGGCATGGATCTCCAAATTCCATCATTACCGACTCTGTGCTCTACAGCCGGGCACTGGTCCAGTTGTAAGAAAAGCAACAATGTGTTGTGAACTTGTGAGCTTGAAGATAACCTAATAACCTTTTATGGCATGGACAAATGTGGAATCCCTGATCTAGCTGACTGGAATGGTTGTCTTGGAAAATATCCAGTCTATGACACCAATACAACTCTTGTATTATAATAAAAGACAGCAACAGTTGTCATTGCGTTAATTGTAGTACTACTACAGCATTTATTCTGTTATTGTGGTTAAAAAGTAGTGGAATTAGTGCTCGGGGACAACAGAATTTTGCAAAGACTGCTTGCAATAAATACATTTGATGCTTACCCGTGGTGCAGTGGTGAGTGCAGAGTTGCAGACAATGCTATGCTCAGGGCTACAGCAAGTCTTTGCATCATCGTTTGGTAAAGCTTTACATAACAATGGCATTTAATCATATTTGGAGATCAAACACACAATTTTTCGGAGGCTAAGACATGGAATTCACATAATTCTTGTATGCTCATACGCATCACTAATGAATACTTCTGTGGTGACTGTACTTATCATGGTGCAGTAAAGATATAGAACACTTTAAGCCTCTGATTTATGCTGTCTTCAAATGGACTACACAATTTTCTTGGTGTTCAAGTGGTTAAGATATGAGATTGCTAGGCAACAGGATATGTATGGTACTGTAGCCACAAGTCCTTGCTCTTGTAAGACCTTATTAGCAATATTTTAGAGATAAGATATACTGTAATGAAATTACTAAGAAACACTCCATCCAATTAAAATGAACTATTTATTTATCTTTTAAATGTCAGCATCACATCACAACTTGTGAACTTCAGGAGTGATGAATACCACATATGTGGGTTGTTCATATGGATTTTTCTAGGCAAACATAACATTTACTTTTTATTTTATTTTATTTAAGACAAAATAGCACAATCGAACATGTTAACACTATGAATGAATAAAGAAAACAAAACAAGTAATAACACAAATATGAATGTTTTCCTCTTTCGCGCCGTGTAATCTTGTCGTTGACATCTCCAGATAAATATCTAGAAAGGTCAAAGCCCATTGGCGAGATGTCAATGTATGAGGATCGGTTTCCAGTGTGTAGCAACCATCTTCTTTGCGGCCGTTAATGCGGGTGTAATGTTAATTTGTAAAATAATCGAAAGATTAGCAGCAACCATATTCCAAAATGTGAGAACACTTGGACACTCCCAAACCATATGGAAGAACATAACCTTTACTTGAAGGCACTGCACGTTTGCATATCCTGGAGCAAAAATGTGAGGCTAAGCAGTATTATTACACTTTTACTTTGTTTCGTGATCATTGAGTCATAACAAAAAAAGTAAATTTGGTAAATGGTAAATTCCTTTAATAACTCAACTCAGTCTTCTTCAGGGCATGAAGTGCCAGCTCACACATAAGACAAAGGGTTGTGTCAGCTTCCAGGCAATCAGAGTAGCACTAGATAATTGAAACAGGTGCAGTTGAGAAAGTGATTGTGAACATAAATATGTAGATTAGACACATGAACACGCGAGCATGCACACACATGCATTTCGCAATGTGCTCGACCCCTGGGAGATGGATTGCTGTGGTGGAGCTCAACACCTACAGTATACCATCCTTCATTCATGAAGTAGCACTCCTCAGCCAATCTATTGGTGTTTGCTCTCTGTAAAATAAATATATCTGTTGCCTGGCAACAGCTAAGTAGCTAATTAAACAATCAAGCAACAATGGGGACCACTATAGGAACAAGGGGGATCCTGTGAACAAAGCTCTTATTAAATTATTCATACTACTATTCATACGTATGTCTTAATATGTAACCCCTTTAACCCTGTGTGACTGTCAAAAGATAGGGCCCCTATAGATTATTTTAACTATACAATGTACTTTATTTTTGAGTGGTGCAACCACTCCAAGGAACAACAATGTCCGTGTTCATCTATGTGTTGTTCATGTGACGTTAATGACCACCAGTATAATGAGTACCAGTAGGGGTGCTGTTGTGCCAGAAACAGAGAGAGGGATAGTGCAGCACTGTTGCCTGCTAATGAGAGAGAGAGGTGGGGGGAGTTTTAACTTATTTCTTACTTTTCATTATTGTAACTTTTTTACTGTGTTGTTTTCTTTTCTTTTTAAAATGTATACCTTATAAGTTATAACTATGAAATCCTTATTTAAGTGGATAGACAGAAAAACAATATGGTGCCCTTCTGGGGAAAACTTTGGAAGGCAATGTTAGCCAATCAGTGTAGAATCTGAGAAATCCAAGTGGCAGAACACATCCATCAAAGCTGTGTTCAGACACAAGTCAGGTGTCAGACACAAGGCAAGTGTCTTGACTGCAGCAAAGCAAGGGCATATGTCGACCCCGCCCACTCACCTCCGCCCCACCCCCTCCTGGTGCTGCGGCCATCTTGGAAACTAAACACAAAATAAACAATGGGAGAAGGGTGGGGCTGAGAAAGGCCCTTTTAGGACAAACCTACCGTTATGTCAGAGATCTAAAGTGGATCAACATCCGAAATATGGAGGAAGACTGTAAACATATTTGGTTTGGAAACAAACACTGAAGTGTTGTATCCACTAAGATGAACCAGTCCTCCAGCAGCAAGCCATAACATATTTACTATGAAGTTAATGAAGATTGAAGCTACCACAGTCTAGAGGATTTCAGAGTTCTCACTATGTGATCTTATCTAGCTGGCCATGAAAGATGCAACAAAGCAAAAACCTTTGGAGAGAGCCTGACAGAGGCAGGGGAAATCAACAGATCTGTTAATTCCGGGAACAACTGACAGGATGAAGGGCAGCTACACATTCCTTTCAGAGAGAACAAACTGACGGAACAACATAATTCATTGTTTACATCCAACCGTGTCCAGTGCCCAGCTGGGCAGAAGGCCCCAGATTAAATTCCTGTTTTGAGGTGTGCCTGAGCAAGATGCTAACCCTTAAATTCTGTTTTGGTAGCCCAAAAACATACCTGAATTTCAAAACAAATAATACAGCGAGAGCAGAGTTTGTTTCTGTAGGTAAACACAACCACACTACACCGGTGGCTGATCGGAAATGATTGGTATTTTCTTGTTTTAAACCCATTTCAATAGTAGTAAAATACAGATAAATGTGCCAAAATGTATAACTCAATAATATAACAAAATTAATACATTATATTTATTTATAAAACCAACAAAATAAGTAATAACATTGAAACATTTGAAACCTAAATTGAGATATACCCAACTGGGTTACATAGCTACATAATATATATATATATATATAGGAACATACTGTACAACTAGTAGTTATTGCACATACTGTACTGTAACACTGCACATCATTAACAACACACTGACAGATTTGAATGGAATTGACTTCTTATTGACCTCCCATGATGACTCATGCAATGTGCTGCATATATTTGCATTGTTTCGTTAAACAAATCTCATATCTCCTTTGTTATTTTCTTTTTTAATTGAAAGTGGTAATTTATAGTAATGTACTGAGAATAAAATGAGCTTGGGGTCACTCCGAATCAAACCTTTCAAAACATAATATAGTATTTAAATTTTCATATCATACGGTATGTCAATCAGACAATGCAAGTCAGAAAAGTAGACTTTTTGGACACAGCATGACAGTAGCAACGCAGCTCTATAGTTAGCATTACAACATTTTGCCATTGGCTTTGTTCTTACTGCTTAGTGTTCCATTTGTTCCATTTACCTAGGCTATGACTGAAGTGACCTTTTTATCTGGCACATTTGTTTGTGTCAACCTCTTACACGTCATGTTTCTAAGTAGAGTCCCTGTAGTTTTTCCCATACCATAAAGGGCAGAATATCACGGGCAACCTTTCCATGGCCATTATTTCAAATATACAAACCTGCAGGAAATGAGCAAAACACGCATGCACGCGCGCGCGCACACACACACACACACACACACACACACACACACACACACACACACACACACACACACACACACACACACACACACACACACACACACACACACACACAAACAACGCAAACATGGACCAAGATACACTGTACTGTACATGCAGGCACAGACAGTACAGTACAGACATACAGATTTCCCCATACAAAGCTGTCACGCTTAGATTCCTCTCCTCTCCCTTTCCTTCCCTCTCTTTCCCCTCGCTTCTCTTGTTCCCCTCTCTGTCTTTAATATGGGGTCATATTAATGCCATTATTGTTTGTATTCGTAAAAAAAAACATGCGAGCATCTGTAAAATAATTTGTGCACTTGTAAAACAGATTTTGTATTCGTAAAAAAAAATGTGTGTACACTGTGCACTCATAATTTATATTTTGTATTCATAAAAAAATTGTGCACTTGTTTACAGATGCTCAGATTTCTTTGCTCAAGTGCAAGTTGGTTCTACAAATGCTAAGATGTTCTGCAGTGATTTTACTGCCGATTCTACAAGTGCACAAAGTGCATTTTCTTTACGAATACAAAATCTGTTTTACGAGTGCACAAATTATCGTGTGCACAAATTAAGTGCTGAAATGTTCTTGCTCAAACGAATACAAATAATAATGGCATTAATATGACCCCACACTTTCACCTCAGCTGTCCATTCTCCCTCTCTCCACATTGACCCTGTTACCTGGCTCTGTAATTCTCCCCTTTTATTTACTTATTTATAATTCATGCTCTTTTCACGTCTCATTCTCTCTGATCTCAGTCCAATGCCCAGCCAATGAGGTTCGCTTTGACTCCACGGGGGTGATCCTGAGTCCAGGCTATCCTGACAGCTACCCCAACCTGCAGATGTGCTCCTGGCTCATTAATGTGGAAAAGGGATACAACATCACTCTGCACTTTGAGCTCTTCCAGACAGAGAAAGAGTTTGACATCCTGGAAATATTTGATGGTGAGTTCAAAGGGGGATCTTATCTCATAAGCAAGATGTAAAACGTTACCTGTTATTTATACATGTAGCTACTCAACAAACCTGCGTAATTTAACTTGTGAGTTACAAATTAATAAATTGAGTCTTTCAGGTAATGTTTGAAACATACTTGTTTTGATGTGAGAATGAGATTCAATTGCCTTTTTTTTATAGATGGCATTATTACAAAATGTCACTGATATTTATGGTGCGGCGCCTTTGTTCTCATCATCTCTTAGCAAATTAATTATATACTGATAAGTGTACCATGCATATCTCTCTGCATAATATGCTATATTTGTGCGTACCGGTATTTACATTCTCTGTTCATCTGTGTATGCAGTCATTATTCTTATCTCATTATTGTGTGTGTGTGTGTGTGTGACTGTGTGTGTGTGTGTGTGTGTGTGTGTGTGTGTGTGTGTGTGTGTGTGTGTGTGTGTGTGTGTGTGTGTGTGCGTGTGCACATGCAGGTCCCACCATCTACAGCCAGAACCTGGCCTCTCTGAGTGGTGACATTGAGACTCCCTTCAGCCTGACAACCACTGGCCACCAGCTCCTCTTACGCTGGTCCTCCGATCATGGCACCAATCAGCCTGGCTTCCACATCAGATACGTGGGTGAGTATCAAAGTATGTATCCTGCTCGTAATTATACTATCTTCATTATTGATAATGGATAACTGATCCAATTGTGTCTTTATAAACTCTTAAAAAAAAGAAGAGTTACGGGTTCAATATGAAATCACATGTCATTACAAGGCATATACATTTAACTACTTTACTACCCTAGCGTCCCTATTCTCTGGAGAGAACGTTCGGTGAAAATAGCAGATCTTCAAGCTCACAACGCGTCACATTAATGCGTCCGTAATTAACGCGTCAGTGATTTTTGGGAAAACAGAAGGGGGACTCCGGTCAACTAAGTATATGGGGTTACGTTAAAAGCAGTTACCGGTACATTAAATGCACATCAACACCAGCATGGTGGTGTTGATGTGCTTTCCTCTCATCCTAACCTTCATAAGTCTGCTGTTGATGGGTTTCCACTCCATCAGACAAGACATTTTTCTGTTCCTGTCTTCAGTATAATAGTGTGGATGTCATCCATACCTGAGTATTGTATTGTCTCCCCTGTGCTGGTCTTTTGTCTGCCGGATCCTATCCATCTGCTCTCACTGATACCAAGGACGTGCAGGTTGTAACGTCTCATTTTGGATGTTACTTGGGCCAGTTTAGCTGATTCGTACATGGTTCGTACGTTCCAGAACCATCGCAGAACACACTGAATAAATTCTTGTGTAATAACCATTTCATTTTATGACCTAAATTCTTTGTTGGATCTTTAAAAAAAAGAAAGAGCAGAGCTTCATTGAAATACATCAACCAAAAGCAAACAAGAAAGCATAATATTTTGTTTTGTCTTTTTTCCTGTGGTGCTTTAATCCTTCTGGCCTTAGGTCGCATTCACAACAGGATGTTTTACTGCGATTAAAATTAATCCTGCTGCCTATTGTTGGAAAGTGTGCTTCCTTTGGAAAGTGTGAAGGCTCATTCGAATTGTGGTGTGGATCAAACAAACGCATTCTAGATTTCCAAAAAACTGGGTTCTCATGTCACTTCAAAGCGCACCAGAGGGTGGATCACCGCAGGTGTGAATGCACATCATCTATAGGGGATGAACGAAATGATGTGCCATTGTGGGATGAAGAAGTTGTTATTTGGCACACGAGGAGGAAGGAGAATGCATTATTAGGCAGTGCAAGGATGTCCCATGGACAGTGGTCTAATGAAGAGATAGAAGCCCTTGGATTATCACAATATGGCCAGGCGATCACATTTATCAAATGCTGAAGGTTACACACAATTTAAAACACTACCGTGTAGGATATTTAGTGAGAGAATGGAGGCCATTGCATATTTGCACAATGACACATATTGCATTAATGCTTGCAGTACAGGCCTGGACCAGGAATCCTGGCGGCTCCACTGATCTGAATAAAAGTGGTAGGCTACTCCTATTAACCTTGTGCTATGTATGTAGGTAAAGTTGTAGCGATCACCGAGCTGCTATTGCGTGCACACACGCACGCATGAAAGCAACGCATGAAAGCAACGCACGCACGCACGCACATACGCACACACACACACACACACACACACACACACACACACACACACACACACACACACACACACACACTAGTCCAGTCCCCACCACGTCCTGCACTATTATTGAATTGAACACATTGCTAAAGTTCCCTGCTGCGGTTGACAAAGCAAATAAAAAATCCAAGAACTACAGGTGTGAATGCGACCGTAGGGAATCAGACTTGACTTGCAACTCTACTGTCACACCAAATCTTTGTCAGAGATATAGCCAAGCTCACGACGTGGTGTGAGCTTGTACATAGATCTGCTATGTTTGGTGAATGTTCCCTCCAGAATACGGATGCTGGGGTTCAAGTGGTTACTCGTTTTGTGAGGAAAACAATTGACTGGAATTTAAATCATTGCTGTGTCCCAGTGATGTTGATTTGAAGGAAATTACAGCAGTGATCGCCGAGCAACACTGCCGTCCATCCGTCTGTCCCATCCGCTATGTAGTGCCTCAGCCTGTGTGTTCTGAAATCAATTTGTTTTGATAGGCTGTACGATGAGGGAAAGTAAGGGCTGTGGAACAAATAACTGCAGGATGCACCTGTGTTTGCATGTGTTAAAGCAAATTGAATATGTGTATGTGCCCATAGGCCAGAGTGGAATGATGATAATGTGATTTTGAGGAGTGCCTGGACTTTGTGTGTTACACACCGGCTGCTAAATAGATGTGACATTCCTCAGGCCTTCCTCCTCACTAGTGCATAAATATGTGTGTATTAAAGCCCATGGCTTGGCTGTAAATAACTAAAGAACTCCATCTGTACTTTCTTTAATGCCTTATTATCATTTTCTCATCTTTCTTTCATTTTCTTCTTCTCCTTCTTACTCCTCGCCTTATTCTTTTAATTATTGATCCCCTACCCCCCCTTCTACAGTACATATCTTATCTTATATCTCATCCATTCAGCCCCCAGCATTCACACCTATTCTTTTCATCTCTCTTCTCTTCTTCCCTATATTATACATTCAATGGCCATGTATACACCATTATAATATCTATATATAAATAGCTTTAATTTGACTGTATGTGTTATCACACACACCCATTGATATTTTTTTTATCTAAGAATGACAATGATTTTGTCCTATGCTTGGATTATGAGCATCTCAATGTTTTGTCACATTTGTTATTGTGATTGTCTTGATGTATATTATATATATTTTTTCCATTGTTTTGTAAACTTCTAATTGTGTTATGTTATGTTTTATGTTATGTTTTATTATTATTACATTATTGCCATTGAGCACAAGATGGTACGTCTAGTTTAGTATCCCTCTCTCCTCTTCCTCCCTCCATCTTTCAATAGCCATGTACTGCAGTACCCCGGATTCTCCGCAGCACGGCTTTGTAGTGAGTCAGACCGGGGGTCATCTTAACAGCGTTGTGCGCTGGGCCTGTGACCGGGGCTACAAGCTGATTGGAAAGGGCACGGCTGTCTGCAAGAAGACCACCTATGGCTACTACACCTGGGACACGTCTGTTCCTGCATGTCAGGGTGAGCTGAACGGCACTGATGAACATTTACTGTCGGTATTTCTATCTCCTGTCCACCTGGTCTCAGTGTTTATTTCGTCGGCAAAAAATGACGAAAAAAATCTGTCGACTACCTTTTTTCACTGCCGAAAACTACGCTATGATGAAATATACTGACAATTTCCTCAACATAAAAACTGGACTAAAATGTTAGGGAGGGACCAGTGGAGAAGAGATTCAGTAGAGTGAGAGTGAGAGAGAACTAAGACTGTACGCAACCAAGTATAACATTTGCCATTAGATAAAGGCACCGCCAAAATACATTTTAGTGGACTAAATGAACTGTAAATGGCAAATGGTGCATAGCATCTTTATCCAAGGCTCTTAAAATAGATTTTGCATTACTGTACATTCACCCATTCATAAACCAATGGCAGAGGAAACCATGCAAGGCACCAACCTGCACATCAGGAGCAATGGGTTCAGCATCTTGCTCAAGGACACTTCGACACTTACTCTGGGGGAGCCCGGGATCGAACTGGGAACCTCAAGGTTCCCATCCAGCTGCTCTACCTCTGAGCCACTGCCTAGACTAGATTAAAAGTCAAACATTTCAGATGACTAAAACTTAACAGAATTTTATTCAAAAGACAATGAATAAAACTAAATCTAAATGTGCTGTCAAATTCAACACTTCAAATTCAACACGTCTTCTGGTCACTGCCTCAGAGGCCCAGTGCTCTACAGACAGTCAGATGTCTCTGCCCAGGACCTTTTCTCTGTGTTGTTGGTACTCGTTAGTTAGCTGCTCTGAATGCAAGCTGATGGAGAGACGATGCCATGTCAGATGGAAGGGAAACACAAATCAATCCCCACCCCTTCTTCTGTCAATTTCCACTTCCTCTAATTACTTTGCAGCTAACTCACCGTTGGCATTCGGTGTCTTTGCAGCTGTTCTATTTCACTCAACTAATTGGGTTCTTTGTTGCATGAACATGTGTTCACACGTGTGTGTGTGTGTGTGTGTGTGTGTGTGTGTGTGTGTGTGTGTGTGTGCGTGTGCGTGCGTGAGAGCATGCACATTACACACAATTCCTACAGTAGCAATGTTACTTGTTGAACACACCACTACTACGTATTTTTCATTATGTTTCCAGGCTTGAGCCGAAACATAATTTAAATAATTTAAAATACATGTTGTGATTCATTTCAAATGGAATGCTCCTGAAGTAGCCCCAAGAGGGCAAGGCCCCAGACAGAATTTCAAAAGCCTATAAGCTTTAAGTTAAATGGGCGATATCCAAGATGTAATATCACAATGTAGTCCTGCTGATAACATTGTGATACAAGCATGCAATAATTGCAATATTATCTTCATGAACAGTTCAAATGTGTTTTTCTTCTACAGATGTACATTATGATTGTTATTGATTCATTATCTAAATCACCTAATTTGCTCTATTCAAGTGTACTGTACGTAAACGTGTACTGTACGTGTACTTGGCCCAAAAGTGTAAATTACTGTATTTCTTATTTAGATACTGTAAACATATGCAATCCAGTTTTCTCTGCATTCATTAAGCCTGATTCATTATTCGCTGTATGGCAGGTTAGCACATCATAAATAGCTGATCTATCTCACAACGCATTGCAAGCTTATTATAGACCAACTATTTAGGCATCACAGTATACATCACACTTTGCACGGAACAACCGTCCAACATTATATGTACTGTAGAGGTCTTAATTGGACTGATTTGTTATAAAAATTGTTTATGAACAGGGGTATAACTACAAATTGAAGTCATTCAGAACTTCAGATGGGTGGTCTCAGAACTTTCTGGGGATGTTATTGCACCCCTATCCTTTAGTTTGAAAGAGACAGGATGTTATTGCACCCCTATCCTTTAGTTTGAAAGAGACAGGATCAGGCCAGGTACTACTCTCTATACTAGTGACCATGCATAAACAACCTCTCGCAATAAATGGCAAGACAAGACATCCGCTTACCTCTGTGACAAATTGCCCACATCAAGTTGGAACTATATCCAGGTATCAAATCCACTGTGCACCATTTCGGCACTCAAGACAAAAGAGCAAGCTGCCATTCATTGACAACATTACTTAGCTGTCAAATGTCACACATTAGGAAAACGATACATAATTACTGTGTTGTTGTATGTAACAATGTGTGTAATTACAGTTTGCATTACTTAAAATGAATAATATTTTATTTACATCATGTGGTCCCAGTCACGTCTGTCATGATCTCTATGCTCGCCCAGGAATGTTGCTGCTTGCATGCCTATGGGCTGATGCACCGTGCAGTGCACGTGCTTCCAGGTGGGGGGGACACCACTGAAGGTATCGGCTGATGCACCGTGCAGTGCACGTGCTTCCAGGTGGGGGGGACACGACTGAAGGTGACAGTGCTGCGTTGCTGATTGCCTATATCTTGAGCTGACTTGTAACATACGTGCCATAGGCTTTATAGATCCCGGGTTCGCCTCCAGGCCGAGGCTACAGTATAGTATGAAAACCCTTTGAAAGTGTTGGTAAAATAGGTCCACTTTTCCACAAGATTCACATGCACTACATTGTCTGTAGGTGACGGGATAGTCATAGTAAATCTGTCAGAATCATGATGGTGCAGGATGTTGTTATAAGACTGATTTACATTAAGCTTAAACGTTGGATCTTTGGGAAAAATGATCACCATTATGGATTCGAGGCAGCTCGTAATTCAGGAGTCGGGCCTGTCCAGAATTTGGCATCGTCAACTATCGTCTCACTTGGGCAAAGTTTTGAATTTCCATGATGAGAAAGGCTTTAATTTGTTGATTGTGGTTACTAGTGATTACTATGAAAACCTGTCAGTCCGTCGTTCCATCCGTCACGCCACCATATGGCCATAATAATAATAATAATAATAACGCCGTCGGCGTGTGTGAACACATGTTCATGCAACAAAGAAAACAAATCCTAAAAATAACCGGAAGCCAATGCAGTGAAGCTAAAACTGAAGTATACAGTGTATGTTCTCTCATCTTAGTTTTAGTTTAAACTCTGGCTGCCGCATTTTGGACAAGTTGTAATCTGTCAGTTGTTTTCTTTGGCAGTCCAGAAAAAAGTTCATTGCCGTAATCAAGCCGAGAAAAAACAAAGTCCAATGACAAATAGGCTCTGATTCGTGCAATATGTCTAAGGTGAAAAAAGGCAATCTTGGTAACATGATTAATGTGTGAAATGTGAATAAAATTTCAATTCAGAATCAATAATGACCCCCAATTAAGTTCTTTACTGTACTGATACTTTCTACAGTCAGGTTGCTGTGACCTTTCCTAAAGCCAGATTGGAATTTGTTATGCACTGTTATTGTTCTGTAGAAACACATCCAATTGATGAAAGATACAGTACATTTTTCTAAAACCTTGCCCAGAAAGGGCAGATTAGAAATGGTTCGATAGTTACCCAACACAGAAGGATCAAGATTGTGAGTAAGGGCCTAACTACAGCCGTCTTCCGTGAGTCTGGACAGGTGGGGGCTGGGGGGGGGGGGGGGGGGGGGGGGTAGAATAGGACTGGCATTTTTCTCGTTCTCATTAATAATGCCAGAGAAATATGCCTGCCTTTGTTATAGGCAACTGTTGACTTTTTAAGAATCTCTAGGTGGATAGTGAGTTTGTTTTTCTTTCTTCAGTGAACGTGTATGCTCATTTAACCAGGGTGTTACTCTGGTGTTCTGTTTCTTTTCACCTCAGCTACCCGGTACATTATGCATAGATGTAGGTTTGGGTGTTACAATAATGAAACCAATCACCGTGCCACATGATAGGACTCAGCCAACCAATCATATCAACGCTTGAGGGGTACTACCCGGAAGACTTTGTCGTTCTTCTATGGCTTCAAAATGTCACTGAGCAACTTCCATTGAAGTGAATAGCGCGCTCCTCAATCCGTTCTCTAGATATACAGTATTATAGCTTTATGATTCTATCAAACGGAATTCACCTTGCGGCTGGTCTGAGGAGGCACGTCTTTCCGCTGTCCTAAACCTGCGAGGGCAAGATAGCAATTGTAAGGAATGCGCATCAACACGCCCACAGGTAACACCTCCAACCACAAGGAGTCGGCATAATGTATAGTGGGTATAGTGTGGCTGCAAGATAACGTTTACAGATAGTGGAAGTTTCTAAACCCATATGCGAGTAAGGCATGGCATGTCACCACAAATTAATATATATATATATTTTTTTAAGGTATAGAATGTGCCTATGTATTGAAAAGTACAGATATACCGTGTGTGTGTGTGTGTGTGTGTGTGTGTGTGTGTGTGTGTGTGTGTGTGTGTGTGTGTGTGTGTGTGTGTGTGTGTGTGTGTGTGTGTGTGTGTGTGTGTGTGTGTGTGTGTGTGTGTGTGTGTGTGTGTGTGTGTGTGTGTGTGAGATTCATGACTTTTTAATCCCAAGCTACACCTGGATTTGTCTCATATGGCACCGTTTGGGAATCACTGGATTAACATAATTATTTAGCCTGGGATGCTGAGATTGGAATGTCTCATTGTGTATGTTGTACAACCTCAATGAGTTGAGAGGAAAACACTACTCTTTCAAAGATTAAAGAGAGGATTTCAAAGACAACATTTATAACCCAGCGTACGTATGTATTAACATTTTATATGCCATAAAACAGCTAGACTTAAAACTAACTAAAACTTTTTTTAATCTTCCACTATTCTTCACCGTCAAAATATTTTCCTCTTGAGTATTAAGCCCCACTTCTCTCTTCTTTCCAGAGTGCTTGTTGTGACTGACAGTTATGAGTTTTGCGCCACTGTGCTATTCACGAACGAATGAGGTCTGATTGACCAAAACAACAAGCAAGCGTATGAGAAAGCAGTGATTTAAAAGTGTGTATATACTATATATTGAAAGTATAAGCCCCTTGAGATGTCACATCTCATTTTAGAGGGGGTCCTCAACACAGATACATTGTACAATACAGTTCACAAAACAATACAACAGTACAACCATACATACAGACAGGACAAAACAAAACAGAACAAAAGCTCTCCCAAAGATAGCTCCCACCCCACTGTTTCAACCCTAATAGCAGAGTTCATATGGGGAAAAATATACCCTTTGCACAATAAAAACATGTTACTAAGCAAAAAACAAACAAGCAATACCAGCATGAATATGTGATAATAATGAACAGCAGCACCGTGTGTGTGTGTGTGTGTGTGTGTGTGTGTGTGTGTGTGTGTGTGTGTGTGTGTGTGTGTGTGTGTGTGTGTGTGTGTGTGTGTGTGTGTGTGTGTGTGTGTGTGTGTGTGTGTGTGTGTGTGTGTGTGGGAAGTGAGAAGCAACCGCTGCCGCTGTGTTTTTTGCGTGTTTGCATAGCTATTCCCATAAAGTGGGCCAACAGATGTTGATTTGGCTCCAACAACAACTGTCTCCAATCAGTTTGACTACTCTGTCTGATAGGACAGAGTAGGCTAGCCTTATTTCACACATACATGCGTGAGAGAATATAATGTATGTTAATATATTCATGTGTGTTTCAACGTGTAATGTTTGAGTGAGAATAGTATTGCCGTCAATATTGACATTTGAAAAATATGTTAGTATATACAGATGTGCTACTGTATAAGATGCATCTATGCACATGACCATGTGTCTTTATTTATTTGCGTGTGTGCGTGTCTGTCTGTCTGTGTGCGTGTGATCGTCTTTATGCTCCCTCCAGCTGTGTCATGCGGCGTCCCCATTGCGCCCGTGCACGGAGGTGTGCTGGCTGCTGATTACTCCGTTGGCACACGCCTGACCTACTTCTGCGACAGTGGCTACCGGCTCTCCTCCAAGGAGCTGACGACAACAGTCTGCCAACCGGATGGCACCTGGAGCAACCACAACAAGATCCCCCGCTGTACCGGTGAGCTGAGGTGGGAGTGGGAGGGAGGGGAGGCTGAAAAAGGATATGAATGCTCACATGAGGCTGTATTCCAGCTACAACAATAACAAAAGGATAATAATAAAAAAACGAGGAAATACTGTTCCTGAAACACTGTGGGCTTGAGTAGCCCGCTACGCGATGATAATGTATTGACCCGCAATTACGTCACAGTCCAGGAAAACGGGTCCGGGAATAAAGATGTAACAATAGTGGGCTCGGTACTCGAGACCACAATAATACTGAATATAAGTGAGAATCAAAAATGAGAAAATTATACAGAAAAGTTAAAAGGGCAGGTAGTATGGCAAGTGTGAAAAACCTCTTAAGGCAGGTATGATAGCGTTAGCTAGGGAATGTGCAAGATGGCACATGGGGGGGGTCCCAGATGACAGAGAAGTGACAAGGACTTTTAAGACCTTTTTAATACCTCAAAAAGAAAGAAAAGAAAAATAGCATTACTGCATCAAAAGTAATTAACAAACTAAACTATAAAGACTGGTCAAACATTGGCCAAATTGTTAAATAATAAGAAAGAGACCCCACACAATGTATCTGCTATTTTCACAATATTTATCTGTGGTACCGAAAGTTTAATGTCTCACTCCTACATTCCATGTACTTGTCAGGGCCCCATTTCAATTATGATTATTTTGGGGGCTCACAGCCTGAAAAGGTTGAGAACCACTGTATTATTTAGCATTTTTCCATTGTGGTTCTGTATTCAATTCATCAAGAGGTAATTACCTAGGAGTTACAGTTAAACAAGCCACAGCTGAGAACGTGCGTCCTATTCTTGTCCCGTAGTGATGGTGTGTCCCAGTCTGGGCTCCTTCTCTCTGGACCATGGGAAATGGAGGATAGTCAATGGCTCGCATTATGAGTATGGAACCAAGATCATCTTTACCTGCAATCCTGGATACTACCGTGTTGGCCCTGCCCACATCCAGTGCCTGGCCAATGGGGTGTGGAGTTGGAGAAATGAGAGGCCTCGGTGCAGAAGTGAGTGACTGGCTTCTTCTAATGGCTAATTTCAATATGTCATTGTCTAGTGTCTAGCCTATAGGCAAAAATTGCCAAACTGTCGTTGTGTTACCAACATGTAACTAGACATGCCCATAAAGTAATACAGTCTATAGCCTAACTTATAAAATGAATGCTGTATTAAATGAAACGATTACATAATCTGTATATTTAGTATTTAATCAAAACTAATACATTTTGACCAGAATGGTGCTTGGAGAAAAAGAAATACACATACGGTAGTGGCATGCATTTCCATTTCAAAACTGCTGCCAAGCCAATCAAACAAATCTATGTAATTTGTACCTGTGGTTGGCGTGCACAATAAAAGATAACCATAAGTGCAGTGAAATCAGGGTAGCAGACATTCAAAATGCAGCTGTGTATAAAGTATGGAGGATATCGCCAACCATAGAGTGGACTGTGTGTGAAATACCACTCACCGGTGTCACGCTAAATATCACTGTGAGAAATGGATCAGCTGCAACATGCGACCTACTGTATCTTAAGAGGAGGAGTTTCCACCCCCCGCCAGCCCAATGCATACACACACTCAATACACACACTTTGCTATCATTAGCATTAGCGCACACCGTTTACCTCTCGCCAGAAACGTTTACATGTCGGGAGCGACGCGGTACAAAGTCACAAATGACATCCGAACTTTGGATGGCTGAATATCCACCAAGGACAGCTCTCCTGGATTCCTTTCCGACTTATGGAGGTTTGAAAATCCTCCTTTGAACTGCTTTAAACGGAGATCAGATTTAACGATCCATAGCTAGTGGTGACGGAGGTGTTGCATAGCAACCGGATCAATGTTAAAAGCTGCCGTGGGGCTCAACCATATACACTATATATACTGTATAGAGTATACATTGGGGTCTGTGTATATACAGACCTAGCAAATAACGTCCCCTAGCTGGGGGTACGTATATATACGGACATGCAGAGAAAGAATTAACAAGACACCTAATGTTCCAGGCAATTGAGTCTGTAATGGGTCCCCCTCCAAATCAGCCTCTAGAGGCCTCCCCAGAAATGTGCACAAAGTTTGTCTCCCAATTTGTGGACAAAATAACAGCCATCAGGCAGAAGATCTCTTCGGCTCCCACAAACCCCCCTGGCTGCCCCCTAGTAACAACAAAACTCCCCCAGTTCCAACAGATTTCATTGACAACCCTGGAAGACTTTGTGTCTCATATGAACTCCACCTCCCGCAAAACAACGGTTAGGCTAGGGGTTCATGTAAAGTGTAGTCCGAATAGGAGGAATACAGTTCCTCCATCAGATTGCTTAAACAGACAAATCCCTAGACAAAATACCAAGGTGTTCTTCAGTGTCTTCCTCAGTGGTACATAAAGTATATATACTATATAGCATGCCACATGCGAACACCCCATTGTTGAGTCCGTACATACATAAACACATGCAAAGTACAGTATTAGTGCATAAACATACTGTATATTGGATTACTGGGATTGTCTCATAGAATAAAATCCAAAAGACAGTAAATAATGAGAACAAATGCAATATGCAATATTGAAATAGACTGCTAGCATAGATGTACTCCAAATCCACTTGATTATCAGCTATGTACAAACAAACATTTTATTTCACATACACAGATGTGAAAAAGCCTCCTACAGTATGTTATGCTGCCATGGGAACTGTTCTTTAAAAGGCATACGAGTGGAATAGTGTCTGTATTGGTGAAAGGAAAAGCCAGCCGGTGCGATGAAAGATGTCGGGACAAAGGCAAACACCATCATTATCCTCCAGTGAAATAGTACAGGTCACTCTTATATCTCATTATGGTCAGTGAGATGGGGGTACATGACTCTATTTTCCCACTCCCATTGACTCAGAGGATGACAGCTAACTTGCCTTTCCTCCTTCCTCTCTGTTTTCTATTTATTCTTTCACTCATTCTCTTTTACTCCCTCTTTCTCCATGCTCCTTTCCCTCTTTTGCATCATCCTGTATCAGTAATTTCATGTGGAGACCTGCCTACTCCTCCAAATGGGAAGAAGATTGGTACCCAGACCACCTTTGGAGCCTCTGCCATTTTTAGCTGCAGTCTTGGCTATGTTTTGACCGGCTCCACTGTCAGGGAGTGTCTTCTGTCTGGCCTATGGAGTGGGATGGAGACACAGTGCCTGGGTAAAGCAGGGTCTAAACATTTCCTTTGCCTGGATCAAGTGACACTATACATCTGTTCAGAAATAGTTCTGAGTGTTCTTTTAAAATCCTATAAGCCCTTAGTAAACCCAGTTCCAGTAGGTAACGAGAGAGTCTAATTGCTTCCCTTACTAGTCATGCATGGCCAGACTAGAAGAATAGAGACAATGCATTATATCTATGTGCTACAAGCACATGTACTACAAGCACATGTTGTAGTACTTTAGCCGATGCAAAGTTGAACAATGTAGTACAAATGCAAGCACTTCTTGTTCAACTGTCTTAGCTCACTTGCAGCAGGGTACTCTACTGTATGGCCGCTTTGTGAGATTTAGTTTTTCCAAAATGTTAAATATGAGAGCGCAGCCATTGTGTCGCGACTGGCCTGAAACCGTCAAATGTCTGCCAAGCCTTACCAGCATGATTCCCTCTGCTGTGACAGATCGGATCCATAAACAAGCAAAAGCAGTATGGCTAAGCACAGCTGAGCTCAGCTCAGTACAGTGAAAGATAGGCGAAAAAGTAAGAAGGATGGAGAAATGTGACAGGATTGTTGGAACCGGATGCAATCTCAAAACATGATGGCCTCCTTGGCAGGTACATTAGTCCATTTCTCAACCCCTTTGACGCCTGCACTCTCAGCTCAGCACAAGATTGGTTCGGTTCATTAAAAGAAAGACACCACTCTCTTGTCTGGTGATATGACAGCCAGGGTTAACATAGCTGGGGACCTCTCGGCATAGTAGCCTACTTCAGCACAATCTTCACTGGATCTGGCTGCCCTCAAGTGTGGGAGTGTGATAACAAAATCCCCAGCTGAATTTCAAGTTGCAGGAGTGAATTAGGGAAATAAGATTTGCCGTCAGTGGACATTTTCTATTGTTTAAGTGGCGGTGGAAATCTCAGCAAGATTCCTCCTCTATTGTAGCTGAAAGTAATACGATTATGTGCACGAGTGTATTGTACAGATTTTGAGGAATTTCACTGCGTCTTCTCCAGATGAGAGAAGCTCATCTAGTTATCACTACAAGTTGGGTTGGGCAAATAATAGGTTAATAATTCATATGAACTGAACTGCCAGCGTATTATAGGGTTAGGGTTAGAATAGAATACCCTTTAGTAGCAGTAGTCATCATAACTTTATGTTATCTGATCTTTGAAATGGATGTAGTAATATGCATTGTGGAAGCTATTTATGAACTTGGTAGGAGTAACCTAGAAATATAAAGGTTAAACCATTTTAAATTAAAATAATTTTTGCTCTCTCTCCTTTTTCTCTCTCTCCTGCAGCTGGTCACTGTGGTGTGCCAGAGCAGATAGTTAATGGGCAGGTGATTGGGGAGAACTTTGGCTACAGAGATACGGTTGTTTACCAGTGTAACCCTGGCTTCAGGCTCATTGGCTCCTCAGTACGCATCTGCCAGCAGGACCACAACTGGTCCGGACAACTCCCAGTATGTATCGGTAAGTGCTTTAATACTGCTTCTCTTTCATGGCTGATTGAGTGCAAGAGAGGGTTGATAAGAGAGAAGGAAAGATTGTTGGAGACCGAGAGAAATAACGCCCGAGTTACACCAGAGAATGTACGCGTGACGCATGCACAGTCCGTGCACGCACTAAACGCTCCTGGCTACACCAGATCTGTGGGTGCATGCAGATTTACTCCACTGTCTCCATTTGGGACATACAGTATATGCATACATGCGAGTGGTGCTATACGCATGTAAAAAAAATAGAACCGATCCTATTTTTAGAGCACGCTATCCGTGCGTCTGGTGTAGTCGGTATCATTGACATACATTGGATCTTTCCAAACGCACTGTACGCGTACAGTAAATTACACTCAGAGAGAGACTGAGAGAGATAGTGCACATGTGTCTGTGTGTGATTGCTGTGCAGGCATAGAATAGAATGAGCGACAGTGAGTGGTTGTGGATGTATTGAAAACTGACAGGGGAAATCTGTGTGTGAGAGAGGCGGGGGGGGGGGGGGGGGGCAAAGAGATCAAGAGCCAACTTTACAATACCTACAAGTGCCTGTCTGCACTCTAAATTTAGCCTGTTGTTGCTGCGCTGTTGAAATAAAACAGTGGTACCCAACCAGTGTGACTCCACATGATTACATTTCATTAAGCTCATGAATTTCAAGGGGACCTAAGTTTTAGATATTATTATTTTTTCTGTGTGGTAAAACAGTATTATGCATTATTAAAAGGGTGTACTGTATTTTCTACTTATCTTCACTACTTATCTTCTAAAGTCACATGGAATTCCTCTGGAGTGTTATGCTAACCATTTGTGCGTATACAGGGCATGCTCGTATGCTTGCAATGTTCAATCTTATGTTCACCTATTGACATAATTTAGATGTGTCATTTAGCCTTTCCCTTCAACCCAGTCATTATGTGCAATTCCCATGGTGCTCTATAAGGTTAATGATATGATAATGACATTCATATGATAAGTGTCACTTTACGTCACCTATTGATTAATTATATCGAATTCTCCGTCTCTTGCATGCTCTCATACACATGCTATCTCTCCCTCTCTATTCCACTCTGCCCCACTCTCTCTTCCATCCCCAACCTCTCTTCTTTACCTCTCTCCCTCCTCCTCATGTCTTTCCTTCCACCTCTTCCCTTGGTGCACTCATGTCACCCTCAGCTGTTACATGTGGCCACCCAGGCAGCCCCATCTACGGTCGCACAACAGGAGATGGCTTCAACTACAATGATGTGGTGCATTTTGCGTGTAACAAAGGCTACACCCTGGAGGGCCCCTCCACAGCCCAGTGTCAGGCCAGTCGCCAGTGGAGCCAGCAGCCACCAACATGTAGAGGTATCATCCACTCTGTTATGGCCATCTTTTCTGTCCATTACATGCCAGGCAATGTGACCGAGGTAAAATATTGCAGTCCTGTCCCGTTTTTCCGGTGTCATATTGTGCAGTAGGCCTGTCCCTGATGAAGAATTTATTCTCGAATCTGATTGGCCAAATGTTGCCTATAGTCGAATGGTAGTCGACTATAGGGAACTACGGGGATATATTTGTTGTTGTTGTTTTGCATGATTTGAATGGAGTCTGATGTATCCAGTCTGATGAGGATCATACCATTTGGGCTTCATGCTTAACGTCTGATTTAACATGATTTCTCCCAATACATCATGTTATATATCCTATTTCTTTCAAACTATTTGTTAATTAATATATAACAAATTAGGACAATCTCTCAGTCGAATCATGTTTTTTTTGCATGATTCGACTAAGAGACTGGTAGTCGAATGAGAGTCCCTCAATCGATTAGTCGACTATTCGACTAATCGAGATCAGGCCTATTGAACCGGTTGAACAACCTACTGCGGCAGCTGACACTGGTACACTGACCGTTTTGACACTGAACAAATGTCAGTATGCATGTCATTACCAACGTGCTTCAATTGGTCACTCACTGGGATAATGTTGTGGCCCTAAAATAAATTGACATTGTCAAAAGTCGTCATACTTAGCCTTGAACTCCATGGACCGACCTGTAGTCAGCCCTGCTTGACGTTCACAATGAGAAACTTTTCATCTGACATGGCCTTAATCATAAAGTCTGTAGACATCTTTAGAGATGGATTGGATTGATGGAGCACTTCCTGCAGTGTTATTATTACTCAAGCACCACCAGCAAGGATGAGCACATGAATCAGGAGCCAGCACCATGTGCAATATAATGATCACTCATCAATCATGACCAATACTCAATGTTCAGCAACACCATTAAAAGGTGCAAGGTTTCTTTAGTGTTACATCCTGTGTATGGGTACAAGAGTAGGCCTATATTATGTACATTAGTTTAAACCTGGTTGACACAAATTTGTATTATTCCAGTACTGGATCCATGTGATGGAAATTGCACATACGTACGTCATGAACAAGAGCAAAAATAGAACATTCTCCTGTACTTGTAGGCGGCCCCATTCATCCAATAGACAGTATAGATAATACTTGACATCATTTTTGAAGGATTATGTAATTTAACCAGTCATCAGATTAGCCATGGGTAGTCAAATAAATCTTGTAATGCACATGTGAGCTGAACATTTGAAGGGATATGACATTATGTCATAATTCTTCTTACATAAGTCAAACCAAGTCGGAAAACCCAACAGGCTGTCAAGGTCCTGGCATTTTTTGTTATTAATTTGACTCTGACCACTACACCACTTAAAATGCACTAAAGGTCATTCAGCACAGAAATTGGAAATTGCAAATGTGGTTGCAATTTCCCTCAAGCGGCTCGTTAAGTATAGTATGATGATGATGTATTGATCCACATGACGTCACGTCACAGCTAACCAGATAAAGTTTCTACGGATTAAATAATAAATAATAGTCGGGCATTACTATGAATGAATGAATGAATGAATGGTTTATTTTTTAAAACAACATGTAAATGATTATTACAGCAACAAAACGTTTTACAGGACCGAAAAGGTGTATAGGCTGAAGCCGTAGCTTATATACTGTAGTGCCTACCCTTTTTGACGTACTTTATATTACATTAGTGAAAATAATAATAAAAACCAACAATTAAAAATAAGGTCACTGAAACCACACACTGTGTACACTATGTTACAGTATGTATCACAGCCTCCCGAGAATATTTAAATTGCAATGAGAAGCTTTCTGTGTTGGTCCTGTTTCCATGGCCATGCAGGCCATTGGTATACTGTAGGTTGCTGCCAACAACAGTTCCAGCTGTACTCGAGACCACACTGCTTCAAGGAAAAACCAGTCAGATCCAACAACAGTTACAGCTGTACTCGAGACCACACTGCTTCAAGGAAAAACCAGTCAGATCCAACAACAGTTCCAGCTGTACTCGAGACCACACTGCTTCAAGGACAAACCAGTCAGATCCCCAGTGGTGATATTTAGAGAGAGGTTAATTATGCAGATAATTGCCACATAACTGTTACTTATTGTCACTCTTTTTGTGGCCCCATATAACTCACATTGGGGTAGAGGTCCTCTGTAAATGGCTGTAGATAGTCATAATTAAACTTGTACTGTATACACATGAGCAAATTGCATTGCACAAATTAATTAAAAAACACCATATTATCTTGCATCATGTGCTGCTGCTACACGTACAGTAGTCTACATATCGGATGCAATCCAACCGCATTCAGTACGCTATTATCTGACACATTACCAGCTAAATCAGCACTGATTTATACTAAGCTAATGGATGAGAAGCATCTTTGTGCTAAAAACATTCACTGGCCATTTTATGCGATAACAAAACTGGTGATTTTGGTAACTGTTGTTATGATGCTCTCCATGACAATGGAGAGCATAAAAATAAACGATATGCTAAATTCACTTAAAGTTATCATTGATAAATAAACAGCAGAGGACTGCATTCTCTTTTAAATTGTTATTGCTGCACTGATGTTTTAGGGAAGAGTGCCTCTTCATTATACATTTCATGAAATGATGGCGTCAATATGCAACTCAGGCAACAATTTCTCAGAGTTACATATTGAGAAATGGTGTCTTGACTGAAACATCCTTACAGCAAAATATGCCATTATGATGAAGCTAAATAATTCATGAAGGCATAAATAATTTGTGCTGTTGTTTTTTCCTTTCTTGCCCAGTGGTGAACTGCACTGACCCAGGTATCCCTGCCAACTCCATCCGGGAGAGTAAGATTGAGCATGGAAACTTTACCTTTGGCAGTGTGGTGTTCTATGACTGTAACCCTGGATATTATTTATTTGGCTCGTCAGTGCTCACCTGCCAGCCGGCTGGACACTGGGACAAACCACTGCCTGAATGCATTGGTAGGATGGATGGTTCTATAACTATTTCCATCTCATATATTCATGTCTGCTTATGTACCTGTCCATGTATCCATCTATTTATAAATGCATCAATTGAGCGATCTATGTACTATATCTTATCTGTCTTTCTCTCCATCTATATTGTACAGTGGTTCAAAAGGCTGATTCATTGTACAGCTGAGCTATCTCTAGGTATTTAGATAGTAAAGAACCACTGTAAAGGTGGGTCCATATCCACTTGAGTGTGTCCTCCTTTGCTTTTAAAACTTTTAAAACTTTGAGTTTTAATGATACAGTAAGTTACTATCCGTCCTGAGAAGCAGCAGCTGTGTGATGCTTGATATCCCGGTGGCTTATGTTTTTGTGAGCCTAATGGGCCAGGAATGGGCCAAGTATAACAGGACCACATGGAGACCAGTTGTTTCAGTTGTAGCTAATGATCTCGCAGAAACAAACAGCCGCCACCACTACTCTACTGGAGTTAACTGAGGAAGCGATCATTGAGTGTTGAATGATGGTGCCAAGATTCATGTTGTTAGAGCATGTTAGAGCCTTTAGTTAAAGTAAACCTCTGCATTTTGTACACAGGCGTGGGAAGTTCTGGCAACCACTTCATTTCATGATATTATGATACACTACAATTAGTTTGTCACACTGAATGATGCACAGTAGTATCAGCTATCTCAATTGTTTATATTCTATTCCAGGCTTCGGTGACTCTGAACAGAAATGAGTTTTGTCAACAATTGCTAAAACTCATTAAAACTGTCAAAAACCATAATGAGAAAGTGTTTTCTTTTTTTCTTCCCTACAAAACCTACAAGGACTTCAGGCATTCTGTATCTTTATATAGCGCTATCATATTTTATTTATTTGTATGTCTGGGTAAAGAGGATATTATAATTATATTAAATGTTCCCACTCAGACCTATATACTATAGCCAAATAAGAGTTGCAGCATAACAGTAGATTCTAAAATAGATTCTGATTTGCCTACTGTCTTTTGATCCTGACATGGCAGCATGCAGTGATGGGGAAAGTATTTGAATTGTTTACTTGAGTAAAAGTATCAATACTGCAATGTAGAAATACTCCAGTATATCAAGATGTACTTAAAGTAACAAAAGTACTGTGAGCTTTTAGATTGGCTTGTAGACTGGCAGCATGGAATCCTCACCCCTTCTCTTTATCTCTTCCAGAGGTGGACTGTGGAAACCCTGGTTCTCCTCCCGGTGGTGTCATGGTGGGGGAGAAGTTTACCTTCGGCTCCACGGTGCAATACTCTTGTTCTGGAGAGCGGCAGCTCATTGGAGACCCACCACTATCCTGTCAGCTCAATGGACATTGGAGTGCCACACAGCCCCACTGCTCAGGTACTGTTTATGCACGCACGAGCGTCCACAAAAGTGAAGCTTCAAAATCGTTACCGTTTCCGCCAAGACGAAGGCATGGCTGAGAATAGGTTTTCACCCCTGTCCATCCGTGCGTGTATGTGTGCCCGTCCGTGCGTCTGTGAGCAGCTAATCTCCGGCACCAATTGCTGTGAAATTTTGCACGCACATTCCCGCTAGGCCAAGGAAGAAATGCCACTACTGTATATAGACAGATTTATGGGAGCAGCTAATCTCTGGCACCGTTGGACCGCTCGACGTGAAACCTTGCACGCATACTCCTTGGAGACCAAGTAAAAAAAAAAAGCCCCACATTTCTCACATCGGCCTGTTACAGCGCAGGAGGCAGATTTTTGCTAAACCCATTTTTCGATAATTCTCCTGATTTCCTGAACATCAAGCACATTGGTACAGATTATCTCTATGGTGATTAAAATGTATCTCCCATTATTTTAATATGCCATCCTGATTGGTTAAGATGGTCTTCCAAAGTTTCCAGGAGTGGCCTGTTTTGAACAAATTGCCTCAAATCATGAATGCAGTGCCCGATTACCATGAAACAGAGGAAGGTATTACAGGTATTACAGGTTTATCCAAACTTTTATTTCAGCAGATCACTTAATTTCTTAGCAGATCTTTTTTTTGTGAAAGCAGCCTCAGTAACGATATATTATTCCCCAGCATTTCCAGCAATGTTAAAGGTAGGGCAACAAATGATTTAAATCTGGAAAGGTTCTCTATATCCGCTGAGAAAGCGCAAACATAATTATGTCCTATATATAAACAGCAACAACAGCTGAAGATTGCTTAACGTTCATAAACACACACCACATTGATACAATCAAGTCCTTTAAAGTGAAAAATGCAAATACAATAATACACAGCCAGTTAACACAGTGTCAGAAATGTTGCAACTTTGCCCTGCCTTACAGTACAGTTACAGTAGGTCTGTGACTATGTTATGCACCCTCTTCAGCACCATGGACAGCGAAGGACATTCAGAGTTGAGGAAGAAGGAAAAAAGAAATGCCAGTGAAAAGCGGCATGATTATGTAATAAAACTAACATGTAATGTAATGTGCAGATAACATCATCAAAAGCAGTTGCTTAATGTCAGCCTAGCTTGATTCAGTAAAGCTGCAAAGATTGTTGAACTTGTTGAACTGAATCGCCTAAACATTCATTAATTATACAAAATGTTGGATGGAAGCTCTTTGCTTTGGTTTTCTGTGGATGCAACAAGTTCTCACATGTTGCCCCAGAGGTCCCAAATGTGAGTCCAATCAACACTATTGGCATAACTACAGTGTGTAGGCTGAATCATTGCACTAATTAGAGTGAGTGAAGTTCCTTCTTACGCACGCACGCACGCACGCACGCACGCACGCACACACACACACACACACACACACACACACACACACACACACACACACACGCACGCACACACTTTTATTCACACTTAAAATCAAAACCAGAAACAAGAAATGCAGGACAGATATAGGGAGACTAACGGTTAGTAGTGGGTCGTAATGACCTCATAGCTCCAGTGCTGTGCAATAAAAAGTATTTGCCAGATCCACTCTGTTTTAGCTTGTGCCCTTCGGAAAATAAACCACCACTCAGTTTCTGTGTGACTGTGTGTGACTGTGTGACTGTGTGACTGTGTGTGTGTGTGTGTGTGTGTGTGTGTGTGTGTGTGTGTGTGTGTGTGTGTGTGTGTGTGTGTGTGTGTGTGTGTGTGAACTTGTTGCATCCACAGAAAACTGATGCTACTGGCATTCGCAAAGGGCTTCAATCCAACATTTTGTAATTAATGAATTCAGTTCAACAAGTTCATCAATCTTTGCAGCTTTACTGAATCAAGCTAGGCTGACATTAAGCAACTGCCCGCAGTATTGATGATGTTATCTGCACATTACATGACTATACATGTTTTTTTTTTTTACATAATCATGCTGTGTTTGCTGTGTTTCACTGGCATTTATTTTTGTCCTTCTTCCTCAACTCTGAATGTCCTACGCTGTCCATGGTGCTGAAGAGGGTGCATAACATTGTGTTAACTGGCTGTGTATTATTGTATTTGCATTTTTCACTTTAAAGGACATTATTGTATCAATGTGGTGTGTGTTTATGAACGTTAAGCTGTCTGAGCGATTTGTCAATGGTGGCATTTTAAGGCAGTCTTCAGCTGTTGTTACATAATTATGTTTGTGCTTTTTCAGCAGATATGGAGAACTTTGCATTTTAAATCATTTCCATACAATTGTATTTAAAGAGAAACTGATAATGTTGTCTCTGGATGTGTACTAGCATATGTATTAGTAAATATTCTGAAGTTGGCCCTTATTTGTTGCCCTAATAGATTCAGTGCACACAACATAAATTAGTTCAATTATTTATTTGTTTATCTTTACACAATTTTGGCTTCCAGCTCATAAAACCCACTAAAACTGAATTTCAAAAAAATTGAATACTGTGAAGAAATCACCATTTCAATCAATCAAAATATGGTACTTTCAAAACAGAAATGTCAATCTCCAATACTTGGTTGGGAGTCTCTTTGCCTTCATCACTGCCTCGATACGCCGTGGCATTGAGGCAATCAGCCTGTGGCATTGCCCGGGAGTTATGGAAGCCCAGGTCTCCTTGGTGCTTGTTATCAGCTCTTCTTGTTTTTCCTTTTGATAATACCCCATGATTCTCAATGGGGTTTAGGTCCGGCGGTATATAGGTTTAGGTCCGGTGCTGTATATATCCAGCATGATTATGCATGCATGCAAAATAACCCTGACACTCCTAACCCTGGCAGTCCTATTCATGAATAGGATATCTAGTGCCTTTTTTGTTTCGCTGATGAGTGCTAATTACAAGAATAGAATACTGATTATGCATCAGTGCCAAATACCACTCATCAGAACCCTTATCCTGATTCCAAATAGAGCATTATTTTGAGGAGGAGGTATGATTGATGAGCATTACAACTAAACCACAGTATGCGAAGGCGCTAATGGCATTGCCTGCATGAAATAACTATCAATTGAGTGGAATATATTACTGGCGACATTACCGAAATTAAGATTTATACTCTTACTAACCAAAGCTTTTCCTCAACCCATCTTATGTCCTCATAATAATATTGTGGATTGTAATGAAGATGAGAATACTAAACTGTCCTGAAAACATTCTGATGAGTCATCACAGTTAGTGTCCTATTTTGCACCTCACAGTATACTGGGAAGCAAGGCTTCCACCTGTATTCTTACATAGACCCCTGTTTGGCCATGTCCACTGACAACACCTCCAATGTATTCTTTGCTCTTTCATTGTGTAAACAGCTCGAGAGGCCTGCATCCGTGCAGTCTCCCTGGATGTGGTCCGGAGTCCGGACCACTCCTTGTAATAAAAGTGACATTGTGCCAGTCCACTCTCTACCTTGATTATTTCTAATGTGAGTTCTAAATAATCCTCTACAGGATTGTGATACTTCTTGAAAAATAATTGCGATATTATATTTTTCCATATCGCCCACCCCTAATTATAGCACTTCTAACTGACTAAGTTATGGTAGTTATAATGTGCTGTTCCACTGAGGATATTAATGCATTATGACCAGCACTTGTAATACATTATAAATGTTGTTATAAGTTGTTATATGTTTTATAAATATTTATTTGTAAATTATACCATTATAGATGCGACCTTAATATAAAGTCTTACCAGAAAGTGTTCCTTATATTATGTTCAGAAAGATCTAGTCTTTACCTGCTCAGCCATTTCCTTACATCACCCTTAACTGCCTAGTCTGTATACTCCAGTGAATTCACTGTCCCAGAAGTCATTTTGTAAGCAGAACTGCAGACCTGCAGAAGTGAATGAGAGAGAGGGAGATTTTAAATTATCTAATGATGCATGTAGTTTTTTTTTCCATGCATACTAAGCAGTCCTGTAGAACTACCATCTCCAGGCCCAAAATGCTTGCTAAATGAGAGAAAAACAACTGGCTACTTGATTGGTGCTTTGATTTGCATTTCACTGTCAAAGTAGAAGCTTTATTGAATGCATTTATTTCTATTTTCATGGTTTTCATTGCTCGCCTCTTAACCTTTATTTGTGCAGGGTTTGCTAACTCACAGTTAGACTTAGAACACATTAATCTGGGACCAGCCCAGTACAGTCCCAAATTTATAGTGTTGTCCACTGAACAGCTCCACTGGAGCGTTTGGGGGTTCAATGCCTTGCTCAAGGCACTTGAACGGTGGATGTTGATCATTCATTTCCCCACCCAGGCTTTTCCTAAATGTTCCTGGGGGATTTAGCTGGGAACCTTTAGGCCATAAGCATGCTCCTCTAATCTTCACCACTGCTGCCCCATTTTATGATGTCTTACTGTCAAGCCTCTTCCTCTGTCACCATATTTGGAGGAAAAAATTATACAGCACTTAATTTAACTCGCACAATCCCTAATTGACCTCAAGCATTTACCACATCATTTGCAATTTAAGATGATTCAAACCAAGCTCAAACGGTATTTAAAAATGAGCTGAGTTTTGAGTTCTGGCTCAATGATTGGTTTGACTTTTAAGGTCAAGTTTTAATGAATTGAGTTGTGTGGTAGTGATTTTGTAAAGTAAGTGGAGATGTTGAGTGGAAACTAAAGTATAAAGTAATTTTTTTTTACTATAATTTTTATCCCACTATTTACCCATGTTTTTCATCCAGTGTCAATTATATAATATAATCCTGGGCGTCAAATGTGTCTGAGCAAATTGGTATTTTTGTCCTACACAAAGAATTCCCATTGACAATGAATGGAGAATTTACGTCATAAGCCGCATAAGTCGGGTCCAACTAGAAAGGCGCAATTCTGGGGAATTCTGGGTAGTACAGTTGGTATGATGATGATGTATGATGATTGCCCTCTGGACAACGACACTAACCACGTGTGTTTTTAAGGGGGCAGCATAGCTAAATGGGTAGAGCCCGCCTGGGAAGTAGACGGTCCTATTCCCAACCCCGGGAATCAATATGTTGTAGTGTCCCTGAGCAAGACACACCCTAACTGCTCCTCAAGTGCTGCACTAATGGTGTTCACTGCTAGTTATAGGATGGGTATAAGTGCAGAGGACAAATTTCACATACTGTATGTGCAAATATACTTACTTACTTAGGCCCGTCGCTCCCAGTGGAGCATAGGCCATCAACGACTCTTCTCCATCCAACACGGTTTTGGGCTTTCCTTTCCGCCTCTCCCCAGCTGATTCCCTGTCTCTTCAGCTCCGCCTCAGTGTCCCGCCTCCAGGTGTTCCTAGGCCGCCCTCTCTTCCGCTTCCCCTGGGGGTTCCAAGTCAGTGCCTGGCGCGTTGTACTAGCTGCCGGTTTCCTCAGGGTGTGGCCAATGTGCAAATATACAGTGACTATTACTTTAGTCCTCGTTGGTGTAATTGTGAAGTCAAGTTCCTGAACCTATCCACTATTGACCTGCCAGTGTATTAGTCCAGCATTATAATGAAGCTGGCAGGGAAAAGACTTGCTCTCTGCATAAACTATTAAGGAAGAAATATAGAAAAAATAGAAATAGAAAATACATTTTCCTTATTGTCTAAGGAGTTTTTGTTTTGTTTTGTGTGGGTGGTGAAAGCAGAATGCAAAATAGAGGGGAACAACAACATACAGTATACAACTGTTTAAATTTTAGTTTTGAAAATCTAATTGCCATCAATTTCTGTGGATATTTGCTTCACACCACATATCAAGCTTTATTGCAATGAGTTTGTTCTAATGTTCTTCAACCTGTCATGTCACTCCATCTGTGCTGAGAAGCTGTCACTCTGACAGTCAGCCTCTCGAAGGACAAAACACGATCTTAGTACCAGTTTATAGCCAAGTTATACTGGTGTTCTCGACAGAATCATCATAGGATGATCATGGCAGAAATGAGTGACAGTATGAGACCACAGATATTACAATAACACATTGCAGTTCCAGGAGAATGTAGGTGTACCAGATGGCTATTATCCTTCCACCATACATTCACATGTCCATCACTTATATCAGTAAAGGTCCTTACAAACTGGGAGGATTTCTTTCCCTCCTCGATTAATTCACCCAAAAAACATGTAAATGTATTTGAAACTGTTGTTTGTGTAGCCTACATACAGTATATACAATATATAATAGTGATAAGATGATGCAATTAAAGCAATGAGCACTCATCAATCAGTCAATAATTATAACACTTTATGAAGCGTTTCATAATGACGTATGAAGACAAGCATTATAACATTGCTAAACTGCTTGGCACTGAGTTGCATTGTAATAATTTTGCAGCTTCATAATCACTATTATACTGTGTTATAAATAATCAATCTGATATATTAAAATGCAAGTCACTATCAGTGTCCGTTTGCTAAAATATAAAATCTATGCAAGAACAAACCACAACATAACTTTAATTGTTTAATGGATCATAACAGAACAAATAGCCTGTGTAGTGTTGGTAAGGAGGTCAAACATAGTTTTTTTATCGCAGATCAGAACAGTGAGCTGAAAGTAAAACGCTTCGACCACTAAATGTACCCCTAAAAAAAGATAAAATCTAATCTGAATGTGCGTATATCCATCACTCAGATTTCTTTTTTTGTAATATCTTGTTTGTAGCAATTAATTATTGCCACTTGGGGAAAACTGGAAGTGTTTAACTATTTGAATAGTGTTTACCCCTATTCTGAAGAAATAGCAGAACTACAAGGTAACAACATGTAGCAACGCTGAGCTTGTAGATATATTTCTGGCGAAGACTTGCTTGGGAAACAAGAGCAGACCAAGTACAGTTACAACTCCGGTCTGTTTCACTAAGAATAGATTGAGGGTTTAAGTGTTTAAAATCTCCCAGCTGCAAGGGAGAGAACAAACTTTGGCAGACGCACGAATGAGGGCACAAAGCGGGTCAGCCAGGAGGGAGATGAAACTTGTTTCAGGAGAAATTTTAAGGACAAATAATCAACCACTTTCCGACCATTAATGTCTCGTATCCCATAGCGCCTTGCAAGGTCACAGTTCATCAGTACTTTCCCCGTCATTGACATGAGCTTTTTATCTCTCGCCAGGGCTACAATGCACTTCCCACTCAGCTCTGTGGATTCTCCATTGGCAAACATTTGCTTTATCTGAGGATCCACACTCATGGAGGTGTCCTCCAGTACAAATTTAGTAATCAGTTCTGTCTGCACTGGCCCGGGCCACAGGCTGACCGAGGCCACCCCTCTACTTTTCAGTTCAACGGCAGCGTCTGCTGCTAGCCTGTCACAAGCAGCTTTACCAACGCCATAGGGCACATTGAAGAGATACCGCAGCCCTCCCATGGACGAGATGACAACAATCAAGCCTCGGCCCTGTGCCACCATTAACCGTGAGGCATACACAGTGCAGAAGTAGTGGCCTCAAAGACCTGTGTTATTTATGATATCCCACATGGATGGTTCAGCCTCCCAGAACGTCTTTCCCATATTCTGAAATACAACCGGCACACCAGCATAGGCGTTGTTAACAAGGATGTCTAGTCTCCCGTTTTGTTCCCGTTTGATCTGTTCGAACAGTTTGTCAATGTCTTCATCCTTCGAGGAATCACAGATCACCGGAACACGTGTCCCACCCCGTTCCTTGACCTCTGCTGCGGTGAGTTTGAGCGTCATCTCCTGGCGACCTGTAATGTAGACCGTAGCCCCGGCTTCTGATAATTGTAGAGCTATTCCCCTGCCACCAAACACACCCAGCCTGAAAGGGACATTCTTACCTGGTGGTCACCAAGTTCCTTGGTGCATGTAATGTCAACAGAACTCCTCCTATGAATCGTCTAGCGGCTAGCCTATACCTCAAAGATGTTTGTGGTCTACTAAGTTTATTAATACTTGAGTCAAATAAAAGTCAAGAGTGCAGACATTTTTGTAACATTATAGCTTTTATATTGGAGTATTGCTACTTTCGCTTAAATAAAATAATCTGATCATTTATTCCCACACTGTGTAATACTGATGACATCAGGGATCTCCATACATGGACATGATAAAAGGGACACATACAGACAGATAGAGATGTTTGGTTACGGTTCTGACAGAGTGGCAAAACACAATTTTCTGGCCTTGACAGCCCATACATCCAAACTGAAAAGTCTTATTGTATTAAACAATGTTAAACTCACTTTGACACTCAATTTCCCAATCGATTTGCCATTCACTTTATGCATGGGCATGCCCTATAGAGCGCCGCAGTCCCTCCCCCTTTCAGAAAAAACGAGTGGCCCAGGAAATGAAAACACAATGCATTCTCCCATTGGCACTTCTAATATAATTTATTTAAAGACGGTTACGCCGCGGACAAAGCCAACTCGGATCGTGACAAATCATGACAATGAACACAATGTTTTGGGCCGATCAAATCATTAGAAAGAAGAAAAGAAAGTCAGGAGACAACACTATTTGTTTTGTTTTTCGTCAACATTGTGTTCGTTGTCATGATTTGTCACGATCCGAGTTGGCTTTGTCCGCGGCGTAACCGTCTTTAAATAAATTATATTAGAAGTGCCGATGGGATTTCATTTCCTGGGCCACTCGTTTTTCTGAAAGGGGGAGGGACTGCGGCGCTCTATAGTGACAAAGCCCTGGACCGGAAGTTCACAGAATGCACTGAAACTATAGGTTACTTTAGTAACCCCAGTTATTTAAACGACTGAGCGAGGTGAATCGCCCTATGGGGAGTGCCATCTCTGGCATGAACACACAGAATTAAACCATATACTTCACGAACAATTTCATTGGTCGGGACTTCTACCCGCCCATGGCATGATCACCCCTCCCACCGGGGTGATAACGTTCCTCTCATGCCATACGGGTCATTCCATGTTAACCAGATTGGCTTCTGCTTAGTTAAGTCAGAAGGGTAGTCTTTCGGGCGATTCACCTCGCTCAGTCGTTTAAATAACTGGGGTTACTAAAGTAACCTATAGTTATTTTAAACTCCTTCACTCAGTGAATCGCCCTATGGGGAAATATAAACTCCCGTATAGCTACCTACCAGTTGAACAAGTCCCAACCAACGTCACAGGCTTTTTTACCCGTGACGGCCAACTCAGGAAGCGACGTCTAAAACGGCATGAGCCATTGCAGACGGCACCACATCCAAGTTATTCGGCGAAAGTCGAAGGGGGGGCGACCAGCCCGCCGCTGTACAGACATCCTGAATGGGGACACTTTCGGCGAGCGCCCAGGAAGCAGACATACCCCAGTAGAGTGAGCCCTCAAGCCCCCTGGGGGCTCCACTCCTCCCTCGGCGTATGCCAAACGAATGGCTTCCACAATCCATTGTGAAAGTCTTACCTTCGTCATCGGATTTCCCTTACTTCGGGAACCCCATGACACGAACAGTTGATCCCCATTCCTGAAAGGAGCAGTTCTGTCCACATAGTGTCTCAGTGCTCTGACCGGGCATAGGCAATTCAACCTCCTATCCTCCACAGAGGAGAAAGGTGGCGGGTGAAATGCCATCAGATCGACCGGGGCGCAGCCAGAGGGGAAATTCTTAGGCAAGAACGCGAGGCTCGGCCTAATAGAGACTCTAGAGTCGTTCCCGCTGAATCTCATGCAGCTCGGGTTGACCGAAAGCGCATGTATGTCGCTGGCTCGCTTCGCAGTCGTCAAAGCGACCAGCAGAACAGTCTTTAGTGTGAGGAACTTCAAGTCCACTGTCCCCAGTGGCTCGAAGGGGTCCTGCGAAAGGGCGCCCAGTACCAGAGTCAGGTCCCATGACGGGACCAGAGATCTGGAAACTGGACAGGCTCGCCTAACGCCCGCCATGAAACGACGGACTAGTAGGTTCTCACCTACTGTCTTGCCGTCTACCCCCACGTGGTACGCCGAAATGGCCGCCAGGTTGACCTTCACAGAGGATTGGCCTAGACCTCTGTCCAGGAATTCCTGCAAGAAGGTCAGAATGTGCCTCACCGAAGCCTGAAACGGGATAACCCGTACAGGCCTGGCCGCACACCAACGTTCGAACACGGTCCGTGCCGTGTTGTATCGTTGTCTAGTAGACGGGGCTCTCGCCCCTAGAATCGTCGTGATGACGTTCGGGGGCAGGCCTTCGGCATCCAGGTTCAGCCCCTCACGGGCCAGACCCAGAGGTCCAGGTCCTGTGGACGTGGATGGAAGATCTCCTGCCCCGCTTGGGTGAGCAGGTCCCTCCGCAGCGGGAGCTGCCAGGGCCGGTCGTACAGGAGTGGGACTATGTCCGACCTCCAAGACCCCCAAGCCGGGGCCACCAGTAGCATGCATAGGCCCTGAGTCCTCACCCTGGCCAGGGCGGGGGGGATCAGGGGCAGAGGAGGGAATGCATAAAGCAGGCCCCTCGGCCAAGGGTGCGCCAACGCATCCATGCCCAGAGACGGGGACCCTGTCAGGGAGAAGAAGTACTGACACTTCGTGTTTTCTTCCGACGCGAACAGGTCCGCCACCGGCGTGCCGTATCTGGCCCACATCTGAGCTGCTACTTCCTTGTGCAGCGACCATTCGTGGTAGCGGAGTGGGCCTCTGGACAACAGGTCGGCTCCTGTGTTCAGGAGTCCTGGGACATGGCAGGCCGTGATCGACAGCAGATGCTCGTGGCACCATGTCAGTAGCCTGTGTGCCAACGTGTGCAGGCGCAGGGATTTGAGCCCTCCCTGCTTGTTGACATAGCACATTGTCGTGGTGTTGTCGGTTCGAACCAGAACGTGACACCCCTGGATAAGCGGTTTGAAGTGCCGCAGGGCAAGGAAGACCGCCAGGAGCTCCAGATAGTTGATGTGTGCACGCCTCATGGCTCCGTGCCACACTCCTCTGGCCGTCCTGCCGTCGTGGGTGGCCCCCCACCCCGACATGCTGGCGTCCGTGGTGACGATCTTCCTGGTAAGGGTCTGTCCCAGGGGAACACCCTCCACCAGGACACCTCTGTTCGACCACCACTTCAGGGCGAGTACACAGCCTGCAGATACCGTCACTCGCCGTAACAGGCACCTGGTGGGCACACCTAGGGACCTTATCCATCTCTGGAAAGGTCTCATGTATAGCCTGCCCAGCCGTACTAGGGAGATGGCCGACGCCATGAGCCCGGCCATCCTTAGGCAGGTTCGGAAGGGGACCCTCTGTCCCATCCTGAACAGCGTCACGCACTGTAGGAAAGCGTCCATCCTTGCTTGGCTCAGTCGAGCCGTGTAGGAGACTGAATCCAGTGCTATGCCTATGAAGTCTATCAACCTTGTGGGGACCAGAACACTCTTCTCGTGATTGATGGTGAACCCCAGGGAGGTCATGTGGAGCACCACTTGAGTGGTGTTCCGCATCGCCTCTCGTGCAGAGTCCGCGCTTAGTAGCCAATCGTCGATGTAGCTCGCTACGCGGAGACCCAGACACCGCAGCGGGGCAATCGCTGCCTCGGTGCATTTCACAAAGACCCTGGGGCTCAGGGACATCCCAAAGGGGGAGGACAGTGTACTCGTACACTCTCCCCTTGAAACCGAACTTCAGGAATTTCCTGTGAGGTGGGTAAATGGGAATATGAAAATAGGTGTCTTTCAGGTCTATCAACGTGAACCAGTCGTTCGGACGTATGGAACGTACGAGGGACTTGGCCGTCAGCATTTTGAAGTTGAAGGTCTTGAGGTACCGATTGAGAGCCCGTAGGTCCAGTATCGGACGTAGCCCCCCCCCTTTTTTCTTGACCAGGAAGTAGCGGGAGTAAAAACCGCTGCGACTCTGAGTCAATGGTACCTCTCTGACGGCCTTCTTCTCCAGCAGGAACTGAATCTCTGTCTGGAGCACTTCTGCCGCTTGCCCACGAGCTTCGGAGAAGAGGACTTCTGCGAAAGCGGGTGGTCTCATAGCAAACTGGAGCCTGTAGCCCTTTGCTATGGTGCGTAGGACCCAGGGGGATGCTCCGCACAGTTCCCACTGCAGTCGGCATCGAGCCAGAGGGTTCTCTGTGGCCATGGGAGCCTCCACTGTGGCAGTGGAGCTCCCTGGACGAGAGAAAAATTGGGCATGACCCGTCCACACTCGTGACGAGTGTGCCCGTCGAAAGGGTGCACTCGGCACCGGAAATAGGTCCCGTCTCATTGTGTCGGGAAACCCAGGGGTTTCCCTCCACAGCGAGCTCATGCCCCCCCGATATTGTTGTTGTTTGTGTTTTTTTGGGCAAAGCCTTTATTACAGAAACAGGACAGAGTTGATCTCCTGCTGGAGAATCTGACCCTCTTCGCCGTGTGCCTCGGAGTAGAGGACTTCTCCGAATGCAGGGGGCCTCATAGCGAACCGGAGCCTGTAACCTCTCGCTATGGAGCGGAGAACCCAAGAAGACGCTCCGCACAGTTCCCACTGTGTCAGGCGACGCGCAAGGGGGTTCTCCATCGCCAGGGGAGCGCGTGGTCGCACAGGGCCACGGGCCCGGACATGGCGGGAACCCGTGCCATGAACCTCAACCTCTTGTGGGGCGGCTTGGGAGTGCAGTCCGAGACTACTACGCCCAGCGCAAGCCCTGAGGCGGGTTTGATGGGGGAAGACGTCAGGGTGCGTCTCCCCCGTGGAGGGCGGCGGTGCGGCTGCTGGAGGGCGGCGGCGTTGGTCAGCGGGGCATGGGGGACGTTTGTCCCTCACGTCCACGGAGGGAGCTCTTGGAGGAGCTCGTTGTCCGTCATCCACCTTGAAAACAGCCTATCTAGAATGCTAAGCAGCTAGGGTGGCATCGGCCATCCAACGAGGTTGCTACTCCCGACCTCGAAAAGGTTAGCTAAAAGCTAAACAAACCTAGCTTCACAATGTACATACCTGTAATGTTGAGGGAAGCAGTCGGTAGTCGAGGGTCGCTGGGGAACCACGTCGAGTGAGACTCGTGCCATTTGCCGCTGCGTGAGGTAGTAGTAGCGGTAGTCGTCGGTGGAGGCCTAGGACTGCATCCGACATCCCGTTGTCGCAACCACCCGGCTCGAGGGAGCCTCGTTGGTGGGTTGACGAGATCCCGCTGGAGGGAGAGCAGCACCAAGAGCCAGCCGGCGAGGCCTGGCTGATGTCTTGGGTCTGGCTCCACAGGTCTGTTTACCAGTGTGGTGAAGAGCGTGTGGAGCTTGTTGTTGGCGGTCCGAGCCGCCTTCTTGGCAGGGGAGGAGCCCAGGAAGGACTCGTCATGGTGTCTCCGAGACGCGTCAGGGTTGAGGGGTCTGGAGAGAGAGGACGAGGCGGTGGGGGCTGGGTTCTTGTTAGTATCCATGCCAACTAGAGTGGAGTTTTCACAAACACTCAAGATAGCAGAGAAAACAAACCACCCGCAGGCTCTTGCTAGTTAGAGTGGAGTTTACACAGAGCACTCAAAAATAGCAGAGAAATTACTAGAACCTGGGTTACTTTCGTAACCTAGCAGGGAGAGTACTAGAACTAGAGTTACTTTCGTAACTACTAGGACCGTAGTCACTGTCCGCGTGTTGTCACGTAGGTTATTGTTTACACTAATAAGCCCAGTGGTGAGGCCTCGTCTTTTGGCGATGGCCTGGCAAATTGCGCTCCGGTTTTTACCGCGGGAGCGTGTAAAAGGCCGGAGGCGGAGAGTAGCTTCGGCGGCGAGTCAACTAGAGCCGTTGTCACCCCTGCAGGCCATCTTGGGTGTTGGTGTAGCTTGAAGAAGGAACCCGCAGTCCAAGATATTGTAGAAGCACTTCTCTTTTAAGTTATAAGGTTGGAGCCCGTTTTTCAGCGGGCTTAGGTACCTTCTTAGCCGGAGCGTAGTTGTGCCCCTCCCCCTGGCTCCAGGTGCAGGCTGCTGCCTGTCTGGTGGCGGTGGATGTAGGCTTAGGACGAGCCCCTGTATTGGGGCGCTGGGTCAGAGTGGAGAATGTGTTCTCAGATCAAAACCCGGGTCGTCCAAGTTGGCATCGCCGTGGGCGATGCGGGCCTCAACCCGCTGAAGACGCCTCTGCTTCCGCCGGAAGGAAAGGGGAAGACAGCATGGACAGAAGCCAGGAGCAAGGATGGCCTGGCGAAGAAGTCCAGGCAAAGGCACAGCTTGTGTGGAGGTCATCTACAGCCAGAAGGTTGGAGCATGACCTGTGGAGACAGACCCTCTGTGGAGTAGCTGCTAAGCTACTAGCCTTGGTGCTAGTGGATGCTGGGTTCTTGTCAGTATCCATGTTAACTAGAGTGGAGTTTTCACAAACACTCAAGATAGCAGAGAAAACAAACCAACCACAGGCTCTTGCTAGTTAGAGTGGAGTTTACACAGAGCACTCAAAAATAGCAGAGAAATTACTAGAACCTGGGTTACTTTCGTAACCTAGCAGGGAAAGTACTACAACCAGAGTTACTTCAGTAACTACTAGGACCGTGGTCACTATCCGCGGGTCGTCACGTGGGTCAAGTGGGTTATTGTTTACACTAATAAGCCCAGTGGAGGGGCCTCGTCTTTCGGCGATGGCCTGGAAGATGCACTCCGATTTTTACCGCGGGAGCGTGTAAAAGGCCGGAGGCGGAGAGTAACTTCGGCGGCGAGTAAACCAACGTCTTTCGGCGGCAAGTAAACAAAGCTGGGCCGCGTCGGTGATGTGTATTCAGCGGCGCGGAGCGTAGCGGCGAGTTAGCTCGCGTCTTTCGGCGTCAGGCTAACAAGGCAGGGCCGCGTCTAAGGCTCGTTGTGTAGGCGAGTGCAAGCTAGCAGACAGCCCGGTCTTACGGCGCGGGAGGAGGCTAACGTTGTGTAACAGCGAGGCTAAGTGGCGTCTCTCGGCGCTGCACCAGCGAGCAAAAGCTAGCCGAGGAGGGCCTCTAGCTAGAGCTAACGACCGGAGGAGGAAGCTGGCTAGCGGGCTAACAAACTCTACACTGCACAAGACCTTTGTTACGCTTCTCAGCGGCCGGTAAACACTTACGTGGTCTTTTGCAAGATACGTGTCGTCGTGAAGAGGGCTACCGGAGGGTTTGCAGAACACTGTGAATCTCTTGGTACAAGCCGATGGCCCGTCTTTGGTGAGATACGGTTTCAACAGGTAATAACAAACAGGTAGCGTGGCTTAACGTGCGTTCAGCAAGCAGAAGACAATCGGAATGACCCGTATGGCATGAGAGGAACGTTATCACCCCGGTGGGAGGGGTGATCATGCCATGGGCGGGTAGAAGTCCCGACCAATGAAATTGTTCGTGAAGTATATGGTTTAATTCTGTGTGTTCATGCCAGAGATGGCACTCCCCATAGGGCGATTCACTGAGTGAAGGAGTTTAAAATAACTCTAGCGGAGACGAGTACAGGCATGAACAAACATACTTTTTGAATGACTGTGAACTTGGTAAAAAATCACACCTATATGAAGTGAGGGGCGCTCTTGTCGGCGTACATCATCCAATAAAAAATGAATATACTTCTTCATCAATTAATTTGTCAATTTATGTTATTATCTTTTAACCATGATACAATTTAATACAACTCATATTTTGATCATGTAAGATGACAACAGAATGTGTGTGATTGATATATACATAAGCCCCGAGCTGTTGTGCTCAGAAAAGCCCATTTGCTCAGACACATACTATATGACGTAAATTCTCCTATCATTGTCAATGGCAAATGTGACACGTGTAAGGACGAAAAGTTGTATATACTGTAGGAGAAAAAAATCACACCCGTGTGAAGTGAGGGGCTCTAATAAGTCTAACTTATGTTGCTATGATTGACGGTGTCAAAACAAACATTAAATTAACTTTATTGTAATGGCATTTAAAGTTTGTGTTAGGAACAAGATGACGTAAGTTGTCTCTTTGTTGTTAATGGCGTTTCATTTTTGTGTTTGCACCGTTTGTCACCATTACATCACCATATCACCATGAGTTAGACTTTAATACATTAGCGCCCCTCACTTCACACGGGTATGATTTTTAAAACAAAATTGAACTAAAAACAAAATTGAACCTGTATACTCAATAATCAATTTGGACATATGAAAGAAAACATCACAGATATTCCTGATACCTTGTGTTCTGATTTGCAAACAATATAATTATATTGACGTCTCGAAAGAGCATAATAATAGTTTCTGCAATGCTGGTTTCTGCAATGCTGGCTCTCAGTTTTTGAGCAGGCAGTATTAAGTATCACGAGAATTTTGCGAGTGAATGAAAGGCAACAGCCTTTAAATCACTTTATTTTAGATCGTTTTTGAGGGGAGCTTGCCCCTCCTATGCACAGCTTTGTGTGTGTGTGTGTGTGTGTGTGTGTGTGTGTGTGTGTGTGTGTGTGTGTGTGTGTGTGTGTGTGTGTGTGTGTGTGTGTGTGTGTTTGTGTGATTCTTTGCCCCTTTGGTTTGGTTTTACAATGCCTATTGTGGGGCGGCAGTGGCTCAGGGGTAAGAACCGCAAGGTTCCCAGTTCGAACCCGGGCTCCCCCAGAGTTAGTGTGAAAGTGTCCTTGAGCAAGACTTGGTGCCTTGCATGGTTTCCTCCAGCAACGGTGTGTGAATGTGTGTGTGAATGGGTGAATGCCTTGGAATGCCACACGCCTTGGATAAAGGCGCTATATAAATGCACCATTCACCATTTTATGTTTATTTTATGTTGTAATGCATTATACATTTACATTTATAAGTCACTATAATGCAAGTGGTCATTGGGTGTAAGTAAGGTTTTAACATTCCTGGAGCTGTAGGCATAAACAGGTTGTTTGTTGTTCTTGTTTAAATGTAATTGTAAGCTTTTTCACTTTACTTAAAGCGCCTAATGATATTGGTTGTGCTGAAGAATCGATAGCCTTCTTCAGCAGTTCTTTGGGATGGTTGAGGTGGCACTACACTACAGTATCACACCACTGCCATATAAAGCAGCCGTTAAGCTGCTGTATACAGGTAGTTCTATAGAGGTTTTCTAACTTAATTCAGTTCTGATGGTTCTATATCGCACCATTTGACAAAGGTGCTATACAGTATATAGCACTAAAACAGATTTTTGTTGCTGTGGTGTAGACGTTTTTGTTTTGTGTGTGCTTCTTTTCTGTCTGCATTCCTTATTCTGGAATCTTACTATTTCCCCCCGTAACGGGTGCCTGGAGAACAGTTTTTTGAGAGACATAATTTGGAGATTCATTCCTAATCCACCAGCATCCACGTTAGTGACATTATAGCTGTCAGACTGCAGGACAGGACAGCTGGGTAGGCTGCCTCCCCTCATCAGTAAAGGAGACTCACACATATGTACAAAAAAGTGCACACATGTATTGTACTAGTAAACACAACCACATGCACACACATGGACAGGTAGACGCCCGTATGCACGCAGTTGCTTTGTGTCAACATCCGGGTGATATTACTGCAGGTGCATGCTGCCATGTGTACAGAGTGTGGTATAGCGAACATGCAGGCTGCCATGCACATACTGTATTCCCTGCTCAAGGAGCACCGTCTCATAACTATAAAAATCCAAATCACAAGGTGAGAGTGATACTGTACAGATGAGCAGAGAATAGACACACACACGCGCACACACGCACGCGCACGCACTCATTACCCATGCATGTACTCTACATTCACTTCACCCCCCCCTCTGTGTCTCGCTTTGCTTTATCCTATGAAGCCAGATCCTGTTTTTCATTTCAGAGGCTTTTGTACTCAGCTGGTCTCATTTCTGTGAGAGAGTGGCGCAGTAGCTCTGGCAGCAGCAGCATAGAGACATGTCAGTGGAGGGCTGTTAATGTGCAGTACGTGCTTCCACTATGCTCAAGGGATGCATCCCTGGTCAGTCGCCTTAACTCTGATGTAAATTTGCCTAATTTATACTTAGTTACGCACACAAATGCTATTCTTTCTCTCTCTGTGCCCCCCTCCCGCTCTCTCTCTCTCTCTCTCTCTGTCTCTCTCCCATTTCTTTCATCTGCAGAGAACTTCCTTCCAAGAGTTATGCTTCTTTTCTTTTTTCTCTTTTGCCTCCTGCACCCACTGGAGAGACATTAATTTCTAACAGGACGCGTCGTGTATCTTTTTACGGGTGTTAGCTCGTAGATTTTGTAGATGTGCAAGACAAGTGGTTGGACACAGTGAAAAGCGTGTTATACATTCCTCTGCAGGAGAGATCATTCAGGATAATGATAAAGGATCTGGCTCCGGAGGTCAAACTGTATTCATCATTCCTCATAACCACAGCTGGTTGCGTTTTAGTGCTTCCGCTGCAGCTTTTATGGGAGGGATGGTCTCTGTGTCAAAGCAGTGAAAACTATCGGTCCTCCAGGTTGTTGGCCTTGTGACAAATGCTCATTGGTGCATTTTGTGTTTTATAGCGGCTTCTACGGTAGGAAGCCTCAAGTGCAGGCCTTCTTCATTCATTGTTCCCCTTCTGCATGACAGAGTGGAGCTGTTTGTGGAGCTGCCTCGGCTTCATAACTGTGAACACACATGGGGGAACAGAGAGAAATATTATGCTATTTCCATACTTGCCCGTCCTGACTGTTCCTTGGCTGTTGCTCTCTCGTTGCAGGCGACTCGGCGGGCACCTGTGGGGACCCCGGCACGCCCGCCCATGCCAGCAGAGAGGCGGGCAACTTCAAGCTGCGCAGCAAAGTGCGCTTCACCTGCACAGTGGGCCACACACTGTACGGCTCGGCAGAGAGGATCTGCTTCCCCAACGGGACCTGGTCCGGTCGACAGCCCTTCTGCAAACGTGAGGGGACTTTTGAAATGCCTGTGTAAAAATGACATGTGTGTCAGACAGCTGTGATACAAAGGAGGATAGGAGCTGCAGGCAGGTTGGATTGTAAATTTTTTGTATATCTTTTTTCAACAAATGAAACAAGCACACTCGAGGTGGTGAGCTTGTGGGTGTTTTGCACATGATCGATCTCTCAAGCACACACACACACACACGCGCGCGCGCGCATGCACGCACGCACGTACGCACGCACGCACGGTCAAATGTTCACAAACACAGTTCTGCACCAGATGGATAAGTACCTCTTTGCTGCAGTCTGGTATTTTCCGCCAGCACATGGTGCTGTTCATAGCCTCCAGATCTCCAACCAAAGAGGGGAAAGAAATTCCATTAATTACAAAGACCTAAAGCCAAGTTCCTTTTTGTAATGTGATAAATGAATCATTTCGGGTTTTGAAGATATTGCTTCGCGGTGAGCCAGCGCTACTTGGTGCATAAATTAGCCCCAGGGGTCAACAGGATATTGAGGGGAGAACAGTTTGGTGCAATTGTCTATACTGTCCAGCTAGGCACAAAACCAATGCCATTTTTAATATGACAGGACAATGTACAACTAGACCCTCAGTGCTCCTATTTCTGCCTCTCCCTCTCTTTCTATCTTTCTTTCTCCCTCCCTCTCTCTGTCTCTCTTTCTTTCTGCCTCCCTCTCTCTCTCTGTCTATCTTTCTTTCTGCCTCTCTCTCTCTCTGTCTCTCTTTCTTTCTGCCTCTCTCTCTCTGTCTCTCTTTCTTTTTGCCTCTCCCTCTCTCTCCCTCTCTTTCTTTCTCATTCAACTCATATCATATAATTTCTCCCGATCCATCTGGATGGCTGGCTGTCTTGTCATTCCGCATCTTGCTATTGGTCTCTGACCTATAGGTCTTTTTGAGTGGTGCAACCACTCCAAGGAACAGCAATGCCCGTTTTCAACTATATGTGTTCACCTATGTGTTTGTGTGACGTTAATGAGCACCAGTATATGACTATGAGTAGTTTGAGTACCAGTAGGGGCGCTGGCACACCAGTGATTTTTTTTTTTTTTTTAAGATATTTTTTGCGGCTTACGCCTTTTATTGGTTTTTTTAAGGGACAGACAGTAGGCTGACAGGAAATGGGAGAGAGATGGGGGAAGACATGCAGTAAAGGCTGTGTCGGGCTCGGGAGTCGAACCCGCGGCACACTGCGACTGGATTACCAGTCGGGTGCTCAGACGGTTACGCCACCGCCTGGGCCACCAGTGATTTTTTAACACACAGCTGAACTTCTTGTTGTCGGTCCAGGATCTAAAGACGTGTCCGCTGTTAATTAAAGTCCAGCCATCTGTTATGTATGGACGGCTGTAATCTCTAGAAAAGAGTAAATATGATTGTTCAGCTGAATATCTCGGCCATGATGCCATCCAGGCCTTCTGCGATACTTTGTGTATGTCTGTCGTCTTGTTTGATATGAATTATGCAACGATTGAGTCACACAATCGACATGGCTTACATTAGCTTATCTCTGATCCGTACATGTCTGAGGTTGGGCATGAATATTCAAATCTCTGTGTGTGTGTGTGTGTGTGTGTGTGTGTGTGTGTGTGTGTGTGTGTGTGTGTGTGTGTGTGTGTGTGTGTGTGTGTGTGTGTGTGTGTGTGTGTGTGTGTGTGTGTGTGTGTGTGTGTGTGTGTGTGTGTGTGTGTGTGTGTGTGTGTGTGTGTGTGTGTGTGCGCCCGTCTGTGAGTGTTCCGATGTGTGTCTGACATCTGGGTGCAGGAAATTGCGCCTGTGCCTACATTTCCGTCTCCTGCTGAAATCACTATTTCAAATTTTCCAGACAATTAGGTGATTGAGAGGGTAAATCAATTTAGTAATGAAACATTATTTCGAGCAGAGAGAAAACACTTGAAACAAACCCTGTACTTTTCTCCCTCGGGATTCAGCATGAAATGATCCTGTCAGGCGGAATGTCCCATAAATGGTGAAAAGAGTTGATTTAGATTGGCTCTGGTCATTGTTTAAGGCTTTTTAATGAAAACAAATGAATGCTGTTCAGTTGTTCTTGTGGTTACATGCACACATGCATGCACATGCGCACAAATGCACACACACACTCACTCACACAAGCTGCAAATGTCATCATATTTTCATATTAAGATATGTACAATTACATAGTTACAAAGTTTACAAAGTTAAATCCCTTATTTTTGCACATCACAAACATACAATGACAGGACAACACATCCCCTCCCATTTGGTTAGGCATAGTGACCAAGAGTGAGTGATCCACTTGACCACTAGTGGATCAGTTGTCCAGCCCACCCTCCCATGGGTCCTGGGGGAGGAAAAAAAAGTAGGCTAATAGATAGCCTACCCATATCCCTCCTTTGACAATGTGAGATGTAAGGTAGTTGGCTGATCGCTCTGGAGTGTTTCCAAGTTTATGTAATATAAAGGGTTGTCATCCAGCATGGAATTTTCTCGACTGAGCCTCTAATTGTGAATTTTACTTTTTCAAGCTTAAGAAAAAACATCGTCTAGGTGGATATAGACGGAGGGGAGGATGATTTCCACATGAGCAGAATCCTCCTTCGTTCCATGAGAGAAGAAAATGCGATAGCATAAGCCTGGCTGGATTGTAAAATGAATGTGTCCGTCTAGGGACCCGAAGATGGCAATAAGAGGGCATGGCTGGAGATCCACTGTCATGACATCTAAGAGAATTTATTTTTAAAAGTGACCCAAAACGTGTAATCCCAAGAAAATCGATTATTCTTTCGCACCTCTCTGTCCTTTAACTCCTCTCTTCTCTCCATTGCAGCGGTGCATTGTGGGAACCCGGGTACGCCAGCTCATGGCCGTGTTTCCCGCCTTGACGGTACCACCTTCTCCCACTCCATTGTCTATTCCTGTATGGAAGGCTATGTCCTCACAGGCATGCCCACGCGCCAGTGTCTGGCCAACGGCACGTGGTCCGGCACAGCTCCCAACTGCACATGTACGTATATCACACAGAAATAGAAACAGAAAGTGATGTTATTTCCTTCTGAGTTATGATACACCTACCATGGCTTGCTTTATCATTTCTGCATTGTGAAAAATGAATGAGGCGCTCTCACCAGTCTCCCCACGCTGTCAGAAATAGACCATATCTGGCCTGCATGGGACGTGGTCTGGCACAGTATACCACACAACAATATGAGAGTCTGAGAGAAGAGAATGAGATGCTACTGCACAGTGAAATCCTCAGTGTTAATTTAACTCCAGGTTAAATTAACACTGATAATGTTACTGTGTGCCTCATCACATTTAGCTCAGACTGTGACATTATCTGGAAGAAATGGAAGAAATGGGATTCTTCCATTTGGAAGAAATGGGATTTGTCATCGTTGCCAGAAATAGAACAACAATTAGAGAAGAAAAGAAAGTGGTGCATTTCGCACCACACCTCTGTCGTATAAGCTCTCTCCGCCTCCGGAGAGAGCAGTATAGTATGTGGCCCAGTGTATGTCACTGAGCATGACTTTACACCGTGCCAATAAGCACCATGCTGTTTCTTCAATCAGACTTTGCTCTTGCAAGATGCTCTTTCACTGAAGTAAATACATTCTTTGTCAATGGCAATAAACCCCCCTCTCTGAATAAATTAAGCCAAACGGAACAGGCCTAGAGGAGAGGGGAGGCTCTAACTGATCAACAGCAGTGGTAAAATACCGCCTCAGATTTCAAATGGCATATAAATCTTGCAGTCTCCCTCTAGCTCGCTCTCAGCAAGGCGTGAGGACTGTCAAGACAGTTTTTATCACCCGCATCCCAGCAAATGAGCCCTGTGGTAATTAAGGAGCATGTCGATCTATATTCAATTTGCACCAGAATACATATTAAACAAAATTACATATTTTCTTCTCTTTGAGCATAATCATATACCTTCTCCTGCCCTGTCTTGGTTTTGTTGGTTGAATCTCAAAAAGAAGATGAAATGGTGTGTGCCGATTTTCAAGGGTGGAATGAGCGAGCCTATGGACGTGATGCAATGTGACGCATGCGCACATAGACACACAGACGCAGAGAGAGACAAAGATAGATGGTGGAGTGAGATGGCTCTATTAAAAGGAATTACTCCGATTAGACATGCAGATAGAAGCAGGATTTCTACTTACAGTAGTTGTGCACCAAAAATAGCAGATCTGCTATATTTGGTACATGACACAATAAACAACCAAGTATATCTCAGGCTGGATCACATATCTCTCCTCCCTATGACCTGGCCGTCACAGTCCCATGGCCTGTACCACCCTGTAGTGTTGATTTCGATGACTAAAACTATGACGAAAAATGTTCGTCGACTACCTTTTCACTGAGGAAAACAAAATAAAAACAACAAGCTATGATGACAAAAACTAAGAATATAAAATAAAATATATACTGACAATTTTGTCAAATAAAAACTAAAAACTGGAGCTCTGCTCTCCTTGCAGTCCTTTGATTATGTAAAGTTAACACTGCATAATATTTTAGTGCCTGTTC